>NC_079156.1:104639161-105245151 GCF_947563725.1 Argiope bruennichi
CAATGCTAAATTTTTAAACACATTGTTTAATTTTTTAATGATGTACATAAAAAGGAATTTATGAAATTATTCAATAATATGATTAAATTTTGTGCATTCTTTTAATATCAAAAGAAAACATTTGAATGCGATTTTTTAAATATATAAAATGAAATTTTTTTTGCTCTTTCTTGATGGTGAAAGGCTTTTTCGTAAGGTGAGAAACAGTTACGCATGATATTGTTTTGAATTGTCAGAATTTGAAAATTATTGAAATATAGGAAATTTTATTTTAGATAATAGTTATTAAATACAATTTTACTGGGACAAAAGGAAATTAAAATGTTAAATTTTAATTATCCTGCTGAACCAGAAATTTCCGTAAATGGAACATTTCAAAGAAGACTTTTCATCTTATTTTAAATTGCAGAAATAGTAAATATTGTGCAATCTTCATACGAAGGTAAATAAAGACTCTTAACCCTACAAAATGAAAAACACAACATTTATTGGAAATAAATCAATTCTGTTATACATAACTGAAGCTTCTTTCATTTCTTTACATAATTACTTCCTACATTTAAACATTTGTCGTATCTTGTCACGAGCTTCAAAATTCCCACCTTCTGCTCTTCTGCCAACAGTTCATTAAACCAAGAGAGAATCGCATTCAAACGAAAGAGCACCTATATCAATTCAAATGGGCAATTTTTGATCATCGAATCGAGAGTCCGGACCTTTTTCTTAGCAATTTCCATCTTTTCAATGAATTTCAGGACGAGGAACGTTTTGGAAATGATTAAGTTTTGGAGAATGGTTAACTTGGGAATTCTGAAGCTTGTGACGAGCTGCTACAAATGTTTAAATGTAGGAAGTAATTATGAAGGAAACTTCAGCTATGTATAACAGAATTATTTTATTTCCAATAAATGTTGTATTTTTCATTTTGTACGACTAAATGGTTTTTAGTTTCTTTATGATCCTAAAATCTACATGTATATCTATATCTATATCTATCTATCTATCTATCTATATATATATATATGCATATGTAAAAAAGAAATATATTATAAATATCAAAATTATTTAGGCAAATTTGCAACAATAAAGTAAGTAAAGGAATATTTTATCACTCGATATGGTTTGTTTAGAATACTAAAACTATTTTTACAACCAATACGGAACAATACAGTTATACAATAAGTACTTAATAATACAATAAAAAAATCAATGAGATATATATGTTAATATATAGAAATAGATAGATAAAATATATACATTGAGAGATGGTTGAATTATAATATTTAAATATTATTTGCATAATTTACATTTATTTAAATCTACAACGCATTATTGAAGCATATTATAATAAAGTCACAAGTTTTAATTTATCAGTAAACAGAGTTCTAATATATAAGGCATTAAATTGGCCATTCATATGCTAATCACTTTACAATGTTTCAATTCCTAGTTTAATATAGTTTTAGAGCATTCACTGATGACAATATATGGCGCATCTTTGACAGTTTCTTCCACCTGTTTCATTTCATCATTGTACCAGTTTCTCCTACATGCAATTAATTCTCTCGCATGGGCACATTAATATATTAGATACAATGCCATTCATATTGAGCCATTCCTGTTCTGATATTTCGTAACAGATTATAATATAAAGCATGACAAATTAGATGAAACAGAACTAAATTATGAACTGAAACATAGAAGTAAGCGATGCATTCAGATAAGAAGTAATGATTATAGAATATCGGTATAAAATTTTATCACGATAAACCATTTAGGGGATATTCAATGGAAGAAGTCCAACGCGTACAATAACAGAAAGTGACGCTGTATTTCATACTGTTTCAAACTTCATAAAAAATTCTAGTTGTCAATGGATCAAGAAGAAGAGTGGGAAACCTACAAAAACAGACACAATATAATTAGAAAAAAAATCATTTGAGAACTAAAATAAAAAAGTGTGGCAGAATCTCAGAATAATGCAGGCTACACACACGTTTGAAGAACTGTGCACTAGGGATGACGAATATTTTACGAACGGTTATTACCTAAGTAACCAATATCAAAAAGTCACAAATACCAGTGATCAATACTTTTCAAAGAGGGGTGTGATTCAAATTCTGGATACGATTTTACTGGTGATATTTCGATTACAGGTCTTGGATCACGATAGAAAGTAACAATTGATACGATCTGTCCAATGGATGCTCTCGAACAAGACAGAAAAGGAGAAATCTGTGAATGGGTTGAAAAGTGAACGGACCGGTTATTCTTGGAATTATCGTATCACTGAATTGCCTATCACTGAAATTTATCGGAGTGGTGACTTCATTGGAAAGTATGAAGTCGCCGCTTCACTTCCTGGGAGTGACCTTGACTTTCCTGACACATTTGACGATGCACTATTCCATAAAGGTAATTTTTAATTGCTTGTGATATGACTTTGATTGTATATATTCTGTTTACTGCTGGCGCCATCTATTAGTAGAATATAGAACTAAAGTAAACATTTTAAAGAAATGTCATATATATTTAATTCAAATTTTTCAGAAAATGGTTTACTCCAATAAAGAAATTAAATAAATAGTTAAAAAAAATCAAATTTAATAAGTAATATGAAATAGATAAATGAATTCAATCACACGTAACTTATATTAGTAAATTAAATATTAATTACAATTAATAAATTTTATATTTAATACTAAGTTATAATTTGTAATTAATAATATGATTGAAATAACAGATATTTGGTACAAATATTTAAAAATAACAATAGCAAAATTATTTTTTATTCAAAAAATTGTGGATTATGCATCTCTACTGTACACAACTACCACTTCAAAAGTACCAAAAAGTTATTAAAAAAGCACCAAATTATCTGGAAGGAAAGGCACAATGAATACCAAAAGGCTAAAATCCATATATCTTGGAGTTCAGGATGGAAATCCTCTATATTTTCTGATGAGAAAAATCCAGACGATCCAGTTGGCTATCAATACTAGCGGCATTATCTCGGTAGTGAAGGAAATGTTTATTATATTCAATAGAAGGGAGGATGGAGTTCGATAGTTTGTTTGGCAATCGAATACGATGGAAAAGCAAACCTAGTGTTTCTAAGTGATAGGTAGAAACACATACATTATATTCAAATCTTGAATTCATATCGCCATTTTTATGGCTAGGTTGAAATGACTGGATTTTTATAATGGAGAGTCATGCTGTAACAGGTAATGGGGTTAAAAATTGGTTTATAGCAAATAATGTTCGAGTTTCGTCCTGGTCTACTAAATGACTGGACATTAACATTGTACAGAACCTATGTACAAAGTCAGTTTGTCGCGTTTACGGAGAGGCAAACAGTTTGTTCTGCAGGTCAGCATCGGAAAACCTTGAATGATATACAGAAAATGTTTTGTCAAACAGAAATTCAATTTTCATACGATTCGACGCCAAACGGAATCTTTGAAATGATCAAAGACAATGGTGGAAGAATTTCCCACACTTTCCCTAATTTTTAATTTGCTCTATTTACAAATGTTCTAATTTTTTCAGATTATGATGTAGCCAAATCTAATTTTTAATTGTATTGGGTTTGTATTTTTTGTTCCAAAATTTCGCTGTAGTTATCTGTTTATAAATATGCCTTTTAAATATAGCTTATTAAATGATTTTGAAAAAAAATTCTATGTTCTTTTCATTCATCTAAAAATATCTTATGCCCAATTTTTTTTCACATAATGCATCCAACACATATTGTATTTATTTGCTGAATTGAGATCTATGCACCATTTGTATTTTCCTTCAATTTAAATACCCATCTCCTACAAAAACAACAGAAAAGAAATTTTTCTTTTCCCTATAGTTCCAGGTCAAGTCATACTGATATACTTATATAGTAGAAGAATATATTTTCCCAATTAGTAGGCCCATTTCTCCGGTAATGGACGGGTTGAATTCCACACTAAACTAGCCCATTTCCACCTTCTTTCTGAAAACCTACTCTTTATGGCTATACACTCTAAGTATAAAAAGAAACAAAGCCCAATTACTACACTCAAGAGATCAATCCAAAAAGGTTCCGATTAGTCTCTGTGACAAAATGGAGGAAGGAGGGATTGCTCCAGTTTCTTTAGTTCTTCTATCTTTTATTTTATTTCGTCTTGATAAATGGGAATTTATTGTTTTGGATGCGATGCCTCATATATGCCTTCCAAATATTTCCATGCCGGCATCCTGGCTTAGGGGTAGCGCGTCTTCCCCGTGATCTGGGCGTTCTGGGTTCGAGTACCGGTTCGGGCATGGTTGTTCTTCATCTGTTCTCTCTGTGAGATGTGTGAATGTGCCCTCCTGTAAAAAGGGGTTGTGCAAGCGAATGTGATGCGTGAGTAGCCTTGGCCCTAGTTGGCGCTACTAAAAAACAAAAGACGCACCCTTGGTTTAAAATCGCTGATTTCATCAGCGAGCTTGTCCATGGTGAGTGCCATTAGAAACAACAACAAATATTTCCATTCATAGAAAAAAATTGTTATTTCCATCGCTTGGCTAAATTCTTCGTTTTGAATTCTTATAACAGCAGCAGTGATTTAAAATTTCTCGCAGGTTTGGTTGAATTTTTTTGTGGCAGGTAAGAAATGTAGCAGCTTTTGGCAAGTTGTAGATCAGTTAGGAAATTTATAATTATAGTTAGTTTAAGATACAGTTTTTCACTGAATTCTAGAATAAAAGATTGAATTGACTGAAACAATTGCAGAAGGTTAAGCACCAGTATTGGATCATCAAAATATTGAATTAACGGAACGATTGAAGCTGACGATTACATACCATCATTGGATAGTTAAAAAGGCTGCAGATTAAATATGAAATCTAAAACTAGAGCCTGTTTAAGGCATAGTTAATCACTGAATTTGAAAATTCCTTAAAAAATTGTATTCATTGAAAAAAATTGAAAAAGATTGAGTGCTAACATTGGATTACCAAAAGATTAAATTGACTGAAGGATTGAAGAAGATTGCATACCAGCATTGGATCATCTAAAAGGCTATTTCAGCAACTTTAATAAAGTTCATCATAATCGGAAGGAATCTGTTCAAATTCAGGAGTACATAGTAGAGAAATAAATTAAATACAAAATATTTATTTAGATTTTCGTTTATGTAAAAATACACAGAATTAATATCCATATTTGTGATATGAGTACACAGAATTAATATCCATATTTGTGATATGAGTACACAGAATAAATATCCATATTTGTTATATGAGTACACAGAATTAATATCCATATTTGTGATATGAGTACACAGAATTAATATCCATATTTGTTATATGAGTACACAGAATTAATATCCATATTTGTGATATGAGTACACAGAATTAAATCCATATTTGTTATATGGATTGTTAAGTTATTTGTAAGCATGTTTCAAAATTAATACAGTTATTTTCTGTGAGAAATTGAGTTAAAATATTGTAAAATTGTGAAAATTTTTAACTATTTTATGATGTTGTTCAATATTTAGTAAAAAATTTACACCCTTTAGCTTAATATCCGAAGCTTTTTTTCAAGAGCCAATGTAAACTCCTCTAGCCGTAGACATCTTACGAAGAATCACCAAAAAGACAAGGAGAACGCCAGGGGAAGAGGAATACTTACTACCTAAGTCTTCTTCTCGAATCGTTGCCATTCCTATGAAGGAATAATTCTTGCTTCCAGCACCTTTTAATAATAATTTCGAAGAGGAAGACTTAGTATCAAAGCCGTTATTACCTCTTTGTATTCTTCTTGAATCGTTGCTTGCTTTTCCTTTGAAGGAGAATTCTTGTTTTCTGCATTTCTCAATGACAATTTTGAATCTACATTTGCACTAACAAGGCTTGCAGATGAATTTGAATTTTGAAATTTCTGAAGGTAATACGTTTAGTGTTGATACTTCAATCCCATGGAGGTTTCAGTATTGATATAATATTTAACCAAAACTGAGCTATGCGTTACTTAAAAAGAAAGCCAAGAGGTATGCTGTGGTATGCTTAGTTTTTGGAATTATTTCCTTTTATCATTCATAGATGGCACCACAATAAATTTATCAATAGCTCTAAAAAGCAATAGCTTCTGTATGTATTTGTTACTTTCTCCTTTATGAAGTATAGAGAAAATATTGTTATTGTCAAAAATTCCAACTCGAGGTTTTGACGAATCTTTGCATTTCAGACATTCCTGAGTTCGAAGAATCACATTTCTGACATTATATCTATGAACAGATTAACTCATAAATCCTTTTGGAGTTACTGCCACATTTGTAGATTTCTATCAAGTTTTGAACGGAATCCATGAACAAGAAGTTTACCTTTTTGCTTGTTTGAATGTAAGTGAAATCATTAACTACAAAATGCAGAGAGCTAGGTAAATGAAATTTGGTACATAGGTTTAATTTCTAAAATATAGATTCTTATCAAATCTTGAACTAAATCTGACAAACAGTTGACGATATATATTTTCTCATGAACGTAAACGCAATGACTTGTATCAGTGAAATTCGATTGTTTATTAACTTGTGACTACAACCGTAGTTCAGTGTTAAATTTTGATCTCAATGTTAGCTGAAAGGCCCCAAAAATGTATATATATTCACACTAAAGATTCAGTAAAAATTTTAGATTCACGCCAAAGATCAATATTTCGTATCGATTGTAAGAGCGTCGGTGGCCTGGTGACAAGGTCTCGGATTGGATTTGGTGAGTTTCACGTTCGAGACACGATTCCGTCGAAGAACCGTCGTGTAAGGGGGTCTGGTACACGCTAAATCCGTCCTGGCCAAACGTCCTCCCACTGATAATGTGGTGTGGAAATTTGGGGAAGGTGGTGCCAGCCCAGGTGTCGTTCTCGTCATCTGACACGAGTTCAAAATTGCGAGGTCCGTCCAAAATAGCCCTAGTATTACTTTAAAACGGGACGTTAATATAACTAAACCAAACTTCATATCTATTGTTCACCCATGCCTCACAAAACATTCACAGCTTTACCTTAGATCCACAATTTAATGCGGTGAGATGGGGATAAGATTTTTATTGGAAAGTATGCGAGAAAGTTTGGAGGAGACTAATCTCAGCAGTCTTTTTCTTATTACAAAGCATAATAGTCCCCAAAACGTTGCTTTAAGAGTTTGGGCTACAATAAGCGCAAATGATGACTGTCTTTTTTTGCACACACAGATTTTCTAGCAATTTCATTCTTGTTGCATGACTTTATAATGTTTCTTACAATAGGAATTTTTGCAATGAAAAATTATTGGCAACTTTAATTTTCCCCCTTTTGAATGAATTCCTGTGATTTCTTGCAAATTATAGAATAGTAATTAATTTCGTCTTCCTTTTCTTTAATTGGATTAGCTTTTATGAATTTGTATGTTTATAATTTTCTTCAAAAATAATTCGAATGAATTAAAAATCGGATGAAAATAATGGTTGTTGTAAACTATTAAAAACTAAATCTACCGATTTTCATTTGATCTCATATCTGATATCATGCTTTTTCTGAATTTCTGCTTTATAAAAGAATCATAAGCACCAACTTTCGCCAATAATTCATTTCCCCATATTTCTTCAGAATAATGTATAAAGTAAGGTTATTCAATTTATGCCAAACTATATAATTATAAACAAGAAACACATCAAATATAATTTGAAATTTTAATGCAAATTAAAAAAAAAAGTTTCGTTTAGGCATTCGAAAATTTTATTTTTCTCTTTTGAGATCATTTCTTAGGTAATGAAATATCTGATTTCCCTCAATCTCTGCTGTATCTGACCTTTTGGTAAAAAACAATATTTCATTGGCAGCCGAGGTAAAAAAGGAAGTATTTACGTTTGAAGAAGCGTCCCAATTACTATACGCCGGGCACCAATCTAAACGACATCCGGTAAATCCTTGAGGCAAGGAAGAGGCGCGAACTGTTTAGTTTCCTTTGTTTCATTCGTATTTTTATTTCATTTCATTTCGGAAGATGGGACATTATTTTTTATGGTTTTTCTGCTGCACTAATCATCAAGTCAGGTGTTTAGAAATGGAATAGATGATTTTTTAGTAATTAAGTACTATTGCTTGACTTGTTCGATTGATGTCATAACACTTGGCTTAGATACATTCAAAATAAACATAAAGGAAAGGCTGGGAATTAATCAGGGATGTAATACAGGGTGTTTATAAAGATGATGTTTAATAACTCATAAAATAATAAAGATATAAACACACTTATGGCATTTATTGATGGAATAACTCATATATTTTCCTTTTCAGGTTTGAATATTCTTACTTTTGTAAATATCGTCTACGCGTGTGGTTAATTTCAGATAATTTCATTTTCCAGTCTAAATATCTGTACTTTTCTAAATATTGTCTGCTTATTAATTGCATTTTTCTCTCTTTTGTTTTTGGCAACTATTGCCATGTTATGTTTACTTTTGATGTGTTTGTTCTATGTAGTACTTTTGTATGTGATGTTTTATTCGAGAGGATATTAAGGAGAATGCATACACCACAAGAGAAAGCACAGATTTTATGGTGGTTCATAGAAATGAAATCGATAGTGCAAGCACAGAGAAATTTCAGAAGAATTTACCAGAAAGATCCTCCCTCCAAAACAAGCATCTTGCGGTGGAAAAAGAATTTTCTAGAAATTGGAAGTATCGCAGATAAGAAACGTTTCAGACGTCCTTGCACAAGTGATTTTGATGTTGAGCGTGTCAGAGAGACATTTTTACACAATCCTAGAATATCTGTGAGATCAGCGGCAACAGAATTGGATATGCCAATTTCGACGGTGTACAAGGTTATTAAGAAAAAATTAAGACTGCATGCATACAAAGTTCAAATTGTTCAAGTTTTGGAACCGAACGATAGGCCTAGGAGGATGGCCTTTGCAACAGATATGCTAAGGAGGATAGAAGATGCTGCTGATTTTCTGAAGAGCATAATGTTCTCCGATGAAGCATCCTTTCATGTTTCTGGCATTGTTAATCGCCATAATGTGCACAAATGGCTCTGTGGATGCCGACATGCTTGCCGCTACCTGGCGTGAAATTGACTATCGACTTGATATTCTCCGTGCGACGAAGGGGGCACACGTGGAAATTCATTGAAAAGGGTCATGAAACTTTTTGAGTCTATTTAACCATTTATGTTATTAATTTTAATCTATCTTTATTATTTTATGAGTTATTAAACATCAAAATGGGTCCGGGACTTTATAAACACCCTGTATATTAAATTACCTCCCTGTATATTAGATTCGTATTTATATACAAATTTAAGCTTGTATTTAAACATAAAACATAACCTTGAATGTTCCCTTGTATTTAAATATAAAACACAGTCTTGAATTTCATCAAAACTTCTTAATGTTTTACTGTACACAGTCTTCTAATCTTTGGAAATCCAGGTCAATTAAGTAAATCTAATGTCTTGAAATGTGTTTTATTTTTTATAATTGAGTTAAACTTTATATATTTGTTTTAGAACATTTATAAGAATTCTAGTAAGGAATAAGTGAATAACAATTTTTAATAACTAATTATGAAAATAAAGTACTAAAAAGTTTATACTCGGGTAGTATAAACTTTCTACCCGAGTATAAACTTTGGTATACTAAGTATAACTTTGGTAAACTTTGGTATACTAAGTATAACTTTGGTGAACTTTGGTAAACTAAGTATAAAAAGTTTATACTTTTTTGTTGAGTATCAGGAAATCATATATATTTATTATAGTTTGAAAACTTGAATTGCTATTGTGTTTATAAATACAAATAATAGCATGACGTTAGTTATTCAAAATTCATTTAAAAGGAAGAAAATAGATGAATAAGTTTTTAAGGAAAGCTAGAGTAAAAATAATACAAAAAATGTAATAAATTTAAAAATTAATTAAATTTTAGTAAAAAATAAAAAAAATAGACTAAGAATTGCAAAGAAACAACAAAAAAGAAATCACTAGTTTTTCGTCTTCTTTCAAATATCGATATTCCATAAATACAAGAAAGAATGCACTATTTGTTTGTTGTTATTTCTAATGGCATTTGTTATTGACAAGCCCACTGACTTCAGAAGTCAATGATATTACGCCACGGGACGTCTCTTGTTTTTCAGTAGCGCCATATAGGTCCAAGACGGCGACTTGGCTACACAAATACGTCACAACCCTTTCTACTTGGCGGATTTTATTTATGCAATTCATTCACTCATTCCATATATGGTAATTTAGACCTGAATCAGAGAACTATGACCACTGTTCCAGTACCCCCATTGGTATTAATCTCTACACGGAAGACTTTGTGACCATAACAGGTTTATACGCGCACCAGCTAGCACACACGGAGAGTCTTCGGCCGGATGGGTTCGAACCCGCAACCCACGGGACGCGAATCCAAAGCCCTGCCAACCAGGTTATCCCAACCTATTAATATCTGCTTAACGTCTGGTAACATGAATGAAGTATAAATTTCGGGTGGACGCTAAAAAAGTAGAATTTTGATTATTTCCAGCTGAAACGGTATCAAATACTTTCATAGATTTGTTAACCATTGAAGAATACATCTAACCATTTTTGTTATAATATTAGGATCCTGACAGGGGCGATTGGATCCTAAAAAGACGAATTTAGAATTCTCCAGATATTCCAAACCATTTTTTAATAGAAATATTCTTTCTAAAGACAATATATATTGATAATTATTTCTGAGACTAATTTATTTTATGCTGTTGTAGTTTGAAGATTTAATTTTAATTTTAGATAAGATTAATTAAGATTTTATATAGCACGGCCATGAAAACTATCATTATCTTCCAGTGTTTGTATTGATTTTTAACATCGAATTAGCAAGGAAATTTTCGTATAGAATATGTTATAGAACGGTGAAGTGCTAAAATCTGCTAGATTCTACAACAATTCCTTTTGTTGTGTTAGAGATTAGTAATTAAATTATTTTGGAGCATATCCGTTAAAATAAATGCTAAATTGGAAGAATATTAATTAAAAAGTATTTTCTTTTCATATTCACTTGCTTTCTTATAATATCAAAGTAAATATTTAAATACATTTTTCTTCTTTAAAAATAAAACGCATATTCGTTAAATTCTTTAAAAATATTATCTGAAATACCGTAATTTAATATATAATAATCACATGATTATTATATATTAAGTCATAGTCATCATATTATAATCACTTAATGGAAAATTATTTGCAAAAATCTGTTGAAAAAAAATATAAAGTTTAAATTTTATACAAAAATTAATTATTCGTTACATAAAATAAATCCCCTATATTCTATATTTACAATATGCTTAGTTATTGTTATATTTATTTGAAATAAATGTTTTTCAATAAGTTATTAATATCGTTTCCTTCCAACATTAAACCAAACAATTATAATTTTCTTTTCATGATCCTACTAACAAGATATATCTGAGCTCAGAGTTAAGAATTCCTTGTGCTGTTTCCAACAACCTCATCACTTTAAAAGTAAATTTAGATTAAGGCAATAATGTAACTGACAGTAGAATTACACATGAGCAGAAAGAGAAGAAAGTAGAACAATATTAGCTAGTTATGGCGGTTCGAACGGGTTGCTGTGACCAGGTGGTAAGGTCTCGGCTTCGGAACCGGAGGGTTTCAGGTTTGAGACCTAATTACACAGAAGAACCATCGTGCAAAGGGTTCTGATGCACGTTAAATCCGTCGAAGTCAAACGTCCTTCCCCTGATGTGGTGTGGAAGTTTAGAGATGAGGTACCAGCCCAAGCGTCGTCCTCGGCATCTGATTGTGGTTCAATATTACGAAGTACGTCCCAAAATAGCCTTAGTGTTGCTTGCAGACGGTGCTTTAATATGACTGAACTAAACTGTGTCGGGACAGATACATGCCATTCTCAACTTTTTCTACGCATGCGCACACTTCCTCTTACGTATACGCATTGCACAGTTAATTTTTAACCTGACTTAATTCAACCCCACTTTTACATAAAATTAAACCCCCAGGAGCACCTCGAAATGAAGATGAGATGCTTCCTGCATGGTGGTTGGATCTCACCACCCTGGGGTACACAAATAGGTGAGTGATATGACTCCTCCCTTCGATGACGGGTCGTACTTTCTTCGGGGAGGGTTGTACCGTGGCCGGTGATGGTCCTTAGGACTGAACCGCAGTTCCCGCCAGTGTTGCTGTTGAGGCGGTCCGGTCATTCAGTTTGATGGTTTAAATCCGTATGCCTTCGTGGCGGGTCGGAGATTCAGATGGTTGACTTTACATAAAAATTAAATTTGCACGTACATAGAGGTGTAATTTATGATCATAGAACTTTTAGGGTTATTAATATAGAATCTAAATACATTACAACAATCTATAATACCGAATACTGACAAATCAACACTCCTTCCAAAATGTAAAATAATACAGAGATACATTACAGAACTATCACATTGCAATTTTATGTATTATTATCTATTAAGAGTTTCAAACAACTATTGCAAATATTCAATGCGAGCTCCTCTCACAATACAGTGTACTTCAAATCTGAACAAAAATTCTTTTCAAAGCTTTTGTAACATGTCTCTGCCAATGCCGAAATTGCCGACAATAAAAATACGCTCCTTTCGCAATACAACTGCTTCAAATCTGAACAAAGATTCTTTTCAAAGCTTTTGTAACATGTCTCTGTCAATGCCGAAATTGCCGACAATACAAATACGCTCCTTTCGCAATACAGCTGCTTCAAATCTGAACAAAGATTCTTTTCAAAGCTTTTGTAACATGTCTCTGTCAATGCCGAAATTGAAAATATTTATTTACGTTATTTATGAATCAACAATATGCATTCGAAACTGGAAAATATCAAATCTGTATGTGTATGTCTTTTAAATCTTTGTCTTTGGTGCATGTGTATGCACCAAACACATGCAACACAGTAAAACGTTTAAATTAGTTTTTTTAAATTTTGTTTCACATGATATTATAAAGCAATTTATGTTCTTAAAGTTATTTTTTTTATAATTATCAATCCAGTTGGATAAGTATTTGCTTAGAAGTCTTTTGTAAAAGAACAGCACAAATGATATACAGGATGATATTTTCTCTTTTTTTGGAGGGGGTGGGAGGAGAAATAAAAAGATTTGGAAATTATTTATAATTATTTAAAGAAATCACGAACATATTCTGATATATGGAACGTAAGAGCAAAAACTGATTCTTTTTTGAAAGATTTAGCTATACTATATTTAAAAAATGCAAAAAAAAAAAAAAAAAAAAATTCATTAATATTTTAAACACATTACTGCCATATAAAATAAGACTTCAAGCAAAGAATTGAATTCAAAAACTGTTTCTGAAGCAGAATGAAAGAATAAACTAGGTTCGAAAGGTGTAATATTAAGCCTTTTTCTTCAAGTATTATTTTAGTTGAACAATTGAGTTTAAATAGTCATAGAGAAGCACGGAATCGATTTTTCTTTTCTCTTAAGAAAACTGAAAAAGCAGTTTCGGCTTGAAAATGCGGAAAAAATTCGTTTTCTTCCATTTTTTATAAATGAGGCTTTTTTTTCAGGCAAGTGTTTCTGTCTCTTTCCAGTATGAATACAATCACGTTGTCTCAAAATTAACGCAAGATTTGATTTTACCCTCATCCCTGCATTACAGTATTGGAAATCCTATTGAAAAAACATTTGGCAACTGATAGTTTAGGGTGAGTTGAAAGGGAGTGTTACATGATAGCACAACGTGCTAACTAAAAATTTGAATTTGATAAAAAACACAGTTATTTTTCTTTCAATTGTTATATTGTTATTGAAGCGTAAATTAAAAAGAATAGGGTTATGTATGGAATAATACATGGGGCAAATAGCCTCCACGGCTTTGCTGACACATACGCACTCTTTTGATGAAATCTTCCATGACAATTTTCTATAAATGTGGCTGAATTTCATTGATGCAGTGTTGGATTTTCTCTTTCAGCGAATGCGTGCTGGTGGGCTTGTTGGCATAGACCTTGAACTTCAGAGTCCCATAAAAAGAAATCCAATGGTGTTAAATCACACGATCTAAGGGGCCAATTCTAAAAATTTCGAACTATGGGCACCAGATTTTCATTGTTTTGAAATATTGTAAATAATTAAAGCATGTTGTTCTATCGTGTTCCATTTTTATTATCCTTAAACAATCAATTATCAAATGGGTTTTTTAATAGAGTTACTAACATTTTACAGTATGAATGGTGGCCAATTCAAACCTTGCTTTAATTTTCGGATATCTTTTATTTGTTTACATCGTTCTACTCAGAAACAAGCAAAACGATCTAAACACCTCTTATATTTTTCAGTACAATGTGTTGAACTCTGAAATAAAGAAATAACACCATAGCAACTGGAAGATTTAGCGGGAGATCTCCTTTAAACTCTCTCCCATACTCTAAAATAAAAGACTTATCTCCATTTCCATGCATGAAGTTCTGAATTTGGGGCAAGGTTGTTAATGCTTTATATGGTATTGACGAACAATAAATACGATACAAATATCTTTGTCATGAAAACAACTCTTTTATGAATCTATAGCATGAATATGTATTTTGGACATAGATTATTTGACACAGAACAACATTTGCACTCACAATCATACACATAATTTCATTTATTTAAATCATCGGGACTTTGATTTATTGTTTTTACTGCACACGAAAGTACAGATCAACAGATGGTCATACATTCGACAGATTTGGTTCAAAAATGTATAAGAATCTATATTTTATATAATAAACATGTATAAATATATACAGATATTCAAAACACAAACTATATATATATATATAATTGCATATATGCCGGTTTGGTGTATTGACTAGTGATATGGATGGATCATATAAAGACAGCAATCGGCCACAAACAAATCCTGTCGATGCTGCTTCGTTTAGTGAGGGCGGGATGGTCGGCTGTACGCAAGCAGATACCATTTTGCTATATACTTTCCGTTTGATATATACTTTCAAAAAACGATTTCAGTTTAACATCATTACTGTTTTAAAACGTGTTTGATATATACTTAGAAAAAAGATTTCTATTTAATATAATTTATATTCTAAAACTGATCTGACATATGCTTAGAAAGAAATTATTTCTATTTAACAGCATCATAATGCTCTAAAACGCGTTTGATACATGCTTAGAAAAATGGTTTTTATTTAACATCATTAATGTTCTAAAATGCTTTTCATGTATGCTTAGAAAAATGATTTCTATTTAACATTATAATTTTGTAATTTATGCCTTTGACATATGCTTAGAAAAAAAATGGATTCAATTTAACATCATTAATGTTGTAAAACGTGTTTGATATATATTTAGAAAAAATAATTTCTATTTAACATAATTTACGTTCTAAAACTCATTTGACATATGCTTAGCGAAAACTTATTTCTATTTAACAGCATCATAATGCTCTAAAACGCGTTTGATACATGCTTAGAAAAAAATGATTTCTATTAATTCCATAATGTTATAAATCGCATTTAATATATATTTGGAAAAATGATTTCTATTTAACATCACAATGTTCTAAAACGTGTTTGATATATGTTTAAAAAAAGTGATTTCTGTTTTATCGTCATTAAACAGGATTAAAGAAGTTTTTTAAAAAGTACAAAAGTATAACGAAACGTCTATTAATATAAATGCAGTTTTTTTTTCAGACAAAATACCAAGTAACAAACTGATCTTCAGAAAAAAAGAGCTGTTTTTATACCAATTTAGTTTTATGTCAATTTTTTTTCTATAGCACTCGGCAGAAGTTAGAATGTTGAAAAACATTACTTTGGAAAATACTTTTGAATCTCGGAAACATAATGCTGCGAATGCTTGAAAAAATATATTTCTTGAGTTGATGTCAAGCTGTATTCAGAAATCCGTTTTGCATTTGAAAACTATGAAAGGTTTTTTGTTTTGCCTGCTTTTAGTTCTGTTACAGATCATAAAATGTTTTGAAATATTTTGACAGCTACAAAAACGAACCAAGAATATTTTCTGAATAAAAGATTATAAACGTTAATTCACGTTTAAAGTTTGGATTGTAAAAACAAAACCATTTAAAACGATGGGTTATAATTATTAATTTTATAGAATAGTTCTTATAAAACATTCTTCATTCTTACTTGGAAAAACATACATAAATGGAGGTCTGCATTCTTTTCTAACCATATAAAGTTTACATTACTAACCATATAAATTTTACATTTTCTTTCAAATTCTCATTTTCCAAAAGCATTTTAGACTTGTACAAATGCATTTACATGATATAAAAGAGAATATGATTCAAGAAGTACTTTAAAGAAATGCAATGATACAAAAATGTATAGAAACATCTGTTTGTTAAAAATTTACATTTTGTTTCAGAATTATTGAATTATAAGATGTTATTCAGAAAAAAGTGCTTTTATATGCCATGTCCATATTCAATTTTAGAGATATGTTTACTTTTTCCAGCGTCTCTCTAAAACTGAGTTAGAACGTAGCAATATATTACTTTAAAAAATGCATTTTAGTATCGCGAAAATAAATATTGAAAGTTTTTAGAAAATATATTCACTGCTTTGAATTTAGATGCATAATCTAATCGATATATTTTATTTTTAAAACTAAGGAACGTTTTTCTGTTTTGCATGCTTTCAGTTGTGTTTGTATTAGCAAAATGTTGTAGAAACTGCAGTGTTACGAAGAACATCAGGAAAATGTTTATAAATCAGACAAGAGAAGTTAAAGATATGTAAGAAGAATACAGATAATACAAATACAATGATAATATAAATACAATAATACAATGATAATATAAATGCAATAATACAGTAATAATACAAATACAATAATACAATAATAATACAGATACAATAATACAATAATAATACAAATACAATAATACAGTAATAATACAAATACAATAATACAATAATAATGCAGATACAATGATACAATAATAATACAAATACAATAATACAGTAATAATACAAATAAAATAATATCATCAATTAACCAGATAATACAATTTAATTCCTGAAAATGTTATTATTTTTATTTCGATTCCCAATTAATATTTTGAGTTGTAATTTCCAATAAAGAAAATAGTGTTAATCTTTAGTTTTTATTTCAGAGTATACATTTCAAATTGATATTTTGATATTGAACCTAATACTAAACGAAATAGTGCGTATGAATATTAACCTCTTCGTCGTCCGTAACGCGTCAAGCGCGTTCAAGTGAAATTTCTGCAGGGCTGCCGTAAGTGCGTCAATCTTTCTTCTACATTTCAAAATTTTTAAACGTTTGAAACGCTCTGTAAATGCTACTTCTTGGAATTTTTATTTTTGTTGGTTCTAATGCGGTGAAAAACAGAGGAAAAATAGAAATTTTCCCGGTCAGGAAAGGACGGTGAAAGGATTAATCAACATTTCTATCGTCTTTTATAGACGACAACTCAAAAGTTCTTAAAATTCTTTAAACATGTAGGATAAATTTTTGCTTCCCAAAATTATGTAAAGTATAAACCAAAAAATAACTAAGGAAAATTTTGAAATCGTAGGAATCAAATTTTAAAATTTTTCATTAGCAAACATGTATTTCAGTAAATATGGTCTCTGCGTTATTCTCGTCCGGTAATTTGGAACAACACCAGGAAATGAAATCTGCGATTGAACACAGTCAATAAATTGAAATATGTGTCTGTAAATAAGCATTCAATCATCATTAGGCCATCATTCTTTATCATTATTAGGTCATCCATCATAGTCTATTATCAATAATCTGCAAATTTAAATTTTTTTTCTTTCTTGTACGTGAATTATTACAAAAATAATGTAGTGTAATTGTCAAAAAATTTTAACTCGAGATTTTGACGAATCTCCATGTTTTAGACGCCTTTGAGTTACAAAAATACGATTTTGGAAATATCTCTGTCTGTCCGTTCATGCGTGTGCGACAAAAATAACTTACAATCTGTTTGAACCAGGAGGATAAAATTTGGTATATGTTTTTTCCTCACTAAATTTGAAAACGTCTGTCTGGTTTTGGGTGAAATCCATTCAGATGAAGTCTGTCTGTCCTGCTGTTCGAATATAAGTTAAATATAACTATAACAAACGAAGATAGTTAGATGGATTATATGTATCAAGTTTGGGCCAAATTCGTCAAGAGGTTGAACGATCTGAGCTTTCACACTCGTGTAAACCCGACGGTTCAAGAACTCAAAAAATCAAATATATGAAATATTGTATATGGGTTTGTGACTATAATTGTAGTTTTGTCGAATTTTGTTTTGACAAAAACAAAAAAGCATCACAAATGCATTTGGTTTTTCTTATAAATATGCATTCATCTTATCTCAGCGATTAATAGTCACAAAAAGAATGTTAATATGCTGTTTAGAGACTGCTACTCACCAACGACGTACATTTAAATATACATATATACCTTTATTAGAGCGTGCGCGAGAAAGCTTTAGGAGACTACTATGTGATTTTTGTTATTTTATAAGGATGTATGGTAATTATTAGTGGCTCTAATATGCTAAGGGCGAAAAAGATGATAAAATCCAAAGATTAGCTTAAGTTGTTGTTGTTTCTTATGGCACTTGCCACGGACAAGCCCGCTGTTACGTAGATAGCGATTTAAGCCGGGAGGGGAGTCTCTGGTTTTTATAGTAGCGCCAACTAGTGCCAAGAGTACGACTTTGCTACTCACGCATCACTCATTCTCTTGCACAACCCCTTTTTACAGGAGGGCACATTCACCTATCTCACAGATAGAACAACTATGCCCAAACCGAGACTCGAACCCGGGACGCCCAGATAACGGGGAAGACGCGCGACCACTATGCCAGGACGCCGGCTTAGCTTAAATTTACGTGTAATATAAATATAGTTAAAATGTGATTTTGGCTATATGACATGGTATGATTTTTATCATGCATTCATGCAATACTAACTCTTTGCAACCCTAGTACTGTTAAGATATTTTTTTTAGTTCAGAATAGCTATTAAAAATATAATAACCAAATGAAATATGGGCATCACTTACATCTAAAAAGTTATTTACTGTTCTTTTTTTATGAATCTATAAGTGATATATGTGGGATATTCCAGAAATAATCTATTAAAGTTGGCAATCTTATTTTCTCATGGTAGCATACCTCCCTATTTGATGGAAATGCATGCCATATTCATAGCTTATAAAACAAGTGTCAATGAAAAATTTAATGTGTAAATAAAAGAAGATTGCAAATTTTAAAGATTGAATTTTGAAGAGGAGATCTCTCTTTTCAGCCACTGATGATTTATTGTTCAATATACATATAAGTCCCATGATTTTTCCTGTTCAACAAGTTTTCAAGCAATGTAATTTTTAGTCCACTTTTACAAGAAAAAGAATTGTCAATATTATAAACATACACTCGAAGGGTTGTTGTCTTAGGTACATTCAATTTCAATTAAAACAGAGAAAATCTTTCATATGTCTCTAGTATTAGATTTCACAAAGGGAAAGGATAACCAAGTGTTGATACTGAAATTGCTAAATGATGTATTTGCTGACGTAATGTAATTAGTTGCTACTCGAACTATAAGAAGACCATCAGGAAATCTCTTAATTGAAATAATGATTTATGAATAGAAACATAAAGAAAACACAAAGAGAGAAGTTTTTAACCAGTTCGAGTTGTCTCCTCAAAATTTTCTCTCATACTCTCCAAATAAGGTCTTATCTCTTTACCCTTGCATAATGTTATGGATTTTGGGAAATCCGCAAATGCTTTGCATGGTATTGGTGAACAATAGTAACGAAATATAGATATTTAGCATGAACAGGAGAATAAGCATTTATCTATCAGGAGAATAAGAATTTTAGAGGATTTTTTCCACCGATTGTAATCAAAATTTCATCTGAATTGCATTTAGGCTCACAGGATCACACACCGAAATCATTGATTTAAGTCATTCCGCTTATGAGTTCTTGTATTTAGTTATTGCTTTATTATGAAAGCCTGGATCGCGGGCCTGTCGACCCGTACAGATTTGATTCAAAATTTAATAAGATTCTATAGTTTAGATGCTAAACCTGAGTACTAAATGTTTTCTGCTATTAGTATTTTGAAGTTTTCTAATTCACTTGTAATCGAACAGCCAGACATACTGACTTCTTTTGAATGGATTTCGCTCAATATGTGGTGGAAATTGATAAATTTGGTTGCAAGTCCATGCACTTAATTGCATCTTTCTAACTCAATGCATTTTTGAATTACCTTGTTCATATATAGACAGACATAATGCTAAAAAATGTTTTTTGTCTTCTACTTCAAAGAGGCCTGAAACTTGGTATATATATATATATATATATATATATATATATATATATATATATATATATATATATATATATATATATAGGCTGTAATCATTTAGGCTGTAAATCAATATTATATATCTTGTATTAATCATTGCAATATTTTAGATCTCTTGATCAATTTAGATCAATTTTTATAATTGAAATTTGATTAATTTGAAATTGACTTAAATTGAAATTAATTGATTAATTTGAAATTGACTTTAATTAATTTGAAATTGACTTTAATTGAAATTAATTGATTTATTTGAAATTGACTTTAATTGAAATTAATTGATTTATTTGAAATTGACTTTAATTAATTTGAAATTGACTTTAAATTATATTTATTTTTGTTCACAATATCTTTAATTTTTATAGTTGAATACTTTAAATTATATTTATTTTTGTTCACATTATTATATTTCTGCAATAACATTGAAGCCTACTACATATATTTTTCTCATAAATCCTTCTAATCGCAAGATTTGTTCTTTTTGGATTCCATCGTCAAATTAAATGACAATGGCACAATTAGTTATGCCGATTTTAGACAGTAATTCACAGTTTTTAAAGAAAATTCCCTCACTGCATAAAACTTAATTTTCATTAAGCATAAAAATAATATCTTGCTTCACATATATAAATAAAGATGGCAGAGAGAATAATAATAAAAAAAAAACACAACTTTAGTTTATCCCAATGACAGGTGTTGTCCGTTTTCCATTCCAGCATTGATAAATTTCATATCAATTACAATAATTATATTTTCTATAAGGTTATTTATCTTTTTATTTAATATTTTTTAATATTTTTCTTCACTAAATTTGTTTTTAATATTGGAGATTTTGACGAGCCTATTAATTGAGATAAAAACATCAACTGAGGAACTGAGTAAAAGAGTTTATCACTGATGTTCAAGAAATAAAATCAATTTCCGTCGAAATTCTTTATTCTTTAAGAAATACTCTTTAACAATATCTAAAACTAGATATAATTTTTTAAACATTGCATACGATATAAAATGAAACAGTTCCCAAAATTACAATTTAAAACGCCATTTTTGCAGCACATTCCAAGTAAATGCTGCAAGATGTTTTTAATGTTTAATACTGTGCGTTTTATTTCCCTCGAACAATAGAATAAAAATACTTTTTAGCGATCAACAAAAAAGTGAAAGAGCAATTTCCTCTTTCTCCGAAGGAGTAATCTTTTTCCACCCAACTAAAAATATTTCTGAAAATGTTCCTATAACTTCCAGATTAAAATTTCTTAGCTTTGTTGTTTAGGAACGTATTTTATTTTATTCCTTCACACATTTCTGCCTATGTTGAGTATGAAATGACTCGCATTTCTTGAAAGTTTTGAAATTCTGATGAGAATGTATTAGAGTAGAGGAAACAGAATAACATAAAACAGAATATTTTCTAGCAAGAGTGTGAATTTTCTCGGTGGATTTTTTTTCTTTTGTTTCAACAATGGACTAGCTGTGGATTGCTGGCATAAATACGATTATTTTTAAAAATTAGAGTATTAAATTTTTCTAATTTATTCTAATTCCATGGCTAAGCTGAGGAATAATTTATAATTAGAATTGATTTGTTGGCCGTTTAGTAGAAAAAGACTCAAAATCTTGAATATCATGGGCTATTTTGTATCTGATCGAACATTATTTCAAAAGATTCTGTGTTCTTTCTTATGTTTACCTCCCTTCTTTATTATTCTTTTTTGCTTTCTCTTATATGTAGTATACAAAGAGAAAGTATTCTAATCATCATCAAAGAAAAAAAAAATCGAAAATAGGACTTTAGATTTTGATGATTATCCAAGTTTCAAAACTCCATGAGTTAGGAAAAGACATTTTTCGAATTATGTCTATCGATCTGCGATACCAATAACTAAAAAACGTTTAAAGCTAGACTAGTGAAGTTTTGTATATGGTCTTATTACCAAATTTGCTGATCTTTTAAATATTGAATAGAATTCTTCGTCAGTGAGTTTGTCTATCTGGCTGCCCGAATATAAGTTAATACAATAGCTATATAATTAAGAGAGTTAGAATACATAAAATTTAATTAACATATTTAACATAAAAAATGTAGATACATATCAAATTTGAAACCTCATTTGTCTAGAGAAGATCGTCTCTCTATGTGCCTCTTCAGAAACATGTGAACACTACAACTCAAAAATACAATGATTTAAAGATATGAAATTCAATGTATGAGTTTGTGTCTACAACTTTAGGTCTGCATTGAATTTTGATTTTAATCTAACTGAAAAAAATATGTCCAAAATACACATTCGGTTTCCCGGTGTTTGTGTGTTAGCCGGACCTCATTGATTATGGTTAAAAAAAGTCCCACGCTAATGGGCGTTTTTATAACTAATGTTCTTCATTGTACCCTCTAATATAGTTATTAGGAGGTATGTGGGAAAATTTTAGGGAGACCAATACCAATGGTTTCGACTGAGTTTGATTTTCTTCCCCTTTTAGAGAGTTTTATATATATATATATATATTTATTTACATTAATGAGACTTATTTACAAGACAAGAGCAGATTTTTGTTTTATCCTAGATTATTTTTTTTCTTCAAATATTTGCTATATTTATAATTTCAGAAATTTTTAGTTTCATATTGAGTATAGGAAAACAATTTCAAAAAAGGGCATGAGTATAGCTCTCAGTTTGAAGAAAATTGAAATCCAAACAGAAATTTTGTTGTTTTTAATGGCCCTTACCATGGACAAGACCGCTGTTACGAAGACAGCGATTTAAGCCGGTGGGGGAGCGTCTCTTGTTTTTTTAGTAGTGCCAACTAGGGCCAAGAGTACGACTTAGCCACTCACGCATCACTCATTCGCTTGCACAACCCCTTTTTACAGGAGGGCACATTCACACATCTCACAAATAGAACAATCATGCCCAAACCGGGACTCTAGCCCAGGACTCCCAGATCACGGGGAAGACGCGCTACCCCTATGCCAGGACGCCGGCCGAAACAGAAATAACAATTGTGGCTGCTGATAATTTACCCTTTTTACTTACTCGCATATGTAGTATGCAGAAAGTATAAAAATCATTAAAAACTTCGAATTAGAGATTTCGACGAATCTCAATGATTTAGACCTCGCTGAGTCCAAGAAACAATGTTTTGGAAAATGTCCGTCTGTCTGTCCTAGACAAAGATAACTAACAAAAAACGCTTTGAGCTAGGAGGATGAAATTTGGCATGTGATCTTTACACCAACTTTGCAAATTTCGATCAACATCGGCTCAGAGGAAGTCTGTCTGTCTTGTTGTTCGAATATAATTCAACAAGAGCAAGAAGAGAGCTATATAGATATATTTCGATAGTATAGATATATATCAAATTCTATATTCTAAACTTCTATAGTATAGATATATAACAAATTCTATATTCTACACTTCTATAGTATAGATATGTATCAAATTCTATATTCTAAACTTCTATAGTATAGATATATATCAAATTCTATATTCTACACCTCTATAGTATAGATATATATCAAATTCTATATTCTACACCTCTATAATGCAGATATATTCTATATTCTACACTTCTATAGTGCATATATATATCAAATTCTATATTCTACACTTCTATAGTACAGGTATATATCAAACTCTATATTGTACACTTCTATAGGACAGATATATATCAAATTCTATATTCTACACTTCTATAGTATAGATATACATCAAATTCTATATTCTAAACTTCAATAGTATAGATATACATCAAATTCTATATTCTAAACTTCAATAGTATAGATATATATTAAATTCTATATTCTAAACTTCAATAGTATAGATATATATTAAATTCTATATTCTAAACTTCAATAGTATAGATATATATTAAAATTCTAAACTTCTATAGTATAGATATATATCAAATTTTGTGCCAAATACGCTACGGGTTGATTGTCTGCGGATCTGCACTTTCAGAAACATTCAAAAGTGATCATTCAAAACGTCAGTGATTTAAATATATCAAATTAAATATATTTTTCATTTATAATCTAGACACCTAACTAATTTTTGAGCCAAATACAACAAGGGATTGACATTTGTTGGTCTGTGCTTTTAGAGAATTTCAAAGCGATTATTCAAAGTCGCGATATCCTAAATATATCAAATTTGGTATGGGATTTTTGACTACAAGTATCAAATTTTGTTTCAATCTGCTGATTTGATCGATTTATTTCAATCGATCAAATCAATTCAATCGTTCAAACAGATTGATCTGTTTGTATAATCGATTACAGATTTAACATCTACAGAGTCTGGCAAATTTTGAACAAAATTCAATGACAGGTAGACTGTCTGTCGGTCTGTACTTTTACAAAATGTAAAAGCAATATTTCAAACACGCAATGATTAAACATATCAAATTTTATATAGGAGTTTGTGACTAAAAGTGTAGCTTTGTGTCAAATTTTTGTTTTCGACGTTTGTGTAGGGAAAAATGCATTCTAAATCACAAATTCGATTTTCGGATGTTACTAATCATGTCACATGTTACTAAATGTCACATGTCAGGGATTAATCGCCAAATAACTCGACAAAGTGGACCCAATAGATTAAATAAAAACACCAAATTCTCTCGTTAATATTTCGTAACTTTTGTACGCTAGTGCCATTCAAGGTATTTTCTGATATGACACCTTTATTAGACAGTTTAAGAGAAAGTTTTGCGGAGACTACTCCAACTGGTTTGCACACGCTGCATATGTTTTGAGTCATTGTTAATTGCGTGGTTTGTTATATCATATTTGATAATGGTAATGCTTTAACAGATTTTTTTAAAGACGATTGAGCGGGAATTACTTCCACAACAAGAAGCAAACTGAAGAATAAAATATTTCTCTAAATTAAAAGGATTAACATGAAATGCAACTGACAAATTTTTTTTATTAAAACACACTGAGAGTATATTTATGAAAACACACGAAAATTCAGTTTTCAAAATCTACTGTAATTTTATTTTCTGAACAGAGTTCAATAAGCAAACTTTAATGCAACGCCACCTGTACGTTATATGGCTGATTACCCATAGACGACGTTTCACACTGCATCAAAGTTTCCATGGAAATATGTAGATTACCACAGAAACTCCAGAAAATTAATGAAATTTATCTAAATGACCCATTTGAGTGGAAACTCACTATTGGGCGATTCTCACTTACCGTGACGTCATCCGAAGTATCATTATCAGAGGAAAAAGAGGAAAGTGAGGTTGTTTTAGCATTAAAACGACTTAGATATTAAATAGATGGTTAAATGTTATGGTTAAATATTTGGTCAAGTGGATCAATAGGTACTTTTGTCGTAGTTACCAGCAGAAAAAGAAGGAATTTAAATTTGGGAACAGATATTTGTGTTGGATCAGCAGTTTGGTATTTGACTGAACTATTTGGTGATTACCTATTACCTGAAATACCTATTGGGTAATAGAATAACTAATGTTATAATAAAAGAGAATTGTGTGATTTCGTTTTATAGTTACGGTTTTGTCTGGTTATGATTATAGAGAAAATCACATTTTTATAAAAGTTATAAATGGAAATTATGCTGCTCTCATAATAGAGCGAGTCATTTTCTTTACTTTCCGAGATAGATTCATTTCTTGTATTCTAAATACATTTAGCACATGCTTTTTGTTTTTCTTAAACAGGCGAATAAAACGAAAGAAATACTCCATTATTTTCAATTTCTACTTTTTTTTTTGATTCCCGATGTATAAACTCTTTGTGTGCCAACAAATATACCACAAGACTTACAAACGTTCTTTTCAATTTCTACTTTATAGATCCTTTATTCTCAATTAATTGCTTATTCACCATTTAGAGGTACTAACATTAGTTTTTTTTGTGGTTTTAAATGAAAATAGGAAGATATCCATTTTATTTATTTCTTTAATATATCATTTTTTAGTTTCCGAAACTCTTTGCGCTTTTGCGCAAGCGCCGAGAGTCGTTAATTTCGCCAAAAAAAGAAGTGAAATGAAAGAAAATGCATTCAGTAGGACAAGAAATCAAGGTCAAGACATAATAAAGAATTCCAAAAATGTATACATTTTACTCCGTTTCTTTCTTTTATGGAATTAGATCGCATATAAAATGTTAGTATCGGAATTCTTAATCAAACAGTACTAATGGTTTAATCATTCAACAACAAAAAACAGCGGATTGGCATATTGGTATCAGTATCAGCATATTTGTACAATGCACCATTACAAATATCTTCATTTATTTACTGCTATTTTATTAAATAAATAAACTATTTCAACATGATATGCTATTTGGAATTGATAAATAGTAGCCCGAGTATATTTTTTTTCCGTTTGTTTTCATTGTGCGTTGATAGTCATCGTAGTTTCGAATATTACGAATGTGTTTTTGTAAAATTCCACAGGTGCTCAATTTTTGTACCATTTATTTATTTACCAAAATATATTCATTGCGATTTAATATTTCAAAGAATATATGTCATCTATTTACTTTAATTTTGTGAATAAAACTTTTTTTGGGTTTTTTATAACAGTTTCTTATTTTTCCAAAAATTTTACACATATATTTTAATGGCCAATATGGAAGAAAATCAACTTCTAATTTTCTGTAAATAGTAGAATAATTGATTAAAAACATAAAAGGAGTTGCCAACGCGAAAATCTGTCATTTTCAAATCTTTTAGAATTTGATTTGGGAATTATTCTGAGCAGACGATTTTGTATTTTAGAAATTATTCTTCAAATTGATATATAATTTAATCTTTTTCATCTAAATTTTTTGAAATTTTATTTGATTTAAGATCTTAAGCATAAAAAAAAAGTGGAATACTGGTAAAATTCAAATAATATACTACAAACTCATCTCAATTATTTAGATTCAGACTTTTGATTTTAAGATTAAAATCAAACTTATTTCTTTCATATTCATCGAATAAAGCTAATTTTATTTAATTAGAAAATGATACGTATAATTATTATAAAACATATTTGTTAGAATTAATTCGATATTTTTATATTCTGTCCAAAGGAATTTAATAAAATTGAATAAATTTGTTTGAGTTGATGATCTATTCTGGAGTTACTACTTGCGGCTGAAGTGATAAGTTCTAAATAGATAGAAATTTAGTTCCAACAAGAAAAATGATTCAAATGGCACAAATAATTCTATTTTATGTTTTTGCAATCAATAAATATAATGCATTAGTTTTACAAAAAAAAAAAAAAAAAAAAAAAAAAAATTCTTAATTAAAATAAAAAAAAAAATTATGTGCAAAACTGCTGAAATCAATTATAGAACTTTTAATACTAAATAATTTATATAATTTTAATTAATTTCCATAACTATCATTAGAAATATCATATAGCCAACACACTTCGTTCCCCCCGAAACGGTCATTAATTTGTTCAAAGTGATGAATGACATGTAAAAGTTTTGATTTGCAAGTTATTTAAAAATTATTATATTGAAATTTATAACTATATATCTGTTTCTAACTGTTTAGAAATGAGCCACTGTAACATTATAATTAAGGTGGGCAGATAGCTATAGCACTTTCATACTTCCCTTTTGGATAAAGTAATAAACTTTGTGCACGTATGACGCTGCATTGCTTTATAGATCCAATATTCAGATTATTCGATGAAAAAAATATAAGTGCATTGAAAATTTTAAATCATTTTATAAAAAATAAATGAGAATTCAGTAACTGAAAGACAAAAGTTGCTTGAACAAAAGACTAATTTTTTATGATCTTCAAAAAAGCTTTTTTCGCCAGAAGTTTAATATTAACATCATTTCAAGCTTTGATGGAACTTATACTCACTTAAAAATCTTTTAATTAAACTTTAATGACTTTCAAAGAAACACCATCTGCCACAACTTTTGAAATTTAATTGCATACATTTTTTTTAAAAGATGCCATCGCTGGAATTCCAAATATTTGAAAGCAAGAAATTTCAAGAAATAAAAATACTTAAAATAATATCAGACTCGGTAAAAAAAGCATTTTTTTTTCAGATTGAAAAATATTTAATATTAGTAGGAAATTAGTACAATTCAACTCATAAAACTACGCTTTTGTATTTAAAAATGTAAATGAAAATTATGACTGAAAAAAGCTAACAGTCAACCGACAAACGATAATTTTTTAACTTAATTGATTTTGTGTGCTTGTAATCAAATTAATTAATATTATTTTCCTGCATTGCTAAATTTGAAGCTCTTTTAATAGAAAAAATATGTGTTTTTTATATTTTCTTTCTATTGATTGAACGTTTATTCAATTTGAATTATTGATTTTGATAGTGTTTTTTACTGATATTTATACATGAGTTTCCTTTCTACTTCTAATTATAATTTTACGAAATTAAAAGATGCAGAAAAATGGTAACGAGTGGTTTTTTTTTTAATTTGAAAATTTGAACGGAAAAATTAAGAAAACTCACCAAGTTGCAAAATTAATATTTAGAACTTGTAACTGGAACATCAAATTGCCTTAGAATAATTATACTAGTGTTAATTCTGTATAAACGACTTGATTTGTTTACTGAAGTTTACTAAGTTTTACTAAGTTTACTGAAATGTTTTTTTTTATATTTCAAGGGAGAAAAAAATAAAATTGTTCAACTCACAATGTAAAAACACAGAGAAAAGTCCTAACCTTCCCTCTCCCGAATACGTTTTTCAGGTTTTTTAAAAATTACTTTTATTTGATCTCTTCTTTGTTTAAATTTCAGTTCGCCCTTACTTAACTTCGAAATGCTGTATCATAATACTAGAAAATGCATTTTTCACTTCAGAACGTCCTCTTTTTCAAGTCAAGGGAAGCCTATAATTTTAATCGCAAGTATCTCCCCCAATTCTACAGATAATTCCACAAACTGTTTGCCTGATTTTTTATAATATAGAGTCCTACATCTTTTGAACTTGGTTTTCTTGCTAATCTCCTTTTGATTTAAAATTATTTCCTTAATTTCCTTATTTCGCCGCTAGAAGTGCAATAATCCGTTTTAATAAATTCAACATAGTCACTTTGCTATCGATAAAAACTAGTTTCCTGGATACTTATTTTCCAGGAAACCTGTCTCAATAAATTCAACCTAGTCATTTTATAATAGGTAAAAATTACTTTCCTCGAAACCTGTCCTAATAAATTCAGCATAATCATTTTTTATTATTAAAAATTATTTTTATTATTATTAAAAATTATTATTATTATTTTTATTGTTATTAAAAATTATTTTTATTATTATTAAAAATTATTTTATTTTATTATAATTAAAAATTATTTTCCTGAATACTTGCTTTCCTGGAAACCTATTTCAATAAATTCAGCATAGTCACTTTATTACAGAAAAAACTACTAGTTTCTATAGATAAACAACTTCCTTTTTATACGAGACGCCATCTCGAATATAAAGGGCTTGAAAGGACTATGCTGATCACCCTGTGTTTTATAACATTAAATCAAATTTAGAAGGTTCATTTGGTACAGGTGATACTAAGGTTTTACTATTTTATATCTTTTGTGATTTCAAAATATATGCTTGATAAGTTAAGCTTTTGGTCCTGAATGATCCTGAATTTTTCTTTTTTTCACTTCTTCTACCCAAACTATATTTCCATAAACCCCAAATAATTGGTGCCTTTCTAATTTCATCTATATCATTTCATTTCCACTCAAAGCAGAATTTAGCTTTAATAAATTACTTTTGATCTACAATTTGCGTGAATTTCATAACTTCTATTCTACCTTTATGTTCTTCAAATAGTCCCTAGTGTATTAAGGTCATATGCCCCACTTGTAATATATCCCACTTGTGTCCCATTCGTAGTATCGTGAAACTATCTGAATAGCTTGTTAAACAAAGGGAGAATCCCCGATTACAAACACGCGAGCTTCACATTCATGCGGCAATCCTGTGACTGGCCATCTGATATGCTGATCCGATGACATGCCATCACTCGTCATCCGGCTTTTGCCGGAGAGTTTAAATTAACAATGAATCCCATGTCAGTTAGATGCTCTACGATGTGTTGTTAATAATATGCATGATTTCTGTACAGTATTGCATATGGTTATTGCAATTTCTTTTCTAGAAGTTGAATGAAAAAAAAAAAAAAAATGTGGCAATTGTGTTTTTATGCAGATAAAGTTTCTATTTAATTTCTTTTTTTTAATATTAATTTTATCATCTCTATATGTGCTGATTAGAAATTCTCAGCATTTGATATGGGTACGGAAAACATTCGAGTAGGTGTACTGTGAGAAATTAAAAAAAAACACCTCGATAACGAAAAGACTCTTTATTGCATAAGAAACACAAAGCAGATAGAAAAAACACAGTATTTCTACAGACACTTTTAGAAATAATAAAATCCCGCATAAATAACAATTTTTTTAAATAGCTCAATGGCAGTCTGAATACAGCTTTAGAGCTAGTTTCGCGATCAACAGACTAGAATCCATTAGACTGACTCACTTTTTCTCTCTTGTAATTCTAGAAGTTTATCTGACAGGAATGTGATCTTCTTAAATTTCCATATCTCGAATCATAATATAGACAGCTCCCTAATTCCTGTATTTTCCAGAACTTTCATATTTAGGTAAAGTCTCTATTCTTTGTTAAATGTTAAGTCAAAGGTTGGCAGTCATTGATCTGGCAAAGATTCGTCAACCATTAAAATATCTGTGTCTCTTTTCTTTGCTATGAGTCTAAATTAATATAGAGACAATATTACAGGCTCATAATAATACCATTGTTACCAAATAATGAACAATAAGCTCAATAATGGAAAACGTAAATATGAAACAGAGGTAGCAAAACGCAGCCAAAGTATGCAAATTATGGAACTTGCAGAACAGCTAGCAACATGAAAACAAGCAACAAATCGTTATTAAATAATAGCAATAGAGAAATAACGTTCAGAATGCAGTTAGAGAGATAATTGACATCGTGAACAACATTCGCACCAGAGTATTAACTACTTTTTTTGAGTAATTTTCTGAGATTACTTGATCTCAGCTCCTGCTAGAGATATAGTCATAAATTTTGCATTTTCCCGAATTTCCATTTCCCCCCTGATAAATGGCCGGGAATTCGTGGATCCTTTATAAGTATTCATTTGGCATATTTTAGGAATATCTGAAAATTTCTTTATTTCAGGTATGTTACTAACATGGCAGGATAGCAACATTGATTTGTAATATTATAAATCCTAATTTCCATCACTTCTTTAACATAGCACCATTTGGAAATAACGATCAGTTTATGCGAGGAGAATGGAAAAGGCGTGAGGTTCGTAAATGTAAGGGGAGATTGAAATGTTCACTAGTAAGAAGACTATCGGGAGAATTGAAATGAAGATGGCCTTTAAAGCTCATGAACATTTCAATCAGAACGACAGACTGACTTAAATGGATGTTCAAAAATGTATTGATCATGATGTTATCATGGCTCCATTATCAGAGCTTAAAATGGTCTTGAATTACTGGTTCAAAAGTCTGAAAATTTACTGTCATGAAATGCTGTATTAGTTAAATATAATTACGAAAAAAATATCAGGTGGGTGTATGCTGAATGAAATACACCAAACTAAATCATAGAAAAAAGTAAAGCTTTATATTGTAACAAAAGAAAAAAAAAGATCGAGCACAAGCTATAGTCGGGATGCATACACTTCTAGAAACTCGCAATAAAATCATGCAGAAAATCGTTAATTCACTCAGCAAGAACTGGTTCAGGTGAATATAACTCCAGTTAGAAAATCAACTTAATTGTTTCTGTCTCAAGTGTTTATATAGGTTTTTATACAAAATATTAGATTTTTCAAAAGAATTTGCAGATCATTTATTCTAGTAGAGTTAGAGAAAATAATTCCTGAATTTTTGAAAACCTTCATTTTTATCACTAATTTTAACTAATGAATGGAAAATTAAAATATAGGCGCATTGCCTTCAAAGATAAGCAATATTTTCCCTTTTCCTGTGTTTTTACTATTGGAGAAATGAATTTGAAACGTACTGCATCAATATAAGCGAATTTTTAAAAATAGGCACATTTTATTGTGTAAATAAACTCTGAAATATATTCAGTGTGACTCCGAATACACATTTTAGAATATTTAATATGTAAAATGACCTTCGAATAATGCAGTGAAATAGAGCTGTTCTTCATAATTCTTGCATCAACATATTTTTAAAAAATACTTACAGAATATTTTAGATATGTAATTTATTACTGCAGTCGCACAGATTATAATCATTTATCATATCATTTGAACATAAATATGTGCCATAAAGGCTTGTTGTAGTATGCCATAACTATCTGCTTTATCTTAAGTGCAGTCAAAGCTCTAATTTAGAAAAATGGAAAATTAATTAAATAGTTTATTTTTCTACGAAAATTACTTTTCTGCTATCTTCGCTTTTCGCATTTTGTCTGCTACTAACATTAATTAAATTTAATTATATCTTAGAGTTGCTTTGTTATAGTTACCACATATTTTACTACAGATTCAGGAAAATATGCTTTATACTATTTTTGTTACGAAATTTTCTGAAGTCTGTATTTCGAGCTGAATAATAACATAAAGCAGAAAAATTTGGGAAGTTAGGATTGAACTGAAAATTGCAAGAATGCAGATGTTTCTACAAAAAATGTTTGAACTAATTTTGAGAATAACTATGAATATGCACCAGTTAATTTATTTCTGTTTATCTGAAACTGTGAAATCCGGGTTGTGGGATTAACTATCAAAAGATTCGTTAGGTTTTGATCATGCAATAACTTATGATAGAGTTTTAAAATTAAACTTTTATTGAATAGAATTTTGAAATGAAAAAATTATTCTATTAAAGGGAAATGGAGAAATGGAAAACTGAAATGGGAAAATCAGTTTTTGGGGAAAATAAATAAATTTTTTTGTATTCAATATTCTTAATTACTGAACAGTTTCCTCTTCAAAACCTTCTAAATTTTGTTTCAAAATTGTTCTTTGCGAAATTATATTTATTTGCATTAATTTATATAATTAATTAAATGCATTAATCAATTTTCATAGGCACTTACTTAATTAAACAGTATTAAGTAAATTATATAAATTAATTTAAATAATTAATTATATGCATTTGTTTAGTTACATAATTAAATGGTTTTTTTTAAAATTTTGTTAAAATCTTCGTAAATTATGTTTTTATTTACTTATATTTTTTGTTCCAATTTGATGTCACAATTTCTCAATATTTTCTTCCTTTTTAACAAAGGAACATGGATAAAGAAATCTATTCATCAAAAAAGGTTTTACATTTGTTTTAATGCTTCATAATACGAATAAATTGAACATATAAGTCGGACTTTAGTATTTGAAGGTTGTATCGAAACAACATTACTTATTTCTCAGTTCAAGAATTGAGTAATACATTTTTTTATGTTAAGTGAAACATTTTGCACAAATTCTTTGAATGAATTTCTGAACCAGAATGGTTTTGCCTTAAACCTCTCTTTAAAAAAACCTTAAAACATCTTAAAAAAACATTTTTTTCTGATTTTAAAAGCACTTTTGGTTTTCAGCTTTCGTAGGCTTTTTTTAATTAGGTTTTTTTTTAAAAATTCAAAAATATCAGTACTTTATATCATTTTTTCAACGAATTCATTCCGATTATAATCACGAAACTGAAAAGAAATCAAAATAATTTAGTTTTGTAGAATTAATTGCATATAATTTTTTAAATAAATATTTCTTCCGAAGTTAAATACTTTAATTACTTTTATATTTTTTAGTTTTAAATGCTTATATTACAGATACGAGAAATTACAAAACGTTCTCTTATTGTGAGGATATTTGAACTGATAAAGGAATTCATTTCTTGCCATTTTTTTAATCGATGGTAAATAAGATATTTTTAATTATTTACTTTATAGGTAGAGATAAATCTTGACATTATATTTAAAATGCAATATATTTTCTTATAGTTTTAATATTTTCTGATTTATTAATAAAGTCATTCAAAACCGATTTTTTTAATAATCAGTAAAGATTTATTAAAAATAAATTAATTCACATTTTTCATATTTTAACATTATTAATTCATATTTTTCATATTTTAACATTAATTCATATTTTTCATATTTTAACATTAATTCATATTTTAACATTATTAATTCATGTTTTTCATATTTTAACATTAATTCATATTTTAACATTATTAATTCATGTTTTTCATATTTTAACATTAATTCATATTTTTCATATTTTACATTATTAATTCATATCTTTCATATTTTAACATTAATTCATATTTTCATATTTTAACATTATTAATTCATGTTTTTCATATTTTAACATTAATTCATATTTTACATTATTAATTCATATTTTACATTATTAATTCATATTTTTCATATTTTAACATTAATTCATATTTTACATTATTAATTCATATTTTACATTATTAATTCATATTTTTCATTATTAATTCATATTTTTCATATTTTAACATTAATTCATATTTTTATATTTTAACATTATTAATTCATATTTTTCTTATTTTAATGTTAATTTATATTTATTACCTTAATTCATATTCATATTTTAACCTTAATTTATATTTTTCATATTTTAACTTTATTAATTTCTCTTTATTCACATTTTTTAATATTTAATTAATTTATATTTTTTAATATTGTTCCTATTTTTCAATTTTAATTCTAATTTAATAATTATTTATATATTTCTAATTAATTAATATATTTTTTAATATTCTTATTTTAATTCATTGTCTTACTGTACACTTTTTGAGGAACTCTTAAAACGACCTCTGGCATGCATATTTAATGAATCAATTACATAGAAAAAATTCGTATGAAGTTTAGTTAAAATGACATTCAAATTAATAATAAAAAAAACTCCATCTTTTTGAAATTCTATCTAATTAAGCGTGGGTTTCAAAGAGCCTTTTTCTTACTAAACTCAAAGCAAAGTAAGTGGCTATATATGATTCCAGAGGTTTTTGTCCTTCACTCTCTCAGACCTCTTTTATTCAGAAAGAGGTCTGAGATTCTTATCTCATCTGATTCCTTTCCTTTATTGATTTCAGGTATTTTAAGTATTTTCTTTTTTCTTTCAGAAATAAAAACAATTGCACTTAGAATGCACAAATAGACCGATTTAACACATCACATTAATACCTTGCTCCAATATTATATCATTGATATTAATGATATATTTCGCGGCATTAGAATTGTAGTTCTATGCAAGTGAGCTGACACTTCTTAAATTCCAAGGAATATCTATAAAAGCAGCTTTTAAAACCATGGTAGATATTCATATTAAAATTGGAACTACATTCTCTTATTTAATTTGACCAATTGTTTTTGGCAAGTAAATGAAAGACTATTTGGATAGAATTAAATAGAATTAATATTTGTTTATGCTTTTGTTGGAACTCATTTTGACAAATAATTCCGATTGCAGTACCAAATTTACCAAAACAAATTAAAAAGGAATCTAATGAAACATATCAGAGAATTTTTTTAAAAAAAGATTACTATTCATTTTAATAAACTAAAAATCAAGCGTTTTCCTTCAACACCTTCCATAATTATTAACAAGAAATATTATCATTTTGAAATATATGTATATAAAAACAATTTAATTGTATCATTTCACCTGTCGAATTCTTTTCTTAAATTCTGACAATTTTTTAAAATACATTTTTTTAATAAAATATCTTCATTCAGTTTTTCATTGTTCAATGGAATTGAAAGAGATTTTTATAGTTTCCATAAATATTATATATATATATATATATATATATATATATATATATATATATATATATATATATATATATATATATATATATATATATATATATATATATATATATATATATATATATATATATATATATATATATATATATATATATATATATATATATATATATATATATATATGTATGTATGTATGTATATGTGTGTGTGTGTGTGTGTAATGATATTTTAATAAATTCCAAGACTTTATCTTAATTTAGCCCATCGTAACTTCATTCTAAAATATTCTCTTATTTCGTGATCCATTTCCACTTTCGGTTTAATTAATTCCTCTGTAAAAATAATGCGTAATCAGGACTACGTATCAAATAAAAGTGATATCTTTGGTGCCTTTGAAAAGGTGTCAAAGGTCCCCACGTGTATTGAATTGGCGCCTGGCTAGAAATCCTATGTTATATAAGACTAGTGATCATTTGTTTCTTCCCTTTTTGCTTTTCTTTACTTCTGCGTTTGTGTCGTGCTGCGCCTTCTTGTAAAATATCATGCCTGCCATTCGGAATAGAATAAAACGAAATTAAACTACAATGTCTCTTTCCTGCTCCAACCAAAATAATGTTACATAATATTTAGCCGACAGGATTCGAAATCCATTATATATATATATATATATATATAATTATTATCAGAACTTCATTTGTTCAAAACCGTAGTGAAATAAAAATTACGTTTACTATGAAATTTCGCCATTCCTTTAGAAAAGATTAAAAAGATACATTGGAAGCCAAATCTACAAACGGTTGTTATTTATTCATCTGACTTTCCTCAAAATACAATTTATTTGAACAGCTCAAAAAAGTCTAGCTTCTTTTACGTGGTCATCTCATAATTTATGAAGTTACTTCTAGACATTTCATAAAAAATGTTCTCAGCGAAACGCGCAGACAAGCATTTGAACTCGCTTTCAGCTAGCTAATATTAAGATCAAGTGCAGTTGGGTGTCTGAAAGTGAAAATATGATACAGGCACAAATTTTAAGAAAAGGAGAGGAGAAAAAAATCCCAGAAGAAAACATCCAATACGTTACAGTTAGCGAAGACAGTAAAGTATTTTTTGCATGGTCTGATAAATCAACCTCTTTTACAGTTTTAAGGCAACATTTTTTCGTATTTGGTAGCTCTCTGTGTTTAGTAGTTCAAGTTTCAGGTCTAGAATCCTGTATATGATAAAAATTTATTTAAATTATTAGCCCGTTTTGATGAACTTTTCTTGTTTGTCTTTTTTATCTATTCGGTTCAAATTTTGTAATCGAATTTAAACTAACTTCTCAATGCGCAAGAAACTCGAAATTTTATTCATAGATCTGAATTGGATGACAATGCAATTTCAACTCGCTTTCTGTTTTTTTTTCTTGTCATTTCGGTACAAAGTTTTCTAATCATTAAAAATTTCCATTACCGATAGCTAGCTCTATGACAAATCGCTATATCATAGAAAAAGTTTAAAATGATTCGTATCGATCGTTAGGTGTTCATTTGTCAAAAATAATATGTTATTAAAACGGATTTAAAAATACAAAATAATTTCGTCTAACCCCAAATAGATTCTTAACTTCATACAGATTGAACTGAAAATTTGTGATTATGAATTTTTCAAAATTCACAGTTACAAATCTTCAGGGCAATAAGAACGATGCTTACGATAATTTGCATGGGGTTTGGAAAAATTATTTTATACATTTTAGTTCCTTTAAAGATGGATATATTAAAAACTTTTTAATTTAAATAATTATTTTTAAATTGTTTACGAGGAGTTATAATGCTCGAAGCCATTTTCTTGTAAGGGGGTTTTAAAACAGAGATATATGCATTGTGATCCTAATTCATTCATGCTTTAAATTGCACCATTCATTAAATTTTGGTGATATTATTTTATTCAGAAAAAAAATATATATAACACATTTTGCTGTAAAGCGCTATTATTGTTTCAAAGGTTAAACTCCCCATGCTATGCTTTTTTCGAATTATGGCTAGCTACGAATTAATTTAAAACAAAATGAATCAATAGAATATTTGATACTAAAATGATTTGAAAAAATTTTTATGCCTTAGTTACAAAAAGAATATTATAAATAAAATCATGGCAAAAATTTCATATAGTTTGACATAGATAAAAAAAATTAATTAATTAATTCCTGGTTATTTAAAGACGATAAATTTAGAACATGAGAGATATTGCGGATGATTATAGATAAATTCGAAACTAAGACATTGAGAGTTTAAAAAAATTTATTCCTTTTGAACATTTTGGATAAATGAGGATCAATTCCATTTCAAGAATAAAGTTACTGTTTTCCAAATGACAAATTCTAATATAGAAATCCTGAATGTGTAAGAAATGAGGCACTTAAAACGTTATCTATACATTTTTTAAAATTTTTTCTAATATAACCAATCATTCATTGCTAGATAGCCTCCTCAGAGATCTCTGAGCTTGGCAACAAACTTGGCGACCATTTGGCGATTCGGCAACGAATTTGGCTACAAAATAGATATTACTGGAAATCTCCAAAATTTTAACAATTTAGCCAATAGAAGTCGAGATATGCATGATTGGTTCAGAATTTTCTATGAATGAATTGGAACTATGAATGAATTGGAACTATAAATGATTATCTAGTATGAAGTTCATTTTTTTGTGATCTGTATTTAAAATTTGGAATAAGAAAGTACCAATCAAAAGCTTTCGATATTTCATTCAGATGTGATTCTAATCGAATAAGAAAAGGAGTAATGTGAAACCTAATCGACATAATTTGGAAATGTTCAACTTTGTTCAAAATGCCATATTTCATTCCCTAAAATTTAACATTATTACTTTTTTATATTAAAAAAGTAACTTCGTATCCTTTTTAATTAACGAGAGGGAGGGGGGGGGGTTAGTTTATTTTAGCTATTTCAAAGCTACCAGTTAGCTAGTCCCGTTTTAAAGCAACGTTAGGGCTATTTTGGAACCACCCTCGTGACTTTGATCCGTGGTCAGATGACGAGGATGATACCTGAATAAGAGTTTGAATATTGCAAAGAGTAAATTTTCAAGTGCCTCACCTCCTCAATTTTTTTAAAGAATCGTTTTTGTCGAAAAGACTTTTACTACTCTTAAACTTCAAGTTCAGAGAAAAGAGATGGAGAAAATGGACTTTCCCATGGGTTCTTAAAAAAAAGTCAGTGAGTGAGTGAGAGAGAGAGAGAGAGAGAGAAAAGAACATGCCCCCCCCCAAGAAAAAAGAGAGAAAGGGTTGATGCTTGTGATATCGACGTGATAGAAGAAGTTTGAGGGAGGAGGGAGGAACGATTTATATCAGTCGATATCCGGAACTCATCTTTCCTTACATCAGGCCATGCATTCCAATCACTTTTTCTTCTCATCCTATTTCTTCTATGTACCAGAAAGCGTAGTGAAAATAACTTCAAGGAGAAGGTAGAAGAGATTTTAGAGTCGTTTGGGAAGTAGGTAGTTTACTCTTCTGCTTCCATTGGGAAGGTGATAAGTAGAAGACTCTGATATCTTCTATCGCGTCCTCATTTCCATAAGAAAACAGCAAGAATGGTCTTCTCAAAACTTTCTAGCATACTCTCTAATAAAACCCCCGGAGGGCACCTCGAAATGAGGACGCGATGCTTCTGGCATGGTGGTTGGATCTCACCACCCTGGAGGGTACACTAATAGGTGCTGGATCTGACTCCTCCCATCGATGACTACTTCCTTCGGGGAGGGTTGTACCTTGGCCGGTGACGACCCTTAGGACTCGACCACAGTTCCCGTCAATGTTGCTGTTGCAGCGGTCCGGTCATTCAGTTTTATTGTTTAAATAAGTGTGCCTTCGTGGCGGGTCGGAGAGTTAGATGGTTGACTTACTCTCTAATAAACTTGTCATACCTGAGAACGCCTTACATGGCATTGGTGTACGATAATTACGAAATATTTTTTGAAGTGAATTTAGCACTTTTACTGATTCTATCGTGTCACACTTGGCGAGAATTTTTGGCGATTTATCCCTGGAATGTGTTAATAGTATCCAAAAAACCGAATCTATGTTTTAGTCAAGTTTTTCTCAAACTATTAAAACAAAATTTGACACAAAATTGCACTTGTAATCGCAAAATCCCATATCAAATTTGATATATTTAAGTAATTGCGCTTTTGCGTATCGTTTGGATTTTTCTAAAAGAATACACCGACAGGCATTTAACCCTTTATTGGATTTTAATCAAAATCTGACAGGTGTCTACATTATATATGTTAAATCTGTGTCTTATCTTATCTATCAAGATCTGTCCGTTTTGTAGTTTTAGTGTTAATCTATATTAGAACAGCCGGGAAGATGAACTTCCACTGAAAATATTTTATTCAACATTTGATAGAAATTCACAAGTTTGCTGTAAAGACTGTAAATTAAATTTCATCTGTCTAGTTCCAAGCGTTTTTGAGTTATCTTTGTCACAGACAGACATACAAAATTTTTTCAAAAAATGTGTTTTTGAAATTCAGGGATGTATAAAATATGCAGATTCTTCAAAATCTCGAGTCCGAATTTTGTGATGATTACTGTACTTTCTCTATACTACTTATACACGAGAAATTAAATTTACTTGATGAAATTCGCTAATGCTATGGATAGAGTCTTGCTCTTAAATTTTGTTAAAGGATGAAATGACAATTCCAGGCGTTCCGTGGCAAGGATTATGTAAAAAATTGCTTGAATTGAAGTTTTATATTTCATTATTTAGTCACCAGATTTTACCAAAAAAATAATTTTTCATAAAATGGGGCTTGCAAATATGAAATTTACTTCTATTAAAAGACATTATAAAAGTTATTGAATGAATAAGTCTAAAGACAGAATACATAAATTCATAATATGTAAAGAAATTGATTTAAGAAGTTGCAATTTATTAAAAAAAAAGAATTTCAAAAATGTATTTAAAAATGTAAGTGAATTTCGAAAATATTTCTTTATTTCATCTTTTGTTTAAAAACAAAACCTATTAATTTCTTGAAAATAACCTAAATGCTTTCTATTAACCAAACTGCTAAAAATGCTTCAAAATACGAAACTTCTCGGTATCATTTGTAAATAAAATAAAAAAGCAGCAATTTGGATCTTAAAAAAATATAGATTTCGATATCTTTCTCTTAGATACGTGGTTTTCTGTAAAACTGCGTAAATTTCTGTATGACAAGCAATTTTGTTATGTCAAAAAACATAGTGCAAGCATAGAATAAAGCTTGTATGCAACTAAATGATTGCTGTAAATGTGTGTACGGTTATTAATAAATTTTGAAGATTTGATTCAAAGACTTTGAAAACTTTTTGTGAAAGTTAACTATGGCTATTTATGGTTTTATGTGCAATGGGAAATTTAAGATAAGAAGAGACGAAAAAAAAAATTAAAAAAAAAATAAATAAATAAAAAAAAATGCAGAAACCGATTTTCTATCCTAAAAAAACATTTTTTATTGACAATTTTGAAGAGAGTTTACCTGTCAGTATTCATTCTTTTTCTTTCATACCTATCATATACACAAGAAGACATTCGGCTTAGTAACAATGTTATATATTCGACAAAAATAAGGGATGGGGGGCGGAGCTGGGGTAGCCTGGTGGTAAGGTCTCGGCTCGTGAGCCGAGGGCCTTAGGTTCGAGACCCGTTCCCACCGAAGAACCGTTGTGTAAGGGGGTCTGTTGCACGCCAAATCTGTCAGGGCCAAACGCTCTCCCGCTGCTGTGGCGTGGTGTGGAGAGGGAGGCGCCAGCCCAAGTGTTGTAATCGTCATCTGACCGTGGTTCAAAATGACGAGGTCCGTCCCAAAATAGCCCTAGTGTTGCTTTACAACGGGACGTTAGTGTAACAAAAAACAATCAACGGAAGTAAGTGAATTAGTGCTTTAACTTGCAAATTTTTTTCTCATATAGAGTTCAACTTGTGTGTTTCTGCTTTTTTCCTTTAATGAAGAGCTTTCAGATGCATGATTATGTCTCTACGGATGATAATCAGAACAAATTTTATTATAAACCGCTGTTTTTTTTTCGTACTTTTTGGCTTCTCAACCAATCGGGACTGTAAAAAATACGCAAGAATGACAAAGTTTTCAAATAATAATTTGCACTTAGTTTCGGTTTCTGGACACTTCCTCTTGATTCATTAAGTTCAAGCTCATGATATAATTTTTTAGTTGCTCCTGTGACTTCTGGGAAAGGCCCAATATTTCTGGTTTTCCAACCGATCATAGGTAGGATATGAAAAATGTTTGTCTAAAATAAGCATTTGTCGTTACATCTTCAAATTTCATTTATTATTGTTAAATTAATGTGCATTAAATCATTTTCATAATCAAATGATCATACGACTTTTCTAAGCAGATATGTATTATATATATATATATAAGAGCATGATGGAGGGGAAAATTGTTTTATGCAGTATAGTGATTAGGTTGAATTAGTGACACATATTATTTTAACATTTTTCCAATTATTCGTGTTTAAAACTTTAAATTTACGTTTGGGATAATTCATTAATATTACAAATAGGTAGAGGTACTGTGGATAATATTAAAACTAATAAAATTTATATTTTTAAATGGGTTTTACAACCACCGCATGCTTCTAAAAATAAATTACTTTATTCCTCGAGAATATAAACAGGGAAATGTTATTAATTCATTACCATTTAAGGGCACATTCAACTGACGCAGCATTCATGGATTTTGTACCATAGGATCATTGAAAAGATGAATGAACATCAAATATGAAACTATTGAGTTTAGTTTGGTAATATTAACGTCTCATTAGGGATAACGAAACATTAAGGATATTTGGGATTCATGATTCTGAATCACCGCCAGAGGACGAGGACGACACTTGAGCTGGCACCCCCACTCAAAGCATCTGCAACACACCATCGGGAGGATGCGTGGCTACAAATAACCAGACATAACGTGCACCAGTGCAATAATGATGTGTTGTTGAATCGAGTATCGATTTCTGACCTGGAGATCTCTAGCTTCGAAGCCAAAACTATTCCTACATGTTCCACTCTATTCCAACTATTCAGCTATTCCACTCTAAAACTGTTGAGAAATACAGATCCACTGGAAGAATAACGAAGAAACATTACCTGTAAATAATATTAGAATGTGTTTGATCCCATGTATTTTTTTTCTTCTGAATTCTGATAATGGGTGGCGAAATAAGCTTAAAGGCAAAAGTTAAATTTATTAATCGATTAACATGGTTAATCTCTGAAACAATTTAAATAATATATTGTCATCATAAATAAATTATTGTAAAAGCTTTCTATGTTTTAACATGTCAAGAAATGCATGGGAACTAGATTAAAATTTTATTTTTTTTCGAAAATTAAACACGTAAAGTTAAATAAAATTGTATGACTGCAGTTACAAGCTGGTGTAGTTTACTTCCCAGCTTCCAAATGTTTATTTTTTTATAGGAAAATTTGAAGTGCATTAACTAATTTTTGATTTTTATCTTTATACAACAATTAGTGAACAATTATGTCAGGAAAAATCTTAGAATATTTTCTTTGTACTTTGCATGCACATCTCTTTCTCTCTCTCTCTCTCACACACACACACACACACACACACACACACACACACACACACACACACACACACACACACACACACACACACACACACACACACACACACACACACACACACACACACACACACACACACACACACACACACACACAAGATAGTATAGGTGTAGAGAACGAAAGGTGGTTTTGAAATATAGGGACTATAATCGTTGAAGAGCTGCAGAGATTTCCAAAAAATCGTGTCATGAGAGACACTGTAGTAGATAGTCTTCCCATAAGGAATCGACAAATATATGATGTATATTATTATTATTATTATACGCTATATATTACGTACGTAATAATATAATTCTCATGTGTGCCAAATGGTCAAGTTGATGAATTAATATATAATTCATATGAATACAAAAAATAATCATTAGCACTGTTTCAAAAACACACCGAATAGTTTCATTTTCTCTAGCCGTGAAGAAATAAGAATTTCTCAAAACCTCTTTTTATTTTTCTATCTAAAATTAAATTTATTGCTTGAAACTGAAAAAAAAAGATTGCAACGCTTAAATTGAAAAGCTAAATTCATAAAGCTAGAAATATGAAATCAATTTTCATTTACTGAATTCCCCAATATTTATGAATAAGGGACTATTTCTTACAAATTAAATAGGTTTATGCGTTTTATCCCATTTTTCTGTTTTTTATAAAAATCAAAAATTCTTATTTTGCTTTTCCAGAACTAAATAATGAATTAACCATAACTATTTCGAGAAATGCTCTTTTAATTCAACTTAATTTAAAATAAAGTAGTCTTTGACTCCTGCTTTCTGATAATATAATTTAATTATAAAAAGCTGCAGGCAAGTTAATATAATATAAGTTTAAAGAATGTAGTAGAAAATCAATTACCTTATTCTATTTTTTGCTTATGTAAAAGGTAATTTACTTAATAGAAAAGATTATTGAATTATGAGCATTTATAGTTATTACTTTTTTTTTGTAATTCTAAGACGAGCATTTTCGAATAAAATATGCTACATTTTTTCCATAAAATAAATGAATGGGAAAGATGCACTCTAGCTAATGCATTCATTACTTATTTAAGACAAGTATTTCAAATTTTGAAAATAAAAGAAAACTTTTTTTGAAATTTTATCTGATTAATTTTCAACTCAAGAAAGACCTGCAAAATTAAATTTTGTTTGAATCAAAGATTTAAGATAGTTTTGTAATCTATTTATATTTTCAATTAGACGTCATTATTTTTAAGTACGAAATTGAAGCAAATATTAAAAAAAATTACAATGATTCTATTTCTATTCTCAGTTCTTTCTATTTTTTCATAATTTTTGTTTTAAAAATGTAGCTAAAAAAATTCGATTCATTTTAATTATGTTGAAGTGTAAGATCTTTTCAAGGCTGAAAAATAATTATTCTTGGAATAATGTTGTGAGTAAGTTTATGTGACTGTCAGTTGCTAAATGTAATAATTATAAATTACTTATATGTTATAATATCTAAAACAACCACCTAACTCTTCAAGGTAAATTCTGTTTAAGCTTCCTACACATATATGAGCTCATTTTTTCGATCACTGCCTCTATGGAAAAAATTCAACCCTCGATTTCTGCCTTTCCTTGGCTTTAGTCCTTTGTCTATGTTTTTTTTATATCTCTGTGTTTCATTTTCCTTGTGGACAGCGGTGGCCTGGTGCTAAGGTTTTGGTGCTCGCAGCCAGAGGGTTTCAGGTCCGATTCTACTGAAGAACCGTCGTGTAAAAGGGTTTGGTGTTCGCTAAATCCGTCGGAACCAAATGTCCTCTCGCTGGTGTGATGCGGAAGTTTGGAGAGGTGGGTGCAAGCTCAGATGTCCTCCTCGTCATCTGAAAGCAGCTTAAAATTACGATGTTGGTCCAAAAATAGCTATAGTGTTACTTTAAAGCGGGATGTTAATGTAACTAGAAAAAAACTAGGCAACCAGATATCTTGCCTATCTTAAGCAAAATGCTGGATACCAATTTGTCGATTTTTATATTACATTAAAATTGCGATGGATAAAGGAATATCGGGAGTTATATTTCCAAAGTATTCTTATATATTCTCTAGTACATGAAATTGTGTGCTGCAAACCTTTGGCGAATAATAGTTAAGAAGGAGCCTATTAACGTGTGATCCATGATGGCTAATCGCTAGAATGCGGTTAATACACATGCACCAAAACTGATCTGAAACGTGCATCTGATCGAATGGAATTAAAATTAGGGACACAAATAGAATTATTGCCAGAAAATCACCTTTAAAAAGTTCATACACTTATTGGATTTTTGAATTATCTCTTTTTTATCATTGTTAATGTGTGGACAGGCAGACGGTGAACCCATTGGCGGATTTGAGTCTAAATTTTATAATTATCTCCATTTTAGATGTTAAAATTGTATTCCAAATGTTAACCATCTTGATGTCTAGGTTCTGTAATTATCGTAAAAATTTATATTCGGATATGCGACCAGATAGAATTATCCTGAATGGATTTCATTTGAACGTGGACGGAAATCTATTAATTTGGTGTGAAGACAATAGATTTAATTTAAGCTCTTTAGATCAAAGTTTTTTTTTAAGTTATCGCTCGAAGTACCGACAGATAGAACGATAGGCAGGCAAACAGATGAAAATAATCCCAGAATGGAATCTTAGGCATAGGGAATCCGAAACATGGATATTTTTCAAAAATTTTATTCAAATTTTTTTGGAGATTACGATATTTTTTCTTTGTGAAAATATAGTTATCTATATAGTTAGAAATATAGTTATCTATATTTCTACTAATAATAAAAGAGAATGTTTGTGGGGTTATTGAATTTTCCAAATGACCTGTAACTGCTGAATTTTGCCTAGATAGATACACATTTTCTGGTATATGAATGATTAAAAATTTACTCGTGGTAAAATTTTATTCAAATTTTTTTGGAGATTACGATATTTTTTCTTTGTGAAAATATAGTTATCTATATAGTTAGAAATATAGTTATCTATATTTCTACTAATAATAAAAGAGAATGTTTGTGGGGTTATTGAATTTTCCAAATGACCTGTAACTGCTGAATTTTGCCTAGATAGATACACATTTTCTGGTATATGAATGATTAAAAATTTACTCATGGTAAAATTTTATTCAAATTTTTTTGGAGATTACGATATTTTTTCTTTGTGAAAATATAGTTATCTATATAGTTAGAAATATAGTTATCTATATTTCTACTAATAATAAAAGAGAATGTTTGTGGGGTTATTGAATTTTCCAAATGACCTGTAACTGCTGAATTTTGCCTAGATAGATACACATTTTCTGGTATATGAATGATTAAAAATTTACTCGTGGTAAAATTTTGAATTTTAATTAATTGAAAATGAAGCGATGTTTTGTGTTTTTCATCAATAATTCACGGAAATATTATTGCAGGAAACTGAATTTTGCATTGTTTAAAACTTGATATTTTTTCTTTTCCATTATATCCCCAGCAGTTCCTGATTGTACGATATTGGGGAGGTATTGAATAATGTAGGGAAAAACATTTCACATATTGTAAACCTTGTACACATTGTATCAATGCTATTATACTATATGTAACAATAATTAGAAGGCACTAAATTTTTTAAAAATATTGTTACAGTGAATTTCTGACGCAAAATTAATATTTTTTGTTTAATGATTCATTTAATTTTGCATTTTTTTTTTCTCCAAAAACTTTCACTGGGAAACATTTCCTTAAAATACTAATAATGCAGAATTGACAAAACACTATTGAAAATTCTACATTCAACAGTTTTGAGAAAAACTGGTCAAATTTTATTACAAATTCTGTGTTAATCTATGTTGTGATAACACTATTGTACATTTTGTACTTTACAATTCGATTTAATAGTTTATTATTCATTTTATTAATTTTACTTTAAGTGCTTTAATAATCCGAGAATATTTGTGCATTTCATTATTTTCATTCATTGTCTTGCTTTAAAAGCTATCCGATTTTTAATAAATGCCCAGATTTATTTATTAAGGCAATATAAATTATTAGAAAAAAATAAAGGAAATTAAAAAATGTCAAATTTAAAAATATAAGGCATCAAAAGAAGCAAAATAAATATTCTTGAAAACAAAGATTATTGTCAAAGCTTTTAATACTTTGATTAAATATATTAATTCTCAAACACTTTATCTTTTATAAAATTCTTTATCTCTAGTAAGAGATATACGACTTTTTTTAAACAATTTCTTTAATTTTGCGCGTACTTAATCTTTTTTATTTTACTTTTTTCTCACTTTGACTTCATATTACATTCTTAACTCGAAATTGTAAAAAAAAAAAAAAAATAAAGACGAAATTTAAAGGATATACCAAAAGTAGAAGTAGAATTCCATGCTAATTTCTATCAAGTCAGACATCAAAATACCAAAATACTTGAAGCAGCATAAAATGATTTCGCTACTATTCATTGTTTTGGTTTCAAATATTTATCCATATCCAATTAATTAATGCTAATATGAATGAACAAATTTGATTCTATCTAAATATAGATTCTTTATCTTTTCAACTACAAGCAAAAAACTAAATATAAAAGCATTCTTTCCTTCTTATGAAAATGAATTCAAGAATATTCACTAAGAAGAAGCCACACTTTTTTCTTTTTTCTTCTAATAATAATATGACGTTATTCTAGCTAAAAACAGGTCAATATTGAATTGCCACTCAAATAGCTTGAGGCAAATTGTTGAGACAAATTTAATTTACTTCCAGAATATTACCACGATAACCGATACCATGCAGCAAAAGCTTGGACATTGTATAAAAGAACAGCGATAAGTAATTAGCCACATAATGGACAAACGGTAGCTTTACAAAAGAAAAAAAAAAGGATTTGTCTTTTTCCTCTTCCAGAATATAAAAATAAAATATATTTGGCCTGATTTTCGCTTCCATTTTGTGATAAAAATGTTTGTCAACATATTTATCAGCAGTTTTTTTTTATTATTATTATTGAAAAGCAATTTTTCTTTTAAAGTCTGTTGATTATATTTTTATTTATTTATTTATTTTTATTTCCCAGATTAGCTTAGCGAATTTCATTGGGGTTTTTTATAATTAATTATTGGAAAAGGGTAAATGACAAAATGGGTTTCATTGCTGAAAAATGATGGCATGGCTTGGTTGTCTCGTAAATTGAGGAGATAAAAAGCTAATGCAAGAAGGCTTGCATCATGATGTCTTGGTTAAAGGACTGATTGAAAAAAACCTAAAGAGTTTTACTACAAAACAAGTTTTTGTTTAATGACAGCTTTAAACATGTCTTTGTGATGTCATTAATTATTCTTCAGGAATGCGATAAATTCCAGGAGAAGAGTGATTCGATGATATAACGATTGTTTCGATTTTACAAAAAATACTAATGCAAGGTTTGCATATTGTAATAAGACTAATACAACATGGTGTTTTGGTTAAAGGATTGATTGAAACAAGCCCGAAGAGTTTTCCTGTAAAATGGATTTTTGTTTAATGACAGCTTTAAACATGTCTTTGTGATGTCATTAATTATTCTTCAGGAATGCGATAAATTCCAAGAGAAGAGTGATTCGATGATATAACGATTGTTTCGATTTTACAAAAAATACTAATGCAAGGTTTGCATATTGTAATAAGACTAATACAACATGGTGTTTTGGTTAAAGGACTGATTGAAAAAAACCTAAAGAGTTTTACTACAAAACAAGTTTTTGTTTAATGACAGCTTTAAACATGTCTTTGTGATGTCATTAATTATTCTTCAGGAATGCGATAAATTCCAAGAGAAGAGTGATTCGATGATATAACGATTGTTTCGATTTTACAAAAAATACTAATGCAAGGTTTGCATATTGTAATAAGACTAATACAACATGGTGTTTTGGTTAAAGGATTGATTGAAACAAGCCCGAAGAGTTTTCCTGTAAAATGGATTTTTGTTTAATGACAGCTTTAAACATGTCTTTGTGATGTCATTAATTATTCTTCAGGAATGCGATAAATTCCAAGAGAAGAGTGATTCGATGATATAACGATTGTTTCGATTTTACAAAAAATACTAATGCAAGGTTTGCATATTGTAATAAGACTAAGACAACATGATGTCTTGGTTAAAGGATTGATTGAAACAAACCCGAAGAGTTTTCCTGTAAAATAGATTTTTGTTTACTGCCAGCTTTAAACATGTTTCCCTGATGTCATTAATTATTTTCGAGGAATGCTACAAATTCAAAGGAAGAGAAGGATTCAATGATATAAAGATTGTTTTGGATTTTATTGAAAATACTAAAGTCACTAATTATGGTAACAACCAAATTATAATTAAATTGGATTAATAGGGAAAAAGTATCCTTTAATAGAACCAATTTTCATAATTTTTGACAAATTTGTTTCATTAATTTCGTTGTCTTTGATAAATATTTGGTATATTTGCTCACAATTTATTGCCGCCGTAGGATTTATTTATAAGATAAACATGATATTTGCCGTTATTTTAATTTTTGATTCTTTGTTGCATTGATGTACCTAGCAGTGGCACCTGCAAATATTGTCAATGGAAACCAGAATTTACTGAAGTAAACATCTAACCTTTCGTTTAGGAATATACTGTTATAGTCAACCTATATTAAAAAATCTTTTTAATTACTTCGCTTTCGAATGCTTTACACTTTTCAACTTCGGTTATTTCTAGTAATCCCCATAACAAAAAATTACTCCCGCCCTCCTTCAGCAACAAGGGTAATCTGAATGATCATTGGCGCGATAATTTGATGGCTGGAAGTAGGGTGTCTTATAGAGCTATTAAAAGGCTTTAAAAATAAATTAGTCATACGCAGAAGAGTAATTTTCAAATAAGAATTTACGATGACAAACAAAATGCGTGATTGTTAGAGAGGGACTTAAATTAGAATTTTATGCCTGTTTTTTTTAATATATTAAGTATTTAACTAAGATTTCACTTTTTTTCAAATTTACATTCAATTTATCGTGTAAAAGAAATATTCTTTTTCTTCAATGCATAATAATTTCGCTTCTATTAATGCTTAGTTATGAATTTTCCTTCCAAGTACAAATTATCTTCTTATAACGGTATACGAAATACAATATACAGTATTAATATTAAATCTCAAACAAATTCTGTGAATAATAGAGATTACTTCAAGCGAAATTAACACAATATGCTTCAAAATAGACCTTGAAATGAGAACTAATAAAAGATCAGCGTCAAAAACCATCAAAAATATATTAGAACTAACTATTTATCCTGAAAATTTCAGCGCAGTTTTCCACAACATTTTCCATCACACTAGAAGTGGAAGAGGGACATTTCCTCACCATTTTTTTTCTACTGGCCAAAAGAAAAATTGAGTGTTCACTGGAAAGAAGGAGTAGTTTGAAAAAAAAAATCGTTTCGTTCCATTTCCGTTTACGATGAAATATTTCAATTTGATTGGTTTGTTTGAAATGGGATTTCTCACGTGCTGTCAGCCAATTCTCTAATTTACGGATAACTTATAGTAAATAGCATCGAACAAAAATTCGATTTTGAGGGGGTGGTTCAAAGAAGTTGTTTTAGCGCAAGAACCAAACTAGGCCATGATTCGCCAAACTCTTGAATGGGAGTGAATTTTAAGAAAAAAAATACGAAAGCTGTTTTAAGTTGGAATTGACATGTAATATGGATTTTACCAGAAAATTATTCCCACCAAGGGAACTTAAAATTTGGGGAAGAGAATATGCAGAATAGGTAAGCAGGTTCTAGCATTTGCCCACGAGTTCAATAATTTTGTCGGCATTTCCTCAAAGAGCCTATTTTATTTGAGGGGAAATAGGGCCAATTTTGTGTCAGCCACTGAACCTAAATCTACTATTTATTGTGTTCTTGTTATTTAAATTCTCAGAGAGTCAACACAGGACTATGGTTATGTTCTTTGAAGAAGTATATGATAAAGTGATATACTGGACCATGATTAGGTATAAATACTCTTATTTCAGATACTTACTCTTACTGGGATATTTTTATGTGGCATACAGTTTTAACTTTACTTTTTTTTAAAAAATTTACTAATTATCCATCGGCACATCCTACACCAATTTTAATAACTTCATATCTCTGAAATCAAGACGATTAATCATAGTATAAATTATAATTAAATCATTAGAGTAAAAATGTTTTTTCCTTTTTATATATGTTGTATTTGATATTCAAATAACTACAAATAAAGGTGAAGGAAAAGCAAATTTCTATAAAGTCTTAAAATATTTTTTTTTATGCATAGCAAATCTTTTAAGCACTATTTGGCAAGCACTACACACTGAGCGACATGACAATAAACCGATTTATTAGATATGGTTTTGTACTTGTTTTTTTAAGGTCCCCGCTATAAATTGCCAAAAAATGCAAACTCTTATATATAACGGAGTTTGGAACTACAGGCATAATCTGAAAATAGCCATTTAAAATAGGGACTTCAATCATCTTAACGGAATTTGGTATCTTGTATACAATAGGGCTTGCCTATATTGGCATAATTTGAAAACTGCAGGGGGCTGTAAAATCTCCGGTGTGTATTGTATATTCGTAGTGTGCCAATGTAATATCAATCAATGTCAATTGCCCAGTGTTGCTAATAATGATACTTAAGAGTTTCGGCGTAAATTAAAGCTGTTGTTACCTAAAAAGAAAAGTAAGAATTTACTTTAGCAGCTCGAAAGAAATAGTTCAATAACTTTTTCCTTTGGTTGAAGAAGTCTGTGTTTTGATGCCTCCAAGAATTATCTTTTTAAAGAACAATTTTGATCCTGTAAGTTTTCTATTTTTTCAAAAATAATTTTGGAGTCAAAGAAGCATTATATGCAACTCAACCAAACAGAAATTTCAATTCTTTTCAGCAATATGTGAGGACGTTTCTCAAAACATTTAATATATTTTGCATAATTTACAGTAAATTTCAAGCGGCTATCTGCTAAAAAAGGCTATTAGTGCCTGTTGGTCTTCATGTTGTTATTCCTTCAAACTATAAGAGTTTTTCATTTAAATGCTTATTCTAGACTTTCTTTATTTTGCAACCTTTACAAATTTTTGGTCCGTTTGAATTATTGGAAGAATTTAGGAGGGATTTTAATTTTTTTAAACAACTTTCATTTACATTATAATTATATCTAATAGAAAAAAGCACGTATTCTTCGTGATTCTTTTTTTTCACTATCGTCTTTTTTGCTTTATTGAGATACATATACAACTCAGTAGATAAAAATTTAAATAAAAATGGCAAGAATATTAAGAAAAAGACCAACTTATTTTCCTTTGTCATATAACCTTAAAACAAATAGGTTGTCCACGAAATTTTAACTTAAAAAAATGAAAATAAAAAATTATATCAAAAACTCAAAGAGAAAGATGTACCTAATAGCTAATGTACATATTTTCACGTAAGAAAAAAATACAAAGAAAAAAATAAAATATTTTTTTGGGGGATAACACGGCTTCTCTGGCACAGGAAAGTCAGCACAGGAAACTTAGTTCAAGTAACAATACAAACGTGTCTACTTTAAAAGAATTATTGGAAAATTTGGAGACTCGCCATGCATATAAATAATAAGTCAATTTATTTAGAAAAGCAGCTAGATGAACACTAATATCTCTTGCCTTGTTTAAAGATTCTATTGAAAGGGTAAATGAATTGCATATCTTGGCAAATAATCAAGCAACAAACTCTTAGGTTCATATATTTTGTATCAAGAAATATTTTTGCTATAAATTCATCTGTGTTTCCCCTAACTGGTGGATATTGAACGTTTTCACTCAGCAACAAAGTGCTTTTGAATAAGCAAATAATCAGGCACAGGTAAGCATCTCCCATATGGTGTCCAGAAACTCGGTGATTCACTTTGAATATAGAGAATACCGAAGACCACATTTTAGAAATTCCTTGAAATCTTTTCAAGGAACAAATATAATTTACATTGTAACGGTTACATATCTCTACTATCTTCTCTTCTGATACAACAGATAGCGTTACCTTATTAATATCAAGGCATATTTCCCATGATCCTTCTCGGAGGTCATTATTAGATTCTGTTCTAAGTGAGAGTCGTGTGTTTTCGTGTTCGCGTTTGTTTCCTCCTGTAAAATGTGGAACTTAGAAGACAATTAGATAATTGTTCCTGAAATTCGTCTATTATTTTCATCTATCTAATTAATAATGTTATAGAGTCTCATTCCTCTATAGCATGACGTTTTGAAATTTCCATGAAAAATGCTTGATGTCTAAAATTAATGGTGCTGACTTCTCATTTCATAAATAATACAATTCATTCAATTTCAGATTGTGAAATTTTCCAAAATATAAGATATCTAGAAACACTGTGTCTCTATTCATTATCTTGAGTAAAAAAAAACATACTTTTAATACTTGCCGAACCAAAATAAAAATCTAATAAATACGTAAGCAATATTTTACACATCAATATTTTTCCCCTGAAAAAGCCTATTTTTTTCATATCGAATGGAAATTTATGGATGGTAACTTCCATATTCTTACACGGTGTTCTCTCCAAATCGATTTCTATACCAATTTTCTTTCTCACATGTTGGAAACCGTATATTAGAGCCACAAACCGATAGCAGACAAGCAATCTCTTTTCAGATAAACTCATAAAACTGAAATGCCTTATCATAAAACAGGAATGAACAACGTGCTCCTTTCTTGTTTTTCCTTTCTTTTTCCGGTAGGAACCCAATTTTCTTTTCGGCCAATAGATGTTGTCAATGATGTAGGTGGGTTTATTTTTATTTTCCCCCCTTTCTCCCTACTGGAGAAGAGAAAGATTGAAAAAAAATATCTCTTCTGATTTCAGGATTAAAAGTTGTTCAACTCTTGTTTCTGAAAGGATTTTTCAACAATGATCTTTGGCAAGTTTTTTAGATTTTTTTTCAAGAGTGAAGATTTTTTTTCAAAGTTTTCTTTTTAAGATATTTTTCTTCTAAGCGGTGATATAAGGATTTACGATTAATTAACCCACTGAATGCGTAATTTTTTTTAAATCACTATTTAGAGGCGATGTTTGCAAATAAGATCAAATACTTTTCAAACAAAGTGAACTGATACTATATTTTACTCGATAACAATATGATATAATAAAAATCTGTAATTGTATAAATAAACATTATCAACTGCGAAAAACGAGGAATGCAACAGAATATAGATTGATTACCAACCCGCTGAAATCGTGCCACAAACAGCTGGAAGGTTAAAAAGGCATTTTCTACTTCCTAACAGATTCAAAAGATGACACTTATAGTTATAAATATATTATTTATGTAAATATAATATCAAGTTTAGAAAAAGAGTTTCAACGAGTTCAGATTTCATCTTCCAGTTGTTCGTTGATTTTTTTCCAAGACATTTTACTGGATTTTAATAGAATTTGAATATATTATTGAATTGAATTGATAATTTTGTTAAAAGATATTTTTGAAGTAGATGAATGTATTTCATTTTGGATAACATAATTAATTTGGAATCATAATTTTTAAAATTAAAATTAAGTTCTTATTTCTGAAAATAAATTCTTAGTTATCAATAAAACTTTTTTTGTATAACGATTGGATTTCATAAGATATTTTAATTTAATATTACATTATAAGTTGCAAACTGGAGTTTGAAATAGTTAAGATTAAAATCCTAAATTTATTTTTCAAATTATTTTATTTCTCTCAAACAATTCTCCATCATGGATGAGATTACTTTTTTAGAATTATTGTTTATTAATTATAATGTTGAATATCATTTCAAAATATAAACAGAAATTCATTTTTGCCAAAGTATTGAAATTTGAAGATATTGTTGAAAATGTCTAAAGACATTGATTAAGTTTTATTTATAAAGCTGATATCTTTCTATCCATTGTGATACATAACAGAAAAAGTGTCATCTGCAAGTTTCTAATCTCTTACTTAAATTGAATTATGATTTAGAAAACGGAATTTCACCTATTTCTGAAATAAAAATTTATTTAAAGAAAAAAAGAAAGAGAAAAAATAATTAAAAATATGCCTTAAACACAAAAAAAATTATTTAACATGGTAAAGTGAGCCATATCTCCGATATAAATATTAGAAGAAAAATTGAGGATTAAGACCCTGTTTGAGCTTCATTTCAACAATGATTTATACTATTAGGAAATAAATTTAACCCTTCACCGGGGAGGTGAAATTTCAGCACTTAACTGGGAAGGTGCGGTCGAGGAACTACGAGACCGCATTTCATTTAGACTCAAATTAAATTTTCTAATGAATTTATTAGTATGAGAAACTGTCAATATATTTTGCAGATATTTTTCTTGATATATAGATATGTTTTAGAAATTTTTCAAAATATATTATCATTGAAAAAAGTAAATGTATTGGAACATACATTTTCTTCCCAAATTACACGTTACAATAAATAATATTCTTGAAAAAGCATATTACTTTTTACTTTTTAAATCCTATTTATTTTTACAGTATTTGAAGGTATATAGAATACAATATAATGTAAAATTCAACAATTATATGAAAAATTAAAAAAATAAAAATAAAATGACAATGGGTAAAATTGGCTCTTTTTTTATCGGTTTGTGTGACTTTCATAGCACGGTTTTCTAGGGCATTTTAAACATACAGGTTAAGAACTAGTATAAAAATCAACCTATAAATTCTGTATATATATATATCTTGGTATATTAATATATTTTATAATTTTTTTCAAAATACATTATCCCTAGAAAAATTGATTATGTTTGAACCTACATATCAAAATCAGTTAACTGCGAACTTACATCGAAAAACTCTTCTGTACAATTATCCTTATCACTAAAATCACTTTCTGCTTCATTTAAAAATGTTTAGATCACTGCTTCATTATAGGATCAGTAAATTGGATGATCTTTCGGCACCCAAGTTTTAGCGCCATTTGCTAAGCATTGTTTATCACTGGGACACTTACAGGGAGATGCGGTCTTAGAGACCGCGCTCGAAGAAATAACTGAATTATTTTAAAAAGCATCTGCTGAAATCGGTTGAAAAAGTGCGCGTGTATTGAAGGTCACAAAACAGGAAGCTACAGGATCAATCCATTCAATTGAGCTAAAAATAGAATAGGGCTCTAGCGGTCTCACAGACCGCACGTCCCCAGTTAAGGGTTAAAACATTTTCTAATTTATTAAATATGGAAAAATATTGTAGAGCAGCAAAATTGATAACATTGAAAATAAAATGCTTTACATGTTAAATTGGACAAAAATATTTTTGTGTTGTAATAATGTTTTGAAGTTAAAATTTGATTAATATTTAATAAATTAAGATTTAAAATAATCGCTACGAGGTGTGCATCTCCACCTTTCGAAGTATCTATTGCCAAATTTGGTATTATAAGTCTAAAAATTGACTAAAGACCGTCCAGCTTTCATCATCATTATTAATAAAGATATAGATAAAATCTATAGTTAGATAGTGAACATTGATATAATAACATTTAGCATGACTTCTGCAAGCTGCATTTATTTTGATAATATCTGTGCTATAATATACAAAATTTTCAGTAATTGTTCTTCGCTTGTATTTCTATCTTACATAATGCATAATTTCAACTGAAATAAATTTGGACCAACTGTTATTTGCTGGTCGGTCTGTAAATAAAACATATAGTACACTGAATCGGAATTTTGTAAACTCCTCCTAAATTGTGTTAAGTCGTCTGGTAAATTCCTGCAACGAAACAAAACTGTAAATTCTAACCATAAAAATAGAATATGTAATACTATTTTATTTTTGCAAGATATTTTTTCTCAAGAGAGTGTATTTATATTTTTATGGGGTCCGACTACGTTAAAAACACTGGTTTTCGACTACATTGGCGAATTCTTCTTTTATTATTATTTCTTGTAGTTCAGGCTTTCCTCTTTCCAAAATAGAATTTTCTAGGAAAAGGAACATCTGTTCTATCATCCAGGATAATTTTAAACAATTTTTTAGCTAAAATATTTCTTTAATTTCAATTTTCTTAAACTTTAATTTTTATAAAAATTTTCCACCGTTAACATGATATCTCAAAAACTAATGGAGGTATTTACATAAAAACTTCAGCGTGTGTTTTAAATACTATGGGCAATGAAATGAACCAAAAGTTTTGGTGAAATATTTTTTTTATTTATAGGTGTTTTTAGAAAAATTAAGTTGTAAATTTATGGAACAAATGTATATATACGTACATTTTTACCCATAATTTCTTTGCATCTCAAAATGTTTCTTAGATTTTGGTTCATTTAATTCATCATTATATTCTATAACTTGTGTACAAAGAAAAATAGGATAGTTGCATTACAATTTTGTGTAGAGTGTTAGCCGTTTAGGTTAAATTTCATTAAAATTTACTACACATTTTCCTATTTCTCAAAATATATTATATTTCCAAATAATTTTTTTGTATATATAGTGTTTATAATTGCCAATACATCTAAAAACCATAAACCGTTTTTAAAAAATCCAATTTTTCAAAAATATTGCTTCGAACGTAGTCGGCTACCTTAAATAACATTATTGTAATATTTAGACTTCCTCTTAACGGATTTGTTCAAGTTTTAAAGAAATTTGCAAATCCAAAAATTTTAAATATTCTGATCCAAATACCAAATTTCATTTTTCTAGCTGAAAGTGTTTTTGAGTCATGGAGTTCACAGACAGAGATATATTATACTAAATGTAGGTTTTTCGAATACTGGGGTGTTTGAAGAATGGAGATACTTCGAAATGTCGAGTTTAAGTTTTGTGATAATTACAATACTTTCTTCTTCATATACATGAAAGTGATATCTAATATTCTCAATCAAACTTATTTTATTATCATAAAAGTTTAGTTGATTCACGTTGAAATTCTAAAAGAATAAATAAAAAAAATTTAATTTCTTGCATCTTTGAAATCGATTTTAATTTTATTATTTCATATATATTTAAATTTTTGTTTTATAGTCCCTTAATTTTTTTAAATTATAGTATTCCTTTAAACATTACTTTATATAAATTTTAACGCAATAATTCATCTTTGAAATTAAATGTTGAAATTTCAAATATGAATATTATTCATTTTTTAAAATTTTCTAAGACCTATCGGCTCTATCTTTTTAATAGGTCGGGGGCAGGATAATCTTAAATTTAGCTATACATGGTAAAAATTTTTAACATCGTCTACGAATTCAGAAGTCTCTCCAAATCCAAATCTCAGAAAAGTAAAAAAACGTCATCCCATGACTTTCCAAAACCCTAAGGAAAATACGAAAGTGAAAAAAAGTTACAAATTCTTGTCACTTTTGAAAGTTTTCACACGTTTTCTTACAAATGTTACAGACTTTCTATGTATCAGGAACTTTTGTACTTCATCTCTTGACTCAAAAGGGGAAAAGGTTAGGCTACCAACCATCTTACCAAAGATTCTTAAAGCTGCACTGCACTGCAGGATACAAAAATCCGACGGCCACTTTTGGAAATACTCAGACATTAAACTTGACGGTCCAAGAATGAATGAATTTTGGCAGAAAGTTTTTGGAATGCGTGATCCGAAGTCAAAAGTGATGATATCCCCAAATCGATCGCTGTAAATAGTTTCATTCACCTTGCCATTTAATATACATGTCAGGTTTCAGTTCAGCTCATTTTTATCCTTTGAACAAATCCTTCCATTTTTAGAACAGCACATTTTTTTTTCATTTTTATTGTAATTTCTTCTTCATCTCATCGTTGATCAGTTAAGGCTGGTGAACCTGAAAGAAGGATCAAGATTTCCTTCTTTTGATTTTCTCGTATATGAAGAATAGAGAGTAAGTATTGTAATAATAATAATAACAAAAAAATCGAACTCGAGATTTTAAAGAATTGCTGCGTTTCAGACCGTGGGTTCAAAAAGCACATTTTTAGAAAATGTCTGTCTGTTTGTGTCAAAGATACCTCATAACTTTGATCTAAAGGGAGGGATTTTCGTATGCGGTTATGTAATGACCGTACATCAAGTTACACTACTGAATATCATTAGATCAACTTTGTAGATTTCTCACAAATTTTGAAGAAAATCTATTCAGAGGACGTCTGTCTGTCTGGTCGTTCGAATATAAGTTGACATGATAACTACAAAAAAAAGAGATCTGTATAGATAAAATTCAGTGCACATGTTTAACATCTATAGTGTAGACATTCAAATTTTGAGCCAAATCTGGCAAGGGGTTGGCCGATTATAGGTCTGTACTTTCAAAAACATGTAAACGCGATAACGCTAAAAATCAATGACTTAAACAGATAAAATTTGGTATGTAATTTTGTCGTTAAATTTGTTGCTATATGCAAAACTTCTGTATCAACAGATTGAGGAAAACTCGTCTAAAAGAGGAATTCGATTTTCGATTGAATACCTTTAACGGTGTCGAGTGTCTTGATATCAATGGCTCTACTGACGACTAATTGTACTTCTAAACATTAGTCTTTGCTTGGTTCTCAAGGCCCTTGTTATGGACTGCGAGACATTAGTGCAGCTTTATCTATTACGACTGGAAATAAATGGGTATTTTTATTGCTATTATTTATTGTTCCGAATCCGTAGAATAATTCTTTCTGTACTTAAAAACCCAATCTTTATTGCATCATAGTATTCGTAAAATCTTCACATTTTATTATTTATTTATTTGTATCCTCCGGGATATTACTAACAACTTAAAGGATCCGAGAGTTTCAGTACACGAAAGAGACAAAAATACGTACCACAAGCAAACTAAAAAGCTTATTAAAACACATTGTTTAATTCTAGAATTTAATAAAAAACTTTCTAAGGAGTATGTTTTTTTTTCTGTTTCTGTGAAAAAGAGAGATTTATTTTTGCTTTATGCTTTATAAAAATCATTTGTTAGAAGAAAATAGTATTAAAGGGAAAAGGCTTGTTGTTACGCATTTTTTTATCGCACATATATTTCTATATTGTTCTACATTTAAAACTTGATTTTGAGATTAATTCTTTATTTCCAGTAATTCTGTTATAATCTACACATAGTTGCGCTCAAATATATTCATGAAATTAAAAAAAAATTATGTTTTTTTTTGTTTAAAAGTGTAATGATTCAGCTTCTTCCTGGGTGACCACTGTGACATTCCTTTTCCCACACTCGATAATTTACATTCCGGGCCATTCTTCATCAACGAAACTCCCACAGTGTTAAGTGCCTCCAGATTGCCAAATGGAAGACCCTCCTTTTAAGTACGGTCATCTGGCCAATTAGTGCTAATCCAGATAAGGAACCACACGTGCGTTTCCCAGGGAAATAAATCGTGTCTTCGAAAGGCGAGAGTGTCAAACACTCCAGATGTCCAGATGTCCTTCATTTTTCCCATTGTGGAGGGTGGATCATCAATGGACATTTCCTACGGGCAACCAGAGACGATTCAGGTTGTTCTGAACGGTGATTGGGTAACAGGGAGTCTGAGAGGAAAATAAAAGGTGAGATTTTTCGGAAGAAGAGGAGAGAGAAGCTTCGTGTGAATCGGACTTCTGAGTAAAATTCCACCCGAAGCAAATTCGGTGGATTCCGAGAGCTACCCCTGGAGTAGCCTAAGACGCCAACAGCCTGTTAGCTGTTCTTGTAAAGTTGTTTCCTTCGAAATTGTTCGAGGAACCATTCTTGTGTAATTTTCGTGTTGTAAATAGCATCATTCATTTAACCTAGATTAGAAAGAGTTGTTTTTATGTAATAAAGCTGTAAATAAAGAATTTGATCATAACGCTACCTGTTATTGGATCGAGACTTTACAAAAGCAAGAAAAGTATAGATCAGACGGCTTTTGATTTCATATATAAAATACATGCAACTGCAATACAAGAATAATGGGTAATGAGTAGAGGGAAAGGGAATCTTTAAGAATAACTCGCTTTAGAAAATAATAAGCCATCGGGAGTGGTCTCTTCAAAACCTTCTCGCACACTCCCTAATAAATGTGTCATGACAGAGAACACCTTATACGGCACTGGTGTACAATAGTCACAAAATATTAACTTTTGTTGCGAATTTCACATTTTTACTAAAGCTATCGTGTCGTTTTTGGAGAGTTATTTGGCGATTAATCTCTGGCATGCAGTTAATATTATCCTAAAATCAAATTTGTGCATTAGACACGTTTTTCTCAAAGATTTGGCACAAACCTGAGCCTTGTAGTCACAAAATCCCATACCTAATTCTATATATTTAAGTCACTGCATTTTTGAACTATAGTGTTTACATGTTTCTGAAAATATAGACCGAAAACAGTCAATTCATTGCAGGATTTGACTCAAACTTTGACAGGTGTCTGCACTATAGATTTGAATAATCATAATAATTTTATAATCATATTTCGTCAGATTTTAATAATTAATTCATTTGTATCCCGAATCATATCCATTTAGCTCTCTTCAAATTGTAGTTCTTAACCCTTTAAAGGGCCATTTTTTCTAGTCATATTATGTTAAAATATTTTTAGGCTTGAAATTAGAATAAGAAAAGGGATTCATTTAGCTCATTAGATAAATTTAATTTGAATAATTAATTAATTTGGTTAATTAATAATTAAGTGACAAACAAAGACACATCATTTTGTGTGAGATAAAGAACTGAAGCATCTAAGTTTATGTCTTTCTAAAAAAATTTGTCAGAACTTATGTTAACCTACATAATTTCATACAAAGATTGATAAATTTGGTGGGAAGCATACTTCCCACGGCCTTAGAAAGGGTTAAACTAAAAATAAGGAAACTTTTTGTAAAAATTTCCTATATTTTTGACATATAAGAATGCATATCCTTTGTGACATATAAGTAAATGGCTTCCCGAGTAGTCAAATAACAAATATCGAAAGCAAAGAATTCTTAATTGATTAATACATTTAAAAAATATGAAATCCGAATATTTTCGAATTATTAAAAGACTCATTTGCCAGATTTTATTTGGCTCATGACCAAACCTCTTGATGAAATAATATCGACTGAATGAAATGAAAGCTTGAGAATTAAAATTTATGACCTGAAATTAAACCTTCCTTATACTAAAATCCATCTGGTCTCAAAAATATTATCTTCTGATAATATTTTTTTGACTAAATGTAAAAAAAAAAAAAAAAAAGTTTAAAAATTTTGGTCAAGAATTGATTTTGGAGAAAATATTTGGAAATGGAGTCAGAAAATGATGTGATGAGAAACAAATTTGTCAGAACTTATGCCAACCTACATAATTTCATACAAAGATTGATAAATTTGGTGGGAATCATACTTCCCACGGCCCTAGAAAGGGTTAACATATATTTGAACAGCTGAACAGATGGACTTTCTCTGAACAGATTTTACTCAAAATTTTATAGACATCTGCATATTTGGTGTAAAGAACGTATACCAAATTTCAAGCGTCTAGCTTAAAGTGTTTTGGAGATATCTTTGTCACAGTCGGACATTTTGCAAAAATGTGTTTTCCGTACTCAGGTAGATATACAAATAGAGATTGGTTCAAACCTTAATTTCGAAATTTATGACGTTAACTATATTTCCTCCATATTACATATATGAGAAAATAAAAAAGGTGTAAATGCAATGTCGATTCAATGCGATAATATATTTCACAATAAAATAAGAAGAATTACATTCCACATTTTATTAATTTTTTCACAGTTAGATGCATATGGAAAACCTATAGAAATATTATCTTTAAAAATACACCTTCTTCAAAACGGTTAATTTATTGTACAGATAATAAACGAATTAATTTTCTTTACAGTCCTCAATATCCAATTTATATCAATCAACCAACCATGGAAAACATCAAGCACTGTTCCTAAGCAAATCGTCTCTCTAATTTCTATTACTGAAGTAAAAACAAGTTGTCACCATTTCCAGAAGAGATGCGTCTAGAAATTTTAGCTGCAAGTTTCTTTCCTCCATCTGATCTTCGAATTTCCCATTTATATCTACATGGAGATACACATCGCGTGTCCACCAATTATTTAATCCTGTTCACCTATTCTCAGGTGTAATTAATTACATTTAGGATAATCTGTTATCTGTAATCATCAGATCTGCTGAAAAGCACACACCATTATTAACGTAGATATCCGATAACCAGTCATCTAACCTATGGATGTATTGTGACGTGAATAATGCTTTCTAATGTGTTCAGTCTATTTGATAGGCTGAGATGGATAATGTATATCACGTGACTTGAAAGATAACACTAGCTAAGCCAAATTATCAATCATTACAATAAGAAATAACAATAAATAATATAATGCATTTGATAAAGAGTTTGGCTATGGGAACTAAATAGCATTTTAGGGCCCATTTGTGTTATGAGTCAACTGGCTGTTAAAAATTTTAATTCAGAATGGTTCTTATGTATATAGTTTATACCGTATTATTATAATAAAACTATCCCAATATATGAGACAGTAAACTATCATAGTAGTCACGAGAATGGAATAAAATTTTGGTCCAAGGTATTTTGAGGTATGCTCTTAAGAATCATATGGGCCGCGGTGGCCTGGTGGTAAGGTCTCGGCTTCGGAACCGGAGGGTTTCTGGTTCGAGACCCGATTGCACCGTAGAACCGTCGTGTAAGCGGGCTTGGTACACGTTAAACGTCCTGTCCAAACGTCCACCCGCTGGTGTGACGTGGTGGGTGCCAGCTCAGGTGTCCAAACGTCCACACACTGGTGTGACGTGGTGGGTGCCAGCTCAGGTGTCGTCCTCGTCGCCTGATCACAGTTCAAGATCACGAGGTCCGTTCCAAAATAGCCCTAGTGTTGCTTTAAAACGGGACGTTAATATAACTAAACTAAACTCAAGAATCATATGAAAAAAGGATAGTTGAACGCTAACAGTTATGGTTACAGTGAAAAAATTCAAAATTTTCAAATGGCAAAACCAGCTTTCTTTTTATTGGAATGTGTTCACCGTAGGAAAATAATAAATCGCTTTGGAATGGCACCTGTATCACAAAAAGCATCAAAGATAGACAGACAAAGAAGAAAAGAGAAAATATCTGTAGTGTGCCTAATAGAGATGTGAAGTTCAACAGATTCTTTTCCGTTTGGTTCGTGATTTGGTTCTAGACACCATCTGCAGCATGGAATGTGTCATCGTGGTTGAAGTATGTCAAGTAGAAAATTTGTGAAATGTTTTGCTGTATGCTGCTTCTCTGCTTTTATTGGATGTTTTCTCTTTTCTTTCTTAGTCTGTCTACTGATGATGTTTTTTCGTGTCACAGGTACCATTCAAACGCTGTTTATTATTTTTTGATATAGACAAGACATTCCAATAAAAAAAAGTTGTTGATGCTATTAGAAAATTTTGAAATTTTCTCACTGTAACCGTAATTGTTAGAGCTTAACTATTGTTTTCACTAGATTCTTGAGGATATACCTCAAAATACTTTGAATCAAAATTATATTCCATTCCTGCGAACGGTATGATAGTTGCGGTCTCATACATTGTGATGGTTTTCTTAAAATCCTCCCTTTATATTAACAAATCTATGAGCAAAGATTTGGGATGACTAAATTAAACAAAGAATAAGTTAGCAAGGGCATATTCAATCAAAATGGTGACTGTAAATTCTCAATAGAAGAGTAAAGTTGCCAACAAGCACGAATTTCTACAAACTAAATTCCATTATATTTCCACTTTTGTAGAGAAAACAATTACGACTAATCAAAGTTTTGTTTACCTAAGTAAATTTTGAACATCATAAGTCTATTCGCAACCAAAATATCGTCCTTTTTTCGTTCCACTAATGATGCGACTTGTATGCCGGCACATCATCAAAAATAACTCGATTGCGAACTGCCATCCAAAGGCGAGAAGTGGGTCGTTTGGACAAACTTAATTAATCTGCTACAGCCATAACAAATTTAATTAATCTTCTCCGATGCAATAACAGCTTTGATGCAGGGCAAGCCAACACCCATGAGAAATTAGCCACATAATAGTCAGATGCTGCCTTAAGGGAAAACAGCTTTTTCCATCACTGTCACAGTTTAGGAATTCTCTATGTTTAATGATATTATTTTGATTTTAGGGGATGGATTGTTCTCGATAGAGAAAATTGTTGAAATGTCATTTGTAAATAAAACGAATTTTTGGCAAATAAATTTCAGCATGCACGAAAAATAGCTTTTTTCATTTTAAAATAGCAGAAAAATTGTACTAATGTGTTGTCTAAAAATGTTGTTTATTTTTACGGATACGAAAATCAATGTGAAATTAATGATTAAAAACACATCGTTGGCGATCTTGTTGTAATCTGAGATCGATCTCGGTGTATCTTCTAAGTAAACCCAGCTATTTAATCATCTTAGCATCTTATGCATAAAACTTGATGATTTTGACATAATTTGAAAATTTCCATTATCTTAACATCTTTGGTACAGACATCTGAAATATATATATATATATATATATATATATATATATATATATATATATATATATATATATATATATATATATATATATATATATATATATATATATATATATATATATATATATATATATATATATATATATATATATATATATATATATATATATATATATAAGGCAAATTTGTTGAAACTTTTTATCAAAAGTATTCTTAAGCCAAATGCAGGAATGTATTTCTGAGGTTGTGATAAAGAGATGAAGTTGAAAGAAAAAGTCCACATTTTAAAACATTTACAGGAAAAAGCTTCAATTCATTCGAAAACATTTGCTGTTTTAATTTTTTTCTAATTGTTAAAAAACTTTATAAAATTATTACACTTGAAATAACTTAAATTTATTCACAATTTCAATATTTCACTATTATTTCAGTAAAGTATGAGTTGTAAACATCAATTTTTGAATTATTCCTAAAATTTAAATAAGCATTTTCAATCTTTTTATTTTTATTTCATTTGTCTGTATTATTTTTTAAAAAATAATTTTTCAATAATTTGTTTATTCAACCCTTTAGTTTTTTTATTCATTCAAAATAAAAAATATGAAATTTCTTTTAAAATAAGGACAGAAAATTTGTGCTACGTATCAACTTTTATTTTTCTAAAAATATAAAATCTATAAGAAATAACATAAATTTATCCTTGCGCTTCTTAAAATCTTCAAATTCTCCTTTAATAAATTCTCAGAAATAGCCTATCACATCCAAAAAACATCGATCTATCCTTTCAAATAACAAAATGTTGGGAGTTTTTCTAGAATTGAACGAAAGTTTCTCACGACTTCCTACAAATATTCGAGATTTATAGATTATCAGTAACTTTGAACATAACACTTTTTCTTTGAGGTGAAAGAGATCGTTGGAAGCGTACCAGAACCACTTCCAAACGATTTTAGTTGTAAGTCGGCTCTTTCAAAGATCCGGCGTCTTCTTTTGAAAGTTCCTCTCTCTAGTCTATGGAATGAGAAAACCTCGGCAAGAAGTGACTGGAATGCGCGATCTGACGTTTGAGAGAATGGGATCTTGGTATAGATTGCTATTGTATTTCCATTCCCCTATCATTCATGCAGACACATGTATTGTCAGACATTCCTTATTTATTTTCTCGAATCGTCAAAAAATTCGAATTGGAGATTTTGACGAGCCTCCATGCTTTAGATCTCCATGAGTTAGATAAACACATTTTTTGAAAATTGGTCACTGTCTGTCCGTCTGTCTACGACAAGGATAACTCAAAACGCTTTCAGCTAGACAGTTGAAATTTTGCATACAGTCTTTTCACCAAATTTTCGGATTTCTATTAAATTTTGAGTAAGAACTGTTCCGATTAAAGTCTGGCTGTCCGGCTGTTCGAATACAAGTTAACACGACAATTATATTATAACATATTTATTGCATACATCTGTCAAAGTTTGAATGAAATCTAACTGCAGGTTGACTGTCTGTCGATCTGTTCTTTCAGAACCATGTAAACACGATAATTTAAAAATGTAATGGCTTGTTAATATCAAATTTGCTATGGGATATTTTGACTACAGATGCAGTTTCCATCAAATTTTTTGTTTTAATCGTTTGAGAAAAACGTGCCTAAAACCCAGTTCTGATTTTTGTATATTATTAACGAATGGCAGGGATTTGTCGCCAAATAACTCGCCAAGGATAACAAAGCAGATTCAGTATAAATGATAAATTCGCACCAAAAATATTTCGTAAACTATTACACTTCAATGATTTGTAAGGCGCTCTCTGGCATGACAAGCTTATCAGAGAGTATAGGAGAAAGCTATGGGAAGACAATTCCCTTTGTTTTTTTTAATCTTTAGTCCGCTCTCTACTTTCCGTTTTTCTTGCTTCACCCTTTTGAAGAATCGTTTTTATCCTTTCTACCCTCATCTATGGAGTTCTATTTTCTGTGCAGCCGATGTTCAATTAAATTTGGCGAAATAACCTTTTTTTTTAACTGCGATATGGAATACATTCTTTATTTTTTTTCTTGTCCTAAAGGTAGTTGGACACAATTAATTACTTTTTATAACCTCGTTTAAAATAATGATTGTGAGATGGCTTCTGATTTCTTTTATTGGAATAAGCATTCATGAACTTTTTTCATTTCTAATCTGATAAATTTTCAGTCTTTACGTGAAGATTTATAAAACGTGACTATGGATTTCTTTTTATTTGCTACACATTAGGTATAATAATGTTTTTCTCTAAACATGAAACGTTATTGTTAAGTTTAATCAAAATTTGAAAGACTAGATCCCAAAAACATTTATAATTTCAGAGTGACCAAAATAATTTTAATACTTAAATGATTTGGAGATATATGCCATGATTTGTAAAAATATAATTTCTATTAACCCTTTCTAGAACCGTGGGAAGTATGCTTCCCCCCAAATTTATTAATCTTTGTATGAAATTATGTACGTTGGCATAAGTTCTGACACATTTTTTTAGAAAGACAGAAACTTTGATGCGTCAGTTCTTTATCTTATACAAAATGATGTGTCTTGATTTGTTACTGAATTATTAATTAACCAAATTAATTAATTAATAAAATTTAATTTATCTAATAAGCTAAATGAATCACTTTTCTTATTCTAATTTCAAGCCTAAAAATATTTTAACATAATATGACTAGAAATAAACGGCCCTTTAAAGGGTTAAGCCATAATTTATCTAATAGAGATTTAAACCAGCGGAAGTTATCTCCCAAGATTTTCTCTCATACACACGATGAAATATATTTGTGTATTAACTTCGCTCCATTGGTGATCAATCAATTTGCATGAAAAAGCCTAATAGAGTGCGATCTTTAACGATTTTTCTTGGCGATTGATCGCTGGTATGCGGTTAACAAAATCTTACCAGAAAACTGAATGTATATATTTGGATAACTTTTTTTTCTGACCGACTGAAACAAAACTCTGATACAGAATTACATTTGTAGTCATAAAATCACATATCAAATTTCATATATTTAGCTCACGGTTTTCAGTTATCGCGTTAACATATGAAATTACAGAATAAAACACAGTCTACTCTTGATGGATTTATTTCCAAAATTGATATTTATTCACATTTCAGATATAAAATTTAATTCAAATTGCTTTTTCTGTTTTGTTGTTAGCGGGTTAATTTGTATAAAAAGAGCTGGACAAACAGAATTTCTCTCAATGGATTTCGTTCAAAATTAGATAGAAATCCACAAATTTGGTGTAGATATAAACCGAATTTCATCTACCTAGCTCAAATTTGTATTAGGATTATCGTCTTCACAAATAGATAGGCCGGTGTCCTGGCTTAGGGGTAGCGCGTCTTCCCCGTCCCCTGGGCGTCTTGGGTTCGAGTCCCGGTTCGGGCATGGTTGTTCTTCATCTGTTCTATTTGTGAGATGTGTGAATGTACCCCCTTGTAAAAAGGGGTTGTGCAAGCGAATGTGATGTGTGAGTAGCTAAGACGTACTCTTAGCCCTAGTTGGCGCTACTAAAACAAGAGACGCTCCCTTGGCTTAAAATCTCTGACTGCATGAGCTAGCTTGTCCATGGCAAGAGCCATTAGAAACAACAACAACAGATAGATAGACAAATAGAAATCCACAAATGTGGTTTTTAGGATTCTGAGACATCTGAAAAGTGAAGTTTTTGAAAATCTCGAGTCCGAATTCTTTGACGACAACAATAGATCCTCTTTTCTTATTCATCCGTTTACTAGAAAATAACAATATTTCTATCATTCAGAATTGTCAAGAAGGACTTCTGAGAATAATTAATTGCTCTATTTGCACTATTTATAAAAGGAAGTATAAACCATTCCCTTGAAATCACCGTACTAAGAATACGCATAACATCTTGCTTTCTTTCTCATTTTAGACAAGAAGGGGCAAAAAAAAATATCGATAGTTATATTTTGGAAAACTTCTTGGAACATATTTTTCCTTATAGAGGAATCCCAAATAATCTCTGCTTAAATTTTTTCAAGTAAGCTTTCCAAGTTCCATCGCCTCTTTGGAAAGGAATGGAAATTTTGCTGGATTCCTGACATTTCACTCTATGTGTGAAATATCTCCATAGCAACCAGATAACAGATCTATTCCTGTTGCAATGGGTGGACATTTCATCGTAAACTTCAGTTCCGTACGTCCATACCTAAACATAGTTTAAAATGATTTTTTAGAGCTCTTTCATGCTATCTCAGATTTATCTTCCCATTTCATTTCTTTCAGTAAATTTAAAAGAAACTGCTGGATAAAAGCTGCGTTTTTGAATCCTGTATAATTCGAATTTTATTTGCTAATTATTTATTTATATTCATTTTTTCGTTCTATCTAAATGGAAGATCAAAGATTTCGTTATTTTAAATTAGAGATTGTATGTGGTCTGAAGAGAAGCAATTAGAATCGATCTAAGGTAGGATTTAAATCTCGCAATTGGATTTGCATTACGCGCATTTGAGCATTTGAGAACGCGACAACATTGAAAACAACATATATTTGTTTTAGAAAAATGGCAAGAGGAATTACACGTCGCTTTATTTCTTTGACCTTAATTTATTTAATTTTAATTACTTTGTGAATTGGAAAAAAATTGCTTTTAATTTCAGGACATTCAATGCAGTTAACCTACTGTAAATATTGAATGAAATATTTAGTGTAACCATTAAAAATTTATGTAAGTTATTTGATTATATAAGAAACAGCCAAATTACTTTTTTTCTACACTTCTTTTTATATATTTACTAGCCGCCTTTGGCGACCAGCCGGTTCGCCAATCTTAATTTTCGTTAAAATTTTAATAATTAAATATTTTATGCAATTTCTACTTTAATAGCTTCTTCATCAAAATATTTTAAAACTTCAAATTTTGATTATCATATAATTCATTCATAATATTATAAAGGCCTTCAGTCATAACGTAATATGTATCTCTCTCATTTTCTGTTAGCACCCGTAGAATTTATGCTTTAAATTAAAGTGGAAAGAATTTATCTTCAATTAATATAATAATATTTTTTACTGAAACAAAGCATTTTTTTATAATCTGATTACTGAAAATAGAGTCACTCAGCGTTTAAACTTTCTGGGCACTAAAGAATATTTTTTTAAATTTATGTAATATCTCAAGAGTTGGTCAACAAAATTTTCTTAGATTCATTATGAGCAGATCGATTCATTAACAATGTTTAAATTTAAATGCATCAAACACTAAGAAAATAAAACGAATCGTTTAAAATAAACGGTTGAAAACAGGTTTTAAAAAAACTACTTAAAAAACGTTGTACTTAAAACTATAAGCATATACATGTTGTCATGGCAACAATCAGAACAGAATGCGCATGCGTGAATTTTCTTCGCCGGTTACGTAACGCAAATACGTGATTTTTTCTACGCCAGTTGGGGTAACGCTATGCGGATTAGAAATTTTTAATTTCCTTTATTCTGTTTTATTTTAATTCAAAAGTACTTCAGAATGAATCTGAAAGATTGATTCATTAACAATGTTTAATTTTAAATGCATCAAACATTAAGAAAATAAACAGAACCGATTGAAATAATCCGCCGAAAAATTTTAACCCTAGCCTCATTACTGTTGGGAGAAAAAAACAACGGAAGCCTTTCTCGTTTGGCGCTGGGGATAATGGAAGATTTTTTTGGCGGAAAAGTTGGCGGTGGGAAAAATGGAAGATTCTTTTGGCGGGAAAGTTAGTTTTTAATTAATAATTAAAATTCTAATTAAAATTTCAAAAAAAGGGACCCCAGGTGCACATTCCCGACCTCTAAGGTATACATGTACCAAATTTGATAGCTGTATGTCAAATGACCTGGCCTGTAGAGCGCCAACACACACACACACACACACACACACACATTGAGCTTTATTATAAGTATAGATTAACAGATTTATTCATGGTTTGTATAGGTAGAATATTGTCACCGAATTCACACTAATACATTAATTGTTTTGAAATTTTGTACATTAATGTAATTAATGTAATGTTTTGTACATTAATGTTGTATTATTTTATTAATCTAAAATTTTTCGGAGCAGTTAATAAATTAAAATACTTAAATTTCGCTTCAGATTAGTAGATTTATATAATAATGAATTTATGAAAAAAAATAATTTTAATTTTAGATAATTTTTATGTTTGCAGACTGTGGATAAAAAATAATAAGTTTGAAATAATTATAGAAAGAAATAATATTTATGGTAATTTTCTTTTATTAAGAAATAGATTTCTGTCTTATTTCAAAATGGTTAAAGTTCAAAAGCTGAAAAATAGCGATTATTTCTTTGCCATCAAGACATTTGTTGACTTTCATGGATAAAATACTTTACATATTTAAAGAAGATCTCCGAACCTTGCCAAAACTAGTATAAAAATATTAATAAATCATATTTATGACTGAGTCTTTTAAAAAATGCTTTTTAAAAAATATTTTAATCTTTATATTTTCTCTTTTCGAGTGCAATTGTTTTCATGTATGAAAACATAAATCACCATCTTAGCGAAGTAACCAATCAAAAGAAAAATTATTCTTGAAGTTTTAGAAAAATATTCCAGATATTTCCTCTCCAGCTGAAACATGGCTTTTATTCTTCTAAGAAAGAGGAAATTGCTTTTTTGTTTCTGACGATCGTTCAGAAGTATTTAATCTCCATTATTCGAATGAAATAATGTTGGGAGAGAAATGTTTTGATGCTTTGCATTTTTAAGACATTTTGTAGAATTATCTCCTATTTTATTGAAAAAAGGATATTTTGAACTCAAATCTTTGTTTTTCATTATTATTTCAAGGTTGAGAATAGGATTGCTCTGTTTGGCTACCCCACACCAGATGGCGCTATTATATTGTTTATCTTTCCTCTTGCTTAGAGGGGAAATGAATATAGCTTTTTACTTTCTCGTATTCGTAGTTTAGAAAAAGTATTGTGATCATCAAACTCGAGATTTTGACGAATCTTCACGCATTAAGACTTTCTTGAATTCAAAAAATGCATGTTTGGAAAATGTCCGTCTGTCTCTCTGTGACAGGCTTTGCGAAATACGAAATACTTTGCGATGGACGAAATATGGTGTTCGGTCTTTTGATCAAATTTTCAGATTTCTATCAAATTTTCAGCAAAATCTGTTCGGAGGAAGTTCGTCTGTCCGGCTGTTCGAATATCATTTAGCACAACAACTAGAAAATGAAGAAGACTAGACAATTTTTATGGATTGTTAATAACTAATTCTAGACAAGTTTTACATAGTTGGTTAGATAAATGTTAACATAGATTTAACATTTATAGTGTAGACAACTGTAAAAGTTTGATCCAAATTCAACAATGGCTTGATTGTCTATCGGTTTACAATCTCAGAAATATATAAACAAGTTAATACAAAAGCGCAAGAACTTATATATATCATATTAGGATGGAATTTTGTGACTATAAGTGCAGTTTTGTGTTAATTGTTTTAGTTGAGAAAAATTTATTGAAGTACAAATTCGATTTTCAGATATTATTAATCGCATGTCAGAGATTCCTAGCCAAAATATTCTCCAAGGATGACACGACTGATTCAATAAAAATGCTAAATTCACAGCAAAATTTAATATTTCATAACTATTGTACAGAGTATGCGAGAAACTTTTTGGGAGACCACACCATCTGGTTTGTACTGATGTTGCGTGAATGTTTTGGCATGCAAATAAATTTAGAAAAACTGGACGTAAGTGCAAGCTATTTAGAAAAAAAAAATCTGAGTTTGTTAAGTCATCCTTCCTCAAATCTCTCTCTCTCTCTCTCTCTCTCTCTCTCTCTCTCTCTATATATATATATATATATATATATATATATATATATATATATATATATATATATATATACACAGAGTGTTCGGTAATTATTGTCGGGGTATCCGTACCTCATAACTTTCGAATAAAAAATATTACGCAAAAACCGATTACGTATTCGTAAATTACAACTCAAAGAATTTTATTAATGATATGAAAGTGTAAAGCTTGCACAATTTGCACTTTGTAGGCATTCGGATGAAGGCGGTTATGGAGAACGTTCCATATAGTCGTATGCGGCATATGTAACTGCACAGCTGCTTGTCTCGTTGATTTTCGTGGACTGCGAGTAAACGTTTCTTGGATGCGATCAACATTTTCCAGCGAAGTGCTCGGTCTCCCTGCTCCCTTTCGGTGTAGAACGCTACCAGTTTCCTGAAATTGTGTTAACCAGCGTCTGATAGAATTATCCGAAGAAGGATCTTTTTGTACGTGGTCCTGAAGCGACGTTGAGTAGTTATGACTATATATATATATATATATATATATATATATATATATATATATATATATATATATATATATATATATATATATATATATATATATATATATATATATATATATATAGTTGCAGTTTAATGGAAAAACAGAACTATTTTAATCTATGTATTATATCTAGAAATAACTGTGATAAAACCCCTCAGGCTTCAAATATATATTTTCTTTTAGCAGCACTATCATTCATTAGCTTTAAGATATTGTGTAACTAACATCTTGTGCTATAGAGATAGGAGGTCTGTATTTCATCTGCTTGTAAACCAACATAATTTTAAAAAAATGTTTTATATGTTTTCAGGATAATTAAATTTGGAAAATTAAAAAAAAATAATAATAAAAAAAACGCGTTAATTTTTTATTTTTCAAAATGTCCAATAACAGTTCTACGATATCTTCAAGATATTATCTTGAATTCCGAATATCGAACAACATTATAGAGATATTGGGCAATATCTTGTTCTAATATGTATTTATTAAAGTATTCGTATAATTAAAAAAGGAAAGTTTTACTTGTATTCGAGCTCATTTAATTAGGGATTTTGCATTCCAAATGAAGTGTTGATATTCGAAGAAGTAGAATTTGTGGGAATTTTAATAGGGAGACGACCTTTACATGACCAAGAATTGCATAGATTTTTAGAAGCAATTTTTCTAGGAATGTAGAATTTTTTTGTTTTAATATGCTATGATTAGGTTTTGAATAACAAGCGGCGGTCTGTAAAAATAGCTAATGTTCTCTAAAATTATTCATTGAATTTAGAAATTTTTGCTCTTTACTGTCTAGACATGGATAAGATTAAGAAAATGGATAAGGTTACTGAATAAACAAGTATTTCAGAGTTTATCCTTTATCTTGCCAATAAGTGAAAGATGCAGAAACCACCTAGTACTAATATTTTGACAATGAAATAAAAGATTGCTTAACGCTCTTTACAGATCCTCAACATATATTTCATGTCTGCAGATGAGTAGTTACTATTTTGGTGGTTGATTCTTATTACATGGGTAGGACATTACCGTTATGGATGTAATTACTTAAACATCCACATCCAAATATATTGTTTGCGTGCAGGTCATTAGGATTCATATTTAGTTTCCACATCTTTTTTGTCACGGAAGCATTCTTTTCTTTTACACCAGATGATTATGCAGTGCAGGAATGTTCCTAAAATGGTTAGCATCCTTTAAGAGGTACTACATATAGGAAAGTCAGCCATCTGACTCTCAGACTCGCCACGAAGGCACACGGATTTAAACCATAAAACTGAATGATCGAACCGCAACAACAACACTGGCGGGAACTGTGGTTGAGTCCTAAGGGCCATCACCGGAAACGGTATAATCCTTCCCGAAGGAAGTACGTCCCGTCATCGATGGGAGGAGTCAGATCCCCCACCTATTTGTGTACCCTCCAGGGTGGCAAGATCCAACCACCATGCCGGAAGCATTTTATCCTCATTTCGAGGTGCCACCCCCGGGGGTTAAGAAGGACTCATAATTCCAAAATTATAAGTTCGAGGTTAGCTTAATTTCATCATATTAACGTTTCCTTTCAAAGTAACCCTAGGTCTATTTTGGTACTGACAATTAATTTTGAATAGCGATTAGATAACGAGGAACCTTATCATAACTAGAAACATCCTTACAAAGTTTCTCACCACACCTACAGGAAGACACTTTGGCCCCAACGGATATAATGTGCCCTAAGCCCTCCCACACAATGGCTTTTCATGCTGAAGCTTTGATCCCCCATTTATTTGTGTGCACTCCAGGCTGGCGAGATCCAACCACTATGCCAGAAGCATCTCATCCTCATTTCGAGGTGCTCCCCCCGGAGGTCTACTACTACATATAGGAATGTAAGAGGTTCTGGTTCAGTAGTTGGTTCTCATTAGTTTGATCATTTGATGATAGTATGGTCATGCTATAGAGCCGACTGATATACAATGCAATGATTGGACGTACCTCCTGTAGGAATTGTGCCATGATGGCTAATAAGACACAACTATAGACACAACCGTTTGAATTGTTGCGATTAAGAGCATTTAGTTGTCCTAAATGTGCAGGCAGATCCGGAAGAAGTTTTTGCGAAGTATCCCTTTTTTTAAAGAAGTCAAGGAAATGTCTGACATTTATCCATTGATCGTGAAGTTCCTAATATTGTCTTTTCTTATAAGCAAAAGTCCAACCCATCACACAATGGTTGGCTGCACAGAACTACGAAATAAAATAATCTATTTAGTGAAAGGAAAGTTAGTCTTACAAAATAGTCGTTTGACTAATGTGTGTGTGAGTGTGAAATTCTAAATGTTTCCTGGTACAGCAATAATACCAACATATAAACAAGAGAAAAATTCAATTGGTATATTATCTGAAATATACAAAACTAAAAGATTAAAAAAATAGTATTTTCTTCTTGTAATGAAAAAGAAATTCAATCCAATATTTAACCCGTAACTGGAGAAGGGAGTCAAAATGACTCCACGTTCTTCATTAGCTCTGATTATCACGTGGTATTTTGCCCTTGACTACAATTATCTTCTAAGTACTTTCAAGTTGTTCTTTCAGAAGTATGTTGGCAAAAGTCTAAGTATGAACACGTGCCCATAACCGAGTTATTCTTTTTCAAACTCTTTGTTGTTATTTATGGAGTCTACTCCACATTCCTCAAAGTGTGATTGAAAAAATATATAACGCACAAACAAATTTCTGCGTATTTTGCATTGCAATTCGCTTCCTTCTTCTAAAATAACATGACATTGTTTAAAAATAAATATATAATACCTAACTAGGACGTTCCAGGAAAAAAAAATTCGGCCACGTGATCCATATTTTGATAAAACTGTAATGTAATGGTTTTAAGAATGCAGGATGTTGGAAGACGATTCTGATGTTAGCGATGCAGAAACAATTATAAACAATCTTGAAGAAAAAAACTGTAATGTAATGGTTTGAAGAATGCGGGATGTTGGAAGATGATTCTGATGTTAGCGATGCAGAAACAATTATAAACAATCTTGAAGAAAAAAAACTGTAATGTAATGGTTTGAAGAATGCGGGATGTTGGAAGATGATTCTGATGTTAGCGATGCAGAAAGAATTATAAACAATCTTGAAGAAAAAAACTGTAATGTAATGGTTTGAAGAATGCGGGATGTTGGAAGATGACTCTGATGTTAGCGATGCAGAAACAATTATAAACAATCTTGAAGAAAAAAACTGCAATGTAATGGTTTGAAGAATGCGGGATGTTGGAAGACGATTCTGATGTTAGCGATGCAGAACAAATTATAAACAATCATGAAGAAAAAAACTGCAATGTAAAGTTTTAAGAATGCAGGATGTTGGAAGACGATTCTGATGTTAGCGATGCAGAAACAATTATAAACAATCTTGAAGAAAAAAACTGTAATGTAATGGTTTGAAGAATGCGGGATGTTGGAAGATGATTCTGATGTTAGCGATGCAGAAACAATTATAAACAATCTTGAAGAAAAAACCTGTAATGTAATGGTTTGAAGAATGCGGGATGTTGGAAGATGATTCTGATGTTAGCGATGCAGAAACAATTATAAACAATCTTGAAGAAAAAAACTGCAATGTAATGGTTTGAAGAATGCGGGCTGTTGGAAGATGATTCTGATGTTAGCGATGCAGAAACAATTATAAACAATCATGAAGAAAAAAACTGCAATGTAATGGTTTATAGAATGCGGGCTGTTGGAAGATGATTTTGATGTTAGCGATGCAGAAACAATTATAAACAATTATGAAGAAAAAAACTGCAATGTAATGGTTTGAAGAATGCGGGCTGTTTTAAGATGATTCTGATGTTAGCGATGCAGAAACAATTATAAAAAATCTTGAAGAAAAAAACTGCAATGTAATGGTTTGAAGAATGAGGGCTGTTGGAAGATGATTCTGATGTTAGCGATGCAGAAACAATTATAAAGAATCTTGAAGAAAAAAACTGCAATGTAATGGTTTGAAGAATGCGGGCTGTTGGAAGATGATTCTGATGTTAGCGATGCAGAAACAATTATAAACAATCATGAAGAAAAAAACTGTAATGTAATGGTTTGAAGAAAGCGGGATGTTAGAAGATGATTCTGATGTTAGCGATGCAGAAACAATTATAAACAATCTTGAAGAAAAAAACTGCAATGTAATGCTTTGAAGAATGCGGGCTGTTGGAAGATGATTCTGATGTTAGCGATGCAGAAACAATTATAAACAATCTTGAAGCAAAAAACTGCAATGTAATGGTCTGAAGAATGCGGGCTGTTGGAATATGATTCTGATGTTAGCGATGCAGAAACAATTATAAACAATCTTGAAGAAAAAAACTGCAATCTAATGCTTTGAAGAATGCGGGCTGTTGGAAGATGATTCTGATGTTAGCGATGCAGAAACAATTATAAACAATCTTGAAGCAAAAAACTGCAATGTAATGGTCTGAAGAATGCGGGATGTTGGAAGATGATTCTGATGTTAGTGATATAGAAACAATTATAAACAATCATGAAGAAAAAAACTGTAATGTAATGGTTTGAAGAATGCGGGCTGTTGGAAGATGATTCTGATGTTAGCGATGCAGAAACAATTATAAACAATCATGAAGAAAAAAACTGCAATGTAATGGTTTGAAGAATGCGGGCTGTTGGAAGATGATTCTGATGTTAGCGATGCAGAAACAATTATAAACAATCATGAAGAAAAAAACTGCAATGTAATGGTTTGAAGAATGCGGGCTGTTGGAAGATGATTCTGATTGTAGCGATGCGGAAACAATTATAAACAATCTTGAAGAAAAAAACTGTAATGTAATGGTTTGAAGAATGCGGGCTGTTTGAAGATGATTCTGATGTTAGCGATGCAGAAACAATTATAAACAATCATGAAGAAAAAAACTGTAATGTAATGGTTTGAAGAATGCGGGCTGTTAGAAGATGATTCTGATGTTAGCGATGCAGAAACAATTATAAACAATCTTGAAGAAAAAAACTGTAATGTTATGGTTTGAAGAATGCGGGATGTTGGAAGATAATTCTGATGTTAGCTATGCAGAAACAATTATAAACAATCATGAAGAAAAAAATGGACAAAAAAGTGAAGAAAATTCGGAAGTAGATTCAAAAAAGGAGGAAGACGACATGGTTGACATGGAAAATTATTTCTATGGCTAAGGAAAAAACTATTTCAAGTGGTCCAAGAACCGTTAGTCATTCTCCGTCACATTCTCTGACGCCTCAGCACAATATTGTTTTGAAGCTGCTCAGAATTCGTCCTAATTTTCAACGGTCCTATCTGACTAAAAATGAGACCTGTCTAGACCGACATGTTGCTTATGATTGTAAAATATACAAATCTTAAATTTAACTTCAATTAGGAAAAAATAAAAAAAAAAAAGATTAAAAGAAATCAGATTTGCGTAATTTGGATATAGTGGAATTAGCTGCTTTATGGGTCTATTCTTTTACATTGCTTCTTTTAAATTTGAATAATGCAAAAAGAGTAAAAAAATATTCTCAAAAAATTATTTTAAAATAGTGTATTCTTTATTTTTGTTTGTTAAATTCTCACAGTTATTAACATTAATGTAATGTAGCAATATTTAAACGAAGCAAGCACTCATTAAAAGATTGTTTAGGTTAATCTGATAAAATCTTCCCAATATTTAAGGTCATAACATTTAACATTTTTAATATTAATGTTTTTAATATTTTTGGTAATTATGTGATTTCGAAAATGTATTGTGTTTTCAAAATCAATTCCAATGCTGTTTACAAAAGGCAAAAAAGAGAAATAACAGTGAAGTAATTTTGACTCCATGTCTCTGACCGCTTGAGGGAATTTATGTCTGCAGTTACGAGTTAAAGTCTTTAGTAACGGTAAAAGGTCGATGGCATGCAAGGAAAGAAAACAACTTTCTGAATCTTTTCATTCAATGTATATAGGACAAACCCATCATAAACCAACTGCTTCTTTTCTAAATGTCTGCTAAAAATCAATACAAACACTAAAACTATCACCGATTTTTATGACCATGTCAAAGGAATAATAAAAAATAAATCAATAACCTGCAGCAGTATAAAATCAGTTATCCTCACCATATGAAAGAAACGATTCTCCAATTGATGTTCTTCGCACAAAGAAGTTTTTCTTCCTTTTTGAGCATATCGAATGGCTTTGAGGCACCTGGAGAAAGGAAATTCGTCTTTTTATAGTCCAATCGCACATATCAAGGTCAAAACTTTTGGTCATAACTTACAAAGCTGGACCTTTTTTTGCAACGCTTAGCAGGTTTTCAGAAGAATGTAGCGGTTAGTTTATTTGAAAACGACCGAAGTTCCTGGTCTCTAGTGCCAAGCCAGAAGCTTATGCCTGCTTTCATTCAGAATGGACGCCGACAGTCCTGCATAATAAACGAGACATCTGTCATTGATATTGTTAGGTTGTAAGTGTTTGAGAAATGAACAAGGAATGATGACTTATAGCTAAAGTTCTCATTCTGTTAGTTCTTAGCACAAGATCTCCACTGCCTAGATGAATTTTCTTTACATAAATTTTTGAATTTCTTATTATTTTCTTAAAGAGTCTTTAAAATGAAACTATTTGTTTTCATGTTTGTAATGTCTCTTTTCCTGTTACTATTAATTCCTTTTTGGGATGTATTCTCTTTTTGATATTTTATAATTTCTCGTGATATAAAATTATCTTCTTAATCACACCCATCTAATACCATTAATTTATTAATATATGAAAAAAGTCAGTATTGAGACTTAAAAGTTTTAATTTTTTTCCATATGATGTTTTAATTAATTAGAATATTTAAACGCTTCGTGATTTCAAAATATCTTACCAAAATAAATAGTTCTGGGATACAATTCAGTTGATGTGTCTATTTGTAATTAAAAATAATTTTGACCTTATACCGGTTATATTAACTTCCAGTGAAAGTTTTGAAATTTTTAAAACTTTCCACTTTTTAGAACGAGTTTATAGGGATCCATTTAATTTTCAGCCTATTGAAGTTTTTTAAAGAGAAACATCACACGTTTCATTGAGCGAAGTTTTATAAAAACTTCGTTCGACAAAAAAAGAAAAAATAAATAAATAAATAAAAAAGTACTTATGTTAGGAAGAAATTTTCATTATCTTGTATAATTTTACAAAAGTAAATATTTCTAATGGGTGATTTGATAAAGGAGTTAAGACTGCATCACATTTTTGAAAATTGGTGAAAGATACATAAACATTCAAGATCTGGTCGTGACTCACTAATAATTGGCTCATGAACGCGCTCTAGAATCCCTGCCTCGAGAAACAGAGAGAAGAAAATTTCCAATATTGGCGAATTATTCCTTGCAAGTTGAGGAATTAGACAGAAAAAGAAGTGTTTATTAGAAGTGTTTTAAAATGTGTTAAAACTCAAGGTTTGTCTTCTATTATTGTAATTCCAAAATTTCTCCACACCATCCTCACTCCATTGGTAGAATTCGTGTTAGTATATATCAGAAATTTCTCCACACCATCCTCACTCCATTGGTAGAAATCGTGTTAGTATATATCAGAAATTTCTCCACACCATCCTCACTCCATTGGTAGAAATCGTGTTAGTATATATCAGAAATTTCTCCACACCATCCTCACTCCATTAGTAGAAATCGTGTTAGTATATATTACAAATTTTCTGTTAGTCCATTAACAAAGGATCTTAAATAGCTAAGACATTTAATCCATTTCAAATTAAGAGCTTGCCAATTTCGAACTGCACAAATTGTATAGAAAAAAACACTCAAAAAACAGCGAACTCCTACATATTAAGATAAAAGAAAATAAAAGATAAAACAAATATAAAAAACCCAAGCAAATCTCTACTCTTCTCCCCTTGCCTCAGAGTTCCAATCAATAGCTAAACTGATTGACCTTCAGAGTGTAGTAATTGAGGGTGTTTCTACAAAAGTAAATACTTCTTTTTCTGCCTGAAGCAGTAGAATATAGTAGGCTTTTAACAAGAATGCCCTCTTTCGAGGACATCGAAAATCTCCTTTACTAATAATCATCGACTACATATATCAAGGGGGATATTTAAACCTTGTAAATGTCCTCAGAGTTCATTAGAAATTCTTTTTAAAAATAAAGATTACATTTTTAGCTTGATGTATTCTAAGAATAATAAGACCAAACCCAGGAGAATAAAAATCTACCTTGAAAAATTTGATAGCGCTATATTTATTTTTGAGTCACTGGAACTATTATTCATATTATTTGCATCATTAAAACAAAAAAAGGATTTATTGTTGCTTACTTAGCCGTAATTTGGTCAAAAAAATGTCCATACTTTGTAAGGCTATTTAATGTCGTATATCTATTATATTGTTTCTGTTGAATATGTTATATTCTGTGAAGATAATGATAACATTTAATAAAATAAAACTAAATTTGTGTCACCTATGATCTAAACAAGCGATATATAAAAATTGCAAATCGATCTTTTTGCAATTGCAAGGTTTGATTTTTTTTAAAAATATTCTAAATAAAGCTCCAATATATTTATGTAGTGCAAATGCGAAATGAATGATTTGTGACACTGTGTATAACATATATGTAATAACGTTGAATATTTTTACTTCAGATTGTCAACTTTTTTGTTAATAATTATGTTATTTGAACAACTGTAAGATTCTATATTCTTACTATTTCCGCACTGCACATACGGGCCCCGATGCCCTGGTGGGTAGGTCTTGCCTTTGTTAATTGAGACGTTAATATGATGAAACTAAACTAACCCCGAACTTATAATTTTAGAGTTATGAGCCCTTCTTTTCGTCATCCAATTTGTAGGTGAAACATTGTACACCAATCACTAGAACTGACTCACTGGCGATTCTTATCTTTTATCTAATTAGATGCATTCTCCATAAGGTAAAAAAAATGGTAAAGAACGGACCATTCAATTGAAGATGATGTCGTATCCGCGTTATTACGGAAAATGGGTGCAGTAGTTTCTGAGCATCCGAGGGCAGAAGTCTGACTTCAGCTCATATAAAGATGACACTAACACATTCGCTTGCACGACAACTTTTTACAGGGGGGCTCTCTCACACACCTCATAGGTTGAACATAGGGTGAAGAACAACCCTGCCTGAACCAGAACTCGAACTCGCGAATCCCAGATCACTGGGAAGACGACCTAACCCAAGGCAAGGACGCCGGTGGTCATCTACTTAGATGGATGATTTGAATCACAATTATAAAACATGGCAGGGGATGCATTAGAAACTTCTGAACCGCTGGAGAATGATCAATGAATTATCTTATCGCTCAATTCTATAAAGGTGTTTCAAATATATTTTTTAAATATTTTTTTATATTTACCCAAAAATATAAAAAAAATTGGTTAATAAATATTCCTGTTTGCTTATAAAATTTTGATTCTAACTTCTGATTGAATTAAATTTGACTTTTACGTTCATCTTTCCATATTTCTCTTTCTTTTAAAACTCGTCAAAGCAATTTAAATGCAAGTTTAACGACGCTTTTCTCATATTTACCTTCAATATTTTCGTAATACTAAATTTTATACCCAGCGTTATTTTCCACTGGTTGGAAGCCATATATAATACCTCTACCTGTATCAGGCAAGCAATCTCGTTTCAGATAAACCCATAAAAGATACCTCATCGTAAAACAGGAATGAATAAATTTGTCTTTAATTTCTATCTTCTTTTACCCTCTTTTGTGGAGATCCAACTTTCCTCCCGGCGAAAACACGGTATCCATGAGATAGATGATAAAGTGTTCCCCTTATCGAGAGGAAAATAGTGGGAAGAATGAGGTACAACTCTCTAGAATTAAAATTTGGTCCTCACACTAAAAATGTGTTCTGAAAAGCCCACTTGAAAGAGATTCTTCGAGGAGAATCATGGCACAACCTTCAATTATGTCTATTTACAGCATGGACATCTTGTAAAATACTTGTTTGAATTTTTTCTTAAAACAAAATTAGATATATCAGATTTTCATTTTTGAGGATTTATTTTTGAAGGAATATTTCCCCAAAATATGCAATTATAGAAACTAACTTTTTAAGTTGCAACTGATATTAGAATGTAATTTATTTGAATAAAAAAGGAAATGCAATTTTCTGAATTACATAAGCAACGTACAAGGGTTCAAACAACTTTATAGAGGTCTTTTAAGAGTATAAAAATTTTGAATAATAAAATGGAGACTTTCCTTTTACTAAAAACTGAATTTTTAACAATTTTTCTTAATATCATACTTTAAGTCTAACTTTAAAACGTTTATGTTTCTTGGCTGACTTAATAAAGATGTAGGTAAAGTTTAGTTTTGAAAAGATATCTTTACAAATTTTTAAAAGTTGGAGCTTACTAGAGAAAATCTGTCAATATCTTCCTCAAAAGCCCGGCTTTCTAGTTAAGAAAAGGGGAAAATATGCTAAATGGAAAATACAAATTTGAGAAAGAAAGCTCTGTCGATATTTGTCAAAGATTATATTATCTTCACTAATAATAAAGATGAATGTGTGTGTGGGTTGGTGCTCTACTGACCAAACCATTTGATCTAAAGTTATCAAATTTATCACAAATATATACTTTAACCCTTTAAAGGGCTATTTTTTTCTACTCATATTTTGTTAAAATGTTTTTAGGCTTGAAATTAGAATAAGAAAAGGGATTCATTTAGCTTATTAGATAAATTTAATTTGATTAATTAATTAATTTGGTTAATTAATAATTAAGTAACAAATCAAGACACATCATTTTGATTGAGATAAAGAACTGAAGCATCTAAATTTCTATCTTTCTAAAAAAATTTGTCAGAACTTATGCCAACCTACAAAATTTCATAGAAAGATTGATAAATTTGGTGGGAAGCATACTTCCCACGGCCCTAGAAAGGGTTAAAGGGTAAAAAGTTTACTTTGGGGCAATTTTTAAAAAATTTTTTAATTATAATTTTAAAACAGAAGTATTAAAAGTGGACTCTTTATCTGTCTGGACGATCGCTTGCATGTAAATAAAAAAAAAAAAAAAGCAACACCTTAAATAAATGAAATGCGGCATGTGATTTTGTGATAGTATTTGCAGCTTTGTGTTGAATTTTGTTTTCAGTTGTTAGTAAAAAAAAAAAAAAAAAAAAACGTATATAAAGCACATATTCTGCATTCTGGTATTTGTGCATTACCTGCATCAAAACGATTATTCGCCGAAAATCGCAAGTTAATAGTTTATTTGTAACTATTTTTGACCAACTAATGACATGGGTAAATAACCATGCCATACCCATCTATTTTTTTAATTATAATTTTAAAACAGAAGTATCAAAAGTGGACTCTTTATCTGCCTGGACGATCGCTTGCATGTAAATTAAAAGAAAAAAGCAACACCTTAAATAAATGAAATGCGGCATGTGATTTTGTGATAGTATTTGCAGCTTTGTGTTGAATTTTGTTTTCAGTTGTAAAAAAAAAAACGTATATAAAGCACATATTCTGCATTCTGGTATTTGTGCATTACCTGCATCAAAACGATTATTCGCCGAAAATCGCAAGTTAATAGTTTATTTGTAATTATTTTTGACCAACTAATGACATGGGTAAATACCCATGCCATACCCATCTATTTTTTTAATTATAATTTTAAAACAGAAGTATCAAAAGTGGACTCTTTATCTGTCTGGACGATCGCTTGCATGTAAATTAAAAAAAAAAAAGCAACACCTTAAATAAATGAAATGCGGCATGTGATTTTGTGATAGTATTTGCAGCTTTGTGTTGAATTTTGTTTTCAGTTGTTAGTAAAAAAAAACGTATATAAAGCACATATTCTTCATTCTGGTATTTGTGCATAACCTGCATCAAAACGATTATTCGCCGAAAATCGCAAGTTAATAGTTTATTTGTAACTATTTTTGACCAACTAATGACATGGGTAAATACCCATGCCATACCCATCTATTCTTTACATAATATAAACAACTGAAAAAATTAAATGTCTAACATGCAAGATTAAAAATAAGCTGGCATTAACGTTTTTTGTTAGAATAATATTAAGCTATGAGCGAAAGCAAACAAATGCAAGGACGGATCCTTCAGATGTTCATAAATTTACAGATCGAATGATCTAAATTTGATGCTGTAGCTTCCGTTCATCATATTATATAGTGGGTTGATACCTTCTGTAATTACACTCAAAAATAAAACCCTTCAATCCGGTTCTCTGATAGTATAGAAAAAAATATGGGGCTAAATCTTCTCTTATCAAAGCTTCAGCATGATAGCTATCTGTAAGAATATTAAGGTATCTGTATATATTGCTGCTGAACACTTGGTATAAATTTGATAAAATTTAATCAGCATATTTTTCTTTGTTCAACTAAAATTTATGAAAGTGTAAACAAGCATACACTCATAAATTTGTGTTCTTTGTGGGTGAGCCATGAAAAGACATTGAATAAGCGTATGAATTAACATGACATTTTTTTCTGTTCAGGGTTCTTTAAATTATTAAGTTCATATTACTGTTCGTCAACAGATTCTGAGTGAGTGAGTGAGTGAGTGAATGTGGGGTTTATTGGCGCAAAAACCATTTTTGATCATACTGCGCCAAACATATGGTGTAACAACAGATTCTGAGCCGACCACATTTCGATGACTCCATCTCATTAAGGGGTGAGACACGGAACATTGAAGGCATTTCCGGTATTCCCTTTGATCTTGGATTCCCCTATTAGATACTAGTAAATGTAAACATCTCCTCCTTTCATCTTTCCTTTCACCCCTATTTTGACGGATTAAACCCACCCTAACGCATGCGCAAAAGCGCGGAGGGTTTTATAATACTTTGCAGAACAGTAGTAAAGTATAAAAATAAATTCCGATTATATAAACAAATGAAGGAAATATATTTTATTATTAAATTGGGCCTTGATTTATAAGCTGAATATTCCCTTTATGACTACTTATTTAGATATGCAATCTTGTTCTACTTTTTATTCTTCACGACACCTATATTTTAAGTTTGAAAAAGTTTTATAGAAGCAAAGAACAGTATCCCACTCTTTCACAAAATTTAACAGCTAGAACCCTCCCACAAAAGTTTCATCGTGTCTTTTAAAAAATAACATCGGTGACTTCTGCCTATCACATCCCTTCCAAATGGCAGGAGACGCGTTCACAGCCCACCCACCCTAGCGAAATGATTCGAAAAAATCTCCATCTCCTTTCGGAAGTTGTTTTCATCGTTTTGCCTGGACCTTGAAATGTATGTGATCTGAGCAAAAAGTGACTGAAATGCTTGGTTTGATCTCAGAAAGGATGAGGTCCAGATATAGACAGATATAAATCGCTGTTCCACACCAATTCTTACTCGCATCGATATCTGAGTATCAACCCTCTCTTATTTTTTAAAATGTATCATCTTTCTTTTTCTGTTTAGGAAAAGTTTTTATCTTCATATAAAATTGTTGAGATCTTGGCAGATCTATTCAGTTGATAGGCAGAGATCTAAAATTTTAAAGTAGAGCACGTTTTACTCATTCAAGCATATTTTTATTTCTTCTCACACGAAATATGCAAAGAGAAGCAAAATTTCGTGATTTTGACAGATCTCCATGTTTCAGATCTGTCTGAGTTCGAAATATACATTTTTGGAATTTTATACGTCTGTATATATGATAAATAAAGACAATTTTAAACCTAGATATGATGTCTTTGAATTGTAGTGAATACAAATAATTGTAACCAATGGGCCGATCCTGATCTAGTACGATGCAACCGGAAACTAATCTCTTGTATCGTAATCTTAATCGTAAACGAATTCGTTCGATACTCTAATCGTCGACAAGCGGTCAGGCGCAGCTCGTGGGATATAAAATATGTTGTTGTATTTTAATCCTGGAAAAATAAATTTATTTTTGTAATAAGAAAGTATTGTGATTGGAGTCCAACACCGAACATGAACATTCCAATCCCTACATGGTGACCCGGACGAATTCGTACGATACTCTCGTCACTCTAATCGTCGACACGCGGTCAGGCTAAGCTCCTGGGATATAAAATATGTTGTTCTATTTTAATGCTGGAAAAATAAATTTATTTTTGTAATAAGAAAGTATTGTGATTGGAGCCCGACACCCAACATGAACATTCCAATCCCTACGGCACCAAACTTGTATGCTTCCTCAAATCTGGAACGAAATCTAATGAGAGAAAATTTGTTTGTCTATCTGTTCGTATACAGTTGAAGTCTGTATATATTTGGCACAAATTATTAGCATCTAAAATGCAGATAATGAATTGAATCCAACAAGTTGTTCACAGTATGTCGATATATCTTTTTGTAAACGTATAAAGACTATAACTGAAGAATACAATAATTTAGATAAATGAAATTTAATGAACATTCTTAGCATCTAAAATGTATATTCTTATAAAACTTAAGCCAGATTTGTCTGTTGGCTTGTTTTCTCACATGCACGCATAAATTATATCTCAAAAAGCACTAAGTTAATTGAATTTTAATATGTTTACTTATTGCTAAAATTATATTTAAATGTAAAATTTTGGTTTCATTTAGGCGAAACATACAAAATACATTGTAAACATTTCGGATAAATAATATGGTATACAAAAGCATCTTCAATTTTCTTCATTATATAGCGGAGTACAAAACTGCCGAGCGACTGCCATGGATTAGTTCCCCTTCCTAACACCAGATGGCACAGCATTCCCGTTGTCTTTAAAGTTATGCAGAATAGATTTCTAGTTTGCTTGGCAGTCAAGAAAAATAGACGTTCACGTGGAATGAGAGCGATCAGTAAACAGAGCAGATTTATTTGAACGATCACTTAATAACCCAGCGATTTTCTTGTGAAATTAGTAGTTCATAAAGAAAATAATTTTTTATTGTCCTTAAGAAATATTCGTAACCGTAACATGGAATTATCGGAAATTGTATAAAAATAAGGAGTGGCTCAATGTGAATAAAAGGATGACTAGACAAGAAAATTGTTTCCTAATTTTTCTTGCTTAGAATATTCTAATTTTGCAAACAGGAGCACAGGGTGTGTGCTCACGAGCAGTGCAGAAATATTTCGTTAGGGAAGTGTACCCCATATTCGACGAAAACTTTGAACACATAACTTTGAAAATAAAATTCTCAACACAAGAGGTATGCAACGCCTTATCTTAGGCCTGCCATTTTGTGCAAGGTAAGGTAAAAAGAGGATAACAAGTTTCGTCCTTCCGATTCCAACTCTTTTATTTTTTAATTTTTATAAGCAGGTATAATTTCTATGAATTTGATCTTATAATATTATAAACGTAGGACATCACGTGATGACGAAAACTTTTAAATCTCTACTGGGTAGATGATTGACCCTAAATTTACCCAGTTTAGCACGTTATTACTTCTTGAGTAATAGGCAAACATTAAAAAATTTCTAAAAGAATAATAAGATTTTCAATTAATTAAAAATTAATCAAACTTTTAGCAATTTTTTTTAGATTCTTCCGAAGTACATTATTGCTCCAAAGTATTTTTACGCCATTTTTAAATTCAAAAATTTAAGTTTCCAGTTGCGTTTTTATTTTCATTCAAATTTTGTTAATGTTTCCTCTAATAATTTGTACTCCGAAAGAGATATATACCATAATACACAGTTTCTTCCTGATTTATGAAAATTTTAAATCTCTTTATTAATAATTTTATTAAATTTGCAACATTTCTTCATGCTACAAGTTTGTGAACTTCTACGTTATTCAACAAAAACACTATTTTAATATTTTCGGTGTTAAGTAATCATTTAACTGTTTATTTTCAGAAAGAAAGTGATTCAAATTCCCCATCTTCTAAAGCTCCTGAATATTCAAAATTGTGATACGATCCTGATTGAAGCAATACTCTCATCCACTCAGCGGTACGTATCTAAACTATTTTACAGCACGTCATTGGGAGTTTTTTAGCAGTTGTGACCTGATTTGCACCCAGCGATTATCATTTATGCAATCATATTAGACATGACATTAACGATGGCAATGCAATATTTAATGTTACTTTCATGACTTTATTCTTTTATGAGAAATTCTATTGGAATTAGAATTTTAAGGCTTGTAAAACATTACGAACGTATCTCAATCTGAATGGCGATTGAATTTTAAAGTAAATAATTCGCAGGTTTTAACATTTATGTAATAAAGGCTATTTATCTGAGGATACCTGTCATGGCCACCAAATGGTGATTATTTTTTTTTTAATTTCATCATTTCATTACATTTGCTGCCAATATAAATATAGTTTATAACACTGACAAAATATGAAAGTATACAGTTTGGCGCATTGCATGTAATGCAAATATCGTTGCTAGATAGCTTAAAAGCGCAAGCATCAAATGTTTTATATGCATTGAAATAAACTATCAATATAAACAGATCATAGAAATAAAGACTTTGATTATACACCAGTAAAAATTATAGGGCTTAAAGCTCAAGAATTTAAAAAATAATTATATATAATAAAGGAATTTTGTACAAAAAATGTTTGAAGCAACAAATATCTCACTTTTTTTTCTGACTCTCACTTGCACATCACTTTTTATTCTTTTAGATTCTTTTCTTTATTTTTTGAAAACCTAACCATTTTCTTTCCTTCATATCTCATGTTTCTACGCCGCTCATATTCCCTGATGGCCGTACTAAGTTTATTCTCTCTTCATAAAGGCTAGGAGAACATTAAGAAGCTTTTTCACATATTTCTTTTAGGCAAAATCTTTTTATGAACTCTCTAAAGAAAGATTCATAAATCTTATGTTTTCAGTAGGAAACATGCTAGGTGTTCCATTAACTATTGAAATAAGTTCTTTTATGGAAATTGAAATGGATAGCACCCATTATTGGCCTTTTCCTTTGTCGCACAACATATATAGTTCTAGTAGATCCCCCTATATGTTGACTTTTAATGTTTAATTATAGTAGCATATAGTTTTTAAGAAACGTATAGATTATTTGGGGATGAATTTTATAACTTTAAATAACAGTAAAATGTCAAGGAAGAATCTGAATTGATACCTCACCTTTCATTTCTTCACGTTTTCACCAATGAATAAACATTTGATTCTCGATGATTAGAGAGTCACCCAAGTAGCACAGCAGTGTGCATAGTAGCACAATATTGTGCGATATTATATTCTATAATATTCAACAATATTATACATTGTTGTGTTATACTATGGTCTACAATATTCATCAATATTATACAATGTTGTGTTATACTATGGTCTACAATATTCATCAATATTATACAATGTTGTGTTATACTATGGTCTACAATATTCATCAATATTATACAATGTTGTGTTATACTATGGTCTACAATATTCACCAATATTATACAATGTTGTGCGATACTATAGTCCACAATATTCAAGAATATTATACAATGTTGTGTGATACTATAGTCTACAATATTATACAATATAGTGAATATTGTTTAACATTATACAGTATTTTACCATATATGTGTACTACTGAGCAAAATGGCCATCAGAGATATTAGATTTAACATGAGCCCATATTGCATATATGAAAGATCTTTTTTCGTATCTGGTTACGAACATAGACATAGAATGACATAGTTCGTAAGTTGATATCATGCAACTAGGACCCATGGCTTCATAAGCTGTTACTACGGACACAGCTTTTGATTCCAAAATTACTTCTCATACAAAAAGAAAAAAAACTGCAAATACCTGGTGCTGTAGAAATATGTTCTCTATAAGTGTATGAAATATTTCTTAATGTAAAGGACTGTTTCCGTATTTAGATTTCTACAACTTCAATTTTTTGACATAACAACTCCCAATTTTGAATTCATATCTGAATTCCACGGATAAAAATGACTAAAATATTTATAACATTTTTCAGTTTGAAATAACGGTTGGAGAATTATATAAACATTTTAAAACGGAGTTCCTAATGTTACATGAGAGTACCAGCTTTTTCTTTATATTTCAACCAAATGAATTTCTAATGAAATGAAATATGTAAGCATATTTCGTACGTTTAATTAATTTTTAAATTCACAACTTATACACTAAGAAATAGAAAATTTTTGATGTCAATGGGTGGAATAAGATATAGAACGTCTCTATTCCAAATTTTATCGATATACAGCAAAAAAAGTATTGTTATATAGAAATAATAACACATTTTCAGAACAACATGATTTTCACATTTCTTGGGAGGGAGGAGTTAACTCAACTTTATAAAAGCATTATCTTACAGGAATAAAATAACATTAGAATAGAAAGTAGGAACAAGGCATATCTTACAATGTTGCTTTAGATAATTTTTTTCCTTTTAAAATAAATGCTAGGGCAAGAGGAAAAACTTCGATGCATGGAAAAGATTCTACCTCGATTATATTGAAAGTGAAGTTCTGTTTGGTACAAATAAGAGTCCATTAAAATGTAAGAATGATTTGTGGGATCTTTAATTAATGAAAAAAGCACGAAGATAAAAGTCTATACAAAGTACCAAATTCTAGAAAAGTGAAATATGTGATTAAATAAAAAAATAATCGAATAAAATACAATAAAAAAGGGACTCCTTATGCGAGGATAGTTCACTATCGCAAGACTATCACAAAATACTTTCCGAGAAATGAAACAAAATTTATAAACACTTTCGTAACTTTATATTTAATTAATGTGCTTTATAGTAAAATAGGAATAAATATAAAAAAAATCATAAAAATTATATAAAGTATCAGTTGGTGGAAGCTTGAACATTCAAATTAACAATATAGTGTTATTCGTGTTTCAATTATAAAGAAATTGTTTTAGAAAATAAATATATGACATTTATTTTTAAAAAAAAATTCTCAAATTTTCAATTTAAATTTGTTTTAATAATATAAATTTTTAAATGTATCTAAAAGATTTGATAATTTTAAACGATGTGCTTTGAAAAAATCTATTTATTTTTTATTGATTTTCTGACAAATATGCAAGTAAAAGATGGATTTCATATTCTTTTAGTCTTATTTTATTAGTAATCATGTTAAAAATACTAATACACTAATTTATTTTAAAGAATATTTACCATATTACCCAATGAAATGAAAATTTGTATAAAGGACTGTATTAATTGAGTGATTTATTTTCTGCGTTTGCATATTGAAACAACTCTTAAATCTTCCAAGAAAAATATTTGCGTTTGAATTGAATTATTTTTAATTGAATTTGACTTTTATGTATTACGATCAATAAGAAGAATACGAAGCAATAATAAGTATTCTTTTTTGAAGGTTTGTGTACCAAAACCATAAGGATTCCGTTAGAGACTCAGATCTATGATATATATCTTCTATCTTCGTATTGGTAACTATTCTTCTCTTCCTAATAATTCTAACATATGAAGTTTACACAGAATCCACGAATATTCGATTGAAAATTCTAAGGGTGTCAATAGATATCTTCAGGAAAAAAAATTAATTCAATACGATATCGTAAACCATGTTTAGAGGGTGAAAAATCACAAGAAACCCTCTCATATTTCAACATATCACTGGACCGGCAATAAATAAAAATAATAACTACAAAAATTATTTCATTCTTTATTATCCGAGCTGTTGAACGTAGTGTCTATTGACGGCTTTACCCAGTCCACAAGGCCTTAAAAACGACTTCCGTATTTTCTCCAAGATTCCAGGTATTTTAATAATTGCTGCTTTCTCGTTGAGAACCTTAGACGTCGCACAAATGACGGATTTTAGATAACTTTGTGAAGGTCATATGGATTAAGATCTGGTGAACAAGGAGGACAAATAATGTTTATCACTGGTCCAGCCCATTTCCTAATATATGTAACGTCAATGTCATTATGCACTTTCCGGTAAAAAAATGCACAGGAGCATGCCCACTGTGGCCGTCATCGTTTGCAAGATTTTTGGGAGGACTTATAGCAGGAAAACAAAGTACGTTACTCCTTTCAAGAGCCTGAACAATAAGTACGACCGCGAGAAATAACCAAAGAGCTTCTCCTTCTGTTCATGTGATAAACGATGATTTTTTTCATGGATAAACTTGAAATTTAAGGTAACCCTGGGAAAGTCACGCGGATTAAGATTCTAGTGAACGTGGAAGCCAAACATTATGTTTCACTTATCTATTCCATTCCCTGGAATATACAATGTAGATACAATTATATAATTTCTGGAGAAAAAATGCGTCGGAGCACTATCATTCTTGAACTGCATTCCTCTCTGCACCGTGGTAGCTACTTTGCAAGATTTCCTGGTATACGTATAGCAAGAAAACAAAATAGATCTCTTTGTTCAGGCGTTTTAGCAAAAAGTACGACCACGACGAATAATTATCAAGGATTCCCATCACAATTTGGCATCACACTTCTAAGGAAATTTCCATGGTACATTGGCATGGAGATTATCATTCGTCCACATTTGTGCGTCATATATGTGGATAATGCCATTTGGACAAACGCTGAATGTGTCCTTCATGATTTTCGCTTTCTTAGCGTAGTTTGCGTCACCATGTGCCAGAGTATCCCAACTTCCTATTTTCCATGTCTACTAACAAGAAACCATGCTGTTTGTTAGTTGACATTTATTCCAATTGTTGTGTACTAGCAATATATATAAGAAAAGGTGGAAATTTTATTTTGCTGAACAGTGAAAGGAGAAACTCGTGTTATTTGTTAATGCTTTGAAAGAACGTTTTTACTTATATGCAATCAACATAATATATCGATTTTGAAAAAGCACACTTTCAATTTCCTTTTTTCATTTGAAACTATCTTATGAAACGAAAGGTAATTAAACTAACTGGAGCTCCAACTACAAATAAGCAAAATCAATGAGATGAAAGTAAGTTTTTTCATTTAATTATTTATTTTTAAACATTTGATTTTTCTCCTGATAAAAAATATCCTAGCTGATTTGAAAAGCAAAACTTCTTTAATCTTATTTTGAACTTCGCTTTGAATTCTTGTATTAAGAGCACTCTTAAAATCGTGAGCTTAATTAGACTAAATTTCTAAAGAACGTTTTTTTTCTTTTTTACTATTTTGAGCCTTAATTGACTGAGATTTAATTAAGGCTTTGAATTACTTTTTTTTGCTAAATAATTATTTCACTAAACCACCCCAAAGGGTACCTTAGTTAAAATTACTTACAAGGAAACTGTCTATTTGAGGATAATTTTAATAATTAACATATTTGGCTCATTTTACTTTAGAAAATTAACTTCTATATAAATATGAAGTACAATATACTTTGATAAAATTTTAATTAATATTTGTTACATGTACTTCAAATAATTTATTAATAATAGTTTTTAGATCTTTGATCAATAAAGAGAATAATGCTGAGAACAGCATTTTTGCGGCTTCTAACTAAATAGTTAATTATGCACTTCGTTAAAAGAATGACTAAATGGAAGTATTAGCAAAGGGAATTAGTTAATCAAGATGTTAACGAAGTAGTCAATTCGTCTAAAATTATATTTTTTATCATTAAAGTATAAACATTTTAGGATTAACTTTTCTTTTATCTAATCGCAACATATTCCGGGATCACGATCTTATTATTAAGCAAACTTTGCTTTGGTTAAAATAACGAATCATCAGTAAATAAATATTTATATAAAATATTTCATAGAACTGAATGAAGTTTGTCTTCTAGTTAATTGTTATAAACAATATTCTTTATGTTTTATGTTTCTCATCTCCACAAATTGGACTAAAGCTGTCATTGATTTCTCATAATAGTCGGTCTTAAATTGTTAAATAAAAAATAAATTATGGCGTAAAGTACCATCAATCCATCATCAGATCTATACACTCTGATTTATTGTTAAATGTCTCATTAAAATTCTCTAAATCTACACCCCCCTTTTAAAAAATCCATACACTTCCGATCAATGGAAATTTCTTGGGAAATGTCTCATTATGATACCCTCCCCTCTAAATCTACCAATCCCTCAATTTACACAGATCCACACACATATATTTATTGCAATATAACATTATTGTCACATATTGCAATTTACTTTATTGCCCTTTATATAAATCGTATTTTATAGAAAGCATTTCTCTTAAAAATGAAAAAAAGATTCTGTTAATGTAGACTTGTAACACAGAGCAATTTCCATTATTGCATTATCTATAAATCATATTTTATAGAAAGTGATTCTATTGAAGACGAAAGACTGTTGATATAGACTTTTAACACAGAGCAATTTCCTTTAATGCGCTATCTATAATTCATCTTTTATAGAAAGTATTTCCCTTACAAATGAAAAAATTCTGTTAATATAGACTTCTAACACAGAGCAGGTTCCAATATTGCATTATCTATAAATCAAATTTTATAGAATGTGTTTCTATTGAACACGAAAGACTGTTGATATAAACTTAACACATAGCATTTTCCTAATGCGCTATCTATATTTCCCTTTTTATAGAAAGCATTTCTATTGAAGACGAAAAACTGTTGATATAGACTTATAATACGGAACAATTTACTCTGATGATCTATCTATAAATTATATTTTAAAGAAAATGCTTCTCTTGAAGACGAAAAAAACTCTGTTGATATAAACTAGTAACACAGAGTAATTTCCTTTAATACGCATTCTATAATTCATATTTTATAGAAACCATTTCTTTTAAAGGTGAAAAAAGATTCTGTTAAAATAGACTTGTAACACAGAGCAATTTCCTTTATTGCATTATCTATAAATCATATTTTATAGACAGTGTTTCTCTTGAAGACGCAAAAAAATGTTGATGTATACTTATAACACCCAGAAATTTACTTTGATGCTATTTATACTATTGATACTATTTATAAATTATATTTTATGGAAAGTGTTGTTCTTGAAGACGAAAAAGAACTCCGCCTGATCTACAAAGTATCTGATTAAAATTCCTTGTAGAAACGAACAATAATTTATTTTACCGGAGCGTTAAATAAAGGATGGCTTTAATTGTCATTAAATGAACAGCATACAGAGGATCACTTCGCATTGTCTGGGGAATAAAGAAAAACAAACAACCTCGTTTGAGCATTAACATTGTATAAAGAATTCAAACGCCGTGACGGAAATCAACGATTTTTCAATTACCACCGTTAAGCTGGTTGCTTTTACTTTGAACAAACTTTGTTTCAACTACTGTTCAGGACTTTGAAATTCAGAGATGCGAAACAATTCCCTTGTTGCAGAGAATAAACACTGCACTTGAACGAGTTTTGAATTCAAGACAAACAGCTAGCAAAATTCTGTGTTTAGTTCAATAAATAGAGATTAAATGCCGACTTAACAATTGTTTAATGCAAGCCTGTTTATGTTTTAAAATAAGAATTAGAATTTTGGAACAAATATGTGTTTGCAACTTTACCATGATATTTTCAGTGTTACTAAAAGATTATTATAGACATAAGAATAAGACATAAATGAACAGTTAATTTTCTTAAACTAATGTACTTAACATGCAACAAAATCAGTCATAATTTTTAATTCAACTAACTTTAAGTTTTATGCTTTGTATAATTAAAGATTTTGTTTTAAAACTTTAAATTTGTTTAATATATTGCCAACTCTATTACTATGTGTCAGCAATATTTTGTTGTTCCAATAAGTTTTCTTTTCAATATTAGTTTATTGTTTTATGTTGGCTATCTGAACAGAAATTCAGCTTTGATAACATAACAAGAAATATCAGATTATATCATTACGATTATATCCAAAAACGTTATGTCAAATTTTCCAAAAAAAAAGAAAGTATTAATGAAAAACAATTGCATAAGTAAGCGATATCTGCCCTCAAATTGTTGCATGAGATATGCGATTGTTTTTTTGTAGTAAAACGTGCTGCATATCCAGTGGCTCCAGCTGTTGCATCAAAATGCAATAAGTTTTATTGTGTGAAGGCTTTACACATGACGTTTTAATGCATCGTTTACGACATTGAAGATGGTATCTTTAATTTTTATCTACCAGGAAACTCAGATCAGCTCCTTCATTTCGAGGGCATTCATTGTCCTAATGAACTGATTTTAAAATTTTCTAATGCAATGGTCTTTTAAGAATAATAGTTTTTCATTTTTCTTATTCTTATTAGCCAAAAAATTCTTTTATTGGCTAAAGTTGTTGGACTACATTTCTGCTAATTTTGTAGATAGACACGAAACATTACAGCAGCATAGATGAATGCTCGATAAATATTTTTCTCATTCTCACTTGTATACAATTTGGTGCAATTAATGAGAATTTAGTTTGGTGCGCTGATTCCTTAGTTTAGTTTAGCTATATTAACGCCCCGTTTTTAAAGCAACTTTAAGGTTATTTTGGGACGGACCTCGTAGTTTTGAACTGCAGCCAGATGACGAGGCGGACACCTGAGTTGCACCTCTTTCTTCACACCACACCACTCCAGCTGGAGGACGTTTGTTCCGGACGGATTTAACGTGCACCAGATCAGCTTTTAAGACGATTCTTCGTTGGAATCGTGTTCCGAACCTGAGACCCACCAGTTCTAAAGCCGATACCTTGCCGGTGAGCTGATTGCATTGGATATTGAGGGAGAAAAATGTGACATCAGGATAGAAAGAGTTCATTGTTGGGGACATCTGGTGAGTTAACAAGTAGGAGAAGTTGGAAAGGGCTTGGATCTTGGTTTTCTGGGACACCAAGTGAAGTGGAGATGTTGGAGATATGGCTTTGCTTGACGCTTGTGGCTAGGAACCATTTGTCGCTAACATGAAACAGGGTTTTCTTCGACATATCGTGCCTTTGGAGAAGGGGGAGGGGTGCGACTTTACCAAAGAGATTGTCGAATCTGGAGAATTGGCTGCGGGCATAGCTGGATAGTGAATGAACGTAACAGTCTGTCAAAATATATCCTGTTTATACGGTTTAGATATGTGGATTGCTTTACTGGTTATAATGAAATGTGTACAATTGGGTGCGTATATAATTTTTTTAATTATACGTTTCCGAATGTATAATTGATTTCATAAAATTGCCCATTTTATTCAATGAATCTTTATAATTGGAAGTATATGCCTAAATACAATGTTTTGACAATGCAATCAATTTTTGATATAACGTTTTTGAAAGTTGACAGCTAAAACAAAACCTCTAAAATTTTACTTAATTCTTTATTAATTGAAATTCTAATTAATGTTCAAAAATTACACAGAGGTGCACAATCTCATTATATATTCCATATTTGGTATTTTTAGAATTTACTGTCACATAATTATTATAAGTAAAGACAGCTCATTGATGTAATACTAGTTGTAAGAAAAAGCCATCAGGTGTGATCTCCATAAAAGTTTGGGGGCCGCGGTGGCCTGGTGGTAAGGTCTCGGCTTTGGAACCGGAGGGTTTCGGGTTCGAGACCCGATTCCACCGAAGAACCATCGTATAAGCGGGCCTGTTGCACGCTAGATCCATCATGACCAAATATCCTCCCGATGATGTGGTGTGGAGAGGGGGTACCAGCTCAGGTGTCGTCCTCGTCATCTGACCGTGGTTCAGAATTACGAGGTCAGTCCCAAAATAGTCCTAATATTGCATCAAACGGGACGTTAATATAACTAAACTAAACCATAAAACTTTATCGCATACTCTCTAATAAACTTGACATGACAGCGAACTCCTTGAATGGCAGTGGCGTACAATAATTACGAAATATTAACTTTTGGCTTGAATTCAACATTTTTACTGACTCTGATGCTTGGTGAGTTTTTTTGGCAATTAATAGTATCCGAAAATCGAATTTGTGTTTTATTCACGTTTTTCCAACCGGCTGAAACCAAATTTTGCACAAAACTGCGCTTAAAATCATAAAAGCTCATACCTAATTTGATATACTTAATTCATCGCGTTTATGAATTATCGCAACTACTTGTTTCTGAAAGTACAGATTGACAGACAGTCAACCCAAAGTTGGATTTGGCTCAACATTTGGCAGATGTTTACACTATAGATGTTAGATCTGTGTACTGAATCTTACCTGTCAGGTTCTTTTCGTTTAGCAGTTACCATAGTGCCACGTAGAAACTTTAGTGTGGAAAACAATAACACACACAAGAAATAGAGGTAAACCAATTTATTAACTCAACTCTGAACTGAGAACACAGTGACTGACAAATCTTCTGCTTTTATACTAGCAGGGAAAGTTCCAAAATACTTTTCTGGAGACAGTAAGGAAAGTCCAGAACACTTGCCTGGTAAACTAAAGAAATGGCCAGAATCTTCTGGAACATGAAATAAAAGAATTAAATGTTTACGCAAACTGTGAATCTCATTGTCTCTATCGGGATTCGAACTCACAATCTCTTGATTATAAGATCAATACTATGACCATTCGGCCATGGAGAGTCGACTGCCTCTTTTTCAATGCGGCAATGTTAACTTTTATTCACACATATAGATAGGTGAGCAGATGAATTTGCTTTGAATAGATTTTACTGCTAATTTGATATAAAATTTAAAATGTTGCGTATACCAAATTTATTGTATACCAAAAATACTGTATATCAAATTTTAACCGTCTAGCTCGAAACGTGTTTGAGTTATGTTTATCACATGCAGATGGATATGTTCTAAAAATATTTTTCTCGAATTCTGAGAGGTCTATCAGGGAGATTAGTCAAAATCGAGTTTGAATATTACTAAAATTCATCTTTAAAAAGCATAAATATAAGATTATTCAGAAGAGTTTCATTTGAACTAAAAGCTACGTTCCAAATTCAATTAAAAATCATTTACGAGATCAATATTACTTTTAGGTCTAAGAATTAAGATGGCTTAAGGTGGAATAAAGTGATTATCTGTTATAATTTAAAACTGCTGTCTTGTAGTTCCTGTGTCTTGATGATATTGTTCGATATTGAGTCAGAGATTACCAGGATTGAAATCCATTACCTCATGAGATTGTGCAGTAGATGAACCAGGTTGAAATGGGATCTCTGCCATATTTGACATTTTCGTCAACTATGTAAATGGACATTGAAGAAGTATCAGTTTCGTTAATTGCATCATATTGCAATCATAGCATATCCAATCTACCATTACCACATAGAGATTGTGTTGAATGTGAGCCAGGTAGATGGAAAAGATTTATAACAACTATTCATAAACTAGGTTTCTGCCATATTTGACATCTTTCATCATTTGTGTAAATGGACAATGATAAATGGTCGATTTCGTTAATTGCAGCATATTTCAACCATTTCATATCCGATGATACCATGGTAATCCATATAATATTGTTCAATGAAAAGATCTTAAATTTTCTACCTTTCATTTTGAAAAACGAAACAGATTTGAATATAAATAAGAAATAAAGATATAAAATTCAAATTCGAATCATACAAAATTCAAAAATGCAGTTTTTATCCAGTAGTTTCTTTTAAATCTATGAAAAGAAATGAAACGCGAAGATAAATCTGAGATATCACGGAAGAGTTCTAAAATCATTTAAAATATGTTTAGGTATGGACATACGGAACCGAATTTTGAGATAAAATGCCCATCCACTGCAACAAAAATAGGCCTGTTATCTAGTTGCTATGGAGACATTTCATGCATATAGGGAAATGTCAGGAATATGGGAAGATTTCTTTTCCGTCTCAAAGAGGAAATGTAACTTGAAAAACTTTTTGTGAAAAGATTTAAACGGGGAATGTTTGGAATTCCGCTATAAGAAAAAAATCTCCGAAAGAAGATTCCCCAAAATGCCATTCTCTTTTTTTATTTTTCTGCCTCTTCTCATTTAAAACGGAAGATATGCACTTCCCTAGTATGCTGTTTCCATGGGAAGGATTTATGCTTTATTCTTTACGTTGTGGTTGAAGACTATTTAATGCTCTTTTTCTGTTCTTTTACTAGTCTGAAAGATTTAAGCATACCTTAACTATAATTTTAGAGAAATTAAAACGCATATAATACGCAGGCAAGTCAAAAATTATCTACACTTTTTATTCTACTGTTTATTAACATGAATCTAGGGTTGTACTAGGAACATCATTTTTCTACGTAATCTTCCTTTTTTTCAATGTACTTGATCCAACGGTCAACGAGCTTACGTATTCCTTAATAATAGGCTTTCGGTTGGTCGTGAAGTCACTTTTGCACGTTTAAATCTGAGGCAAATCGGCGACCACGCAAAGCATCCTTGAGTGGCCCAAACAAATGAAAGTCAAATGGAGCTAGGTCTGAGCTGTAGGGAGGGTGTTCCAAAAACTCCAATTTTATCTTGTTGATGGTTTCAGTAGTGTGATGAGCCGTGTGCGGCCGTGCATTGTCATGCAGCAACCGAGCTCGTTGTGGATGATTTGATCGGCAGAGCCATGACTGATGTTCAAAGCAGATGCTACCTCATCGATAGTGATTCGCCTATTCGCCAGAAACATATCTGGAGCTCGCTTAATTGTCATTTGTAGTGGAGATTGATGGCCGTCCTGCTCCCTCTTCATGCGTTACACTTGTTTGACCACTTTTAATATTTTCGAGTAACAGAAACACAGTTTTACATGATAGTGCACTTCCCCCATATTGCGAAGAATGTGTGACCCTTTGACACTCTCCGACAAGAGGAATCGGATAACTGCTTGTTGTTCCTCTTTGGTGCAAACTTCTAATGGAGCAGCCATGATATATCTGCAACAGAAGGAAGGATAATGGTGGAATTATAATCAAACGTTCATAGCATTACCACAACAGTATAACAATAAAATAATCGCGGACAGAAGTCAGTGTGCACAGTTTAAACAGAGTTATGTCGAAAGTGTAGATAATTTTTGACTTGCCCTTGTAGATAATGCAAATTAAATGTCTTTTAGAAATTTAAAACATTTCTTAATAATCATTTTTATATTAATCTTCTTAGAAAATAACATTTAGTCAATACTGAATCAGTAATAAAACATGTCTTAAGGATAATATTTGTGTTTATCTATTACCATGTGAAAAATGGCGTTGATTGAGTGTATTATTAAAGTCTATCAAGCATCTGGCAGATACGGTAAATTTATTAAATAATAATACTAGACGATGCGGATATTTACTTTTATTATTGCACTGAAATAATAAACACAGATTGAAGTTAATAGAGAGAATGAAATGCACTATCTTGTCATATACTAACCATATTTGGTGATCTATTGGTTTGCTGGGAATATTGGTTGCATTTAATTATCTTGTTCATGATTTGATTTTAATAGTTCTCTTAACAAAATGTTACTTTCTCGTATACGTAGTATAAAGAAATTACAGTAATCGTCAAAAAATTTAAACTCAATTCAAACAATTCAATTCTGAATAATAATTGTTAATTATTTTAAAGCATAAAACATTTCTTATAAACTACTTTATCTTTTAACATTATTTATGAGCATTTTAATTTAATTAATCCATATAGATATTTAAAAGAAAGTGGCATGAGAAGTGAAGAAAGTGAATAAAAAAGTGGCATGAAATTAAATCTAAGAAATTTTAACATTTTTTTTTTTTAAAGACAAGCATTTTTTTTTCTTAAAGTATTTAAATACTGAAATTATTTATGAGAAATTTAAATTTTTTTAGAATCCCAACTTTCCCCTCTTTCCAAGTTTTGTTGAAACTGAACACTAATTTTTCAAATTTAAAATGCTTGTCCGTAGTTTCAAATATTTCCTCAAAAATTTATCAAATCACGAAAAAATAAATAAATATAATAAAATACTTGAATATTTCTTTTGACAAAGTAAAACCGAAAATGTTATAATAATACCAGCATATTTGCGGTTTCAGTTACTCATCAAGGATATCCCAACAGCCTTTAAGTAAGGGGGGGGGGAAATATAATATCTAAAGACTTTTTTTACCAACCTCAATTGAGCAATGGCTATATAATAAGAAAATACTTCATAGATGTGAGAGGAAGGAGGGGTTAGGGGAGCTCTTCAAAGAGCGGAAGGTGGGGGACAAAAAATGAAAAAGGGCTGTCTGGCGTTTGAGGTGCTTACTTGAATGAAGAAAAGGTGTGGAGACGATTTATCACGATCGATATCGGGGTCTCATCCTCTCCGACATCGGATCGCGCATTCCAATCACTTCCTGCCAAGATCCTCTCATTCCATTGACCAGAAAGTGAGAGGAGGACAGCTTCTAAAAGAGAGCATCATATCTTTGAAAGATAATCGTTTGGAAGGTCATGGCAAACCAACCGTCCCCCATCTCAAAGCCAACATTCGATGGGAAAAGTTACTAATCATCTACAAATCTGTCTGGTTTGTAAAAATAACGTGGGGATATTATCATTCAGTTCTCGAACAGGTTTTCGCTATTTTTTTTTTTTTTTCATTGGCGAAAGGATAGTTGGAGTATTTTTGGATTTAGAAGGATATTTTGAGGTTTTGTCGAATGTTTTGAAAATTTATTTAAAAATGCATGTATATTTCATGCTGTTTGCTTCGAAGTTTTTTTCTTTTCTTTTAAAAAATGTGTCTAATGAAACGTTTACCGAAATAATTTAGATAAGAAGAAAAGTCGTTAAATTTGTTCAAATTCAATTGTTAAAGAAATGTGTGTTGAACATTTAAGTAAATGACACAGAAACGTCCAAAAATTAAAAAAGTTTTAATTAATCTTAGGGGTAGATATCTTAGAATTATTATTATACAAATTTCACCTTCCCAAAATGGGATTATATTGTCATAATTCTTGCATAAATTTAGATTGCTTCTATTGTAATATAAAACAAAATTAAACTAAGATTATAAGAAAGTTGTCAAAAATTAAATTAAAAAAATATTTAAAAAATACAAAAGAGACGAAAAATAGATAAACGAAGAATACTGCAGGGATTATGTATATTAGCAGTACACAAATACGAAGTCAGTTTCTTCTGTATAATAAAGTTAGCATATTAGACGATAAAGTCTCTAGTTGCTGAAGTATTACAATCTTTTCCTTTCTGAGATTTGTGGCAAGCTTATAAACTCATGATAATGCAAGTGATAAGAAAACTGGAAGTTTAAAATGTTACATACTATTGTTACAGACATACTCTTACTCCTTCTAGCTTTTAATTTGCAGAAAATGTTTTTATAAATGTTGTCTGTTGATTACCAATAACTGAGTTTGTGCCTAGAATGCTTATATTTGTTATTCCGTCAATCTGGCTGCACATGCAGTTTGGATATAAGTATGAATTGTCGTGTATAAATTATTTTTAAGAAATGTTGTCATATCTACATTTATTCGGAAAATAAATTATTTTACGCTAAAATAATACCTGTAAATTATTCCCTTTCAAATATGCATAGGTAAGCTAAAAAGTTAGATGCTTAAACGTCACTGTGAGGAATTACAAATATTTTTCTTGATAAATTTTGATTTCTAAACCAAACAAATTGAAAGAATCGATAATATTCAATGCCATTGTTGAAAGCAGTAAGAAAAAATGTTTAATTCCTGAAATATTTATTGCATTTACATTTTCCAAGATGGATAAAGAAATATAAATTCATTCACCTAATCCATAAATTCTGTGCATTGTAGAAATAGTAAATAATGTGGCAATGAGAGTATTATGATTTTTGCCATTTTTTACATACGAAGCGGATATAATTATCTTGAGAGGTGACTAAAAATTTGATTTTCTTATCGCATTACAAAACAACGAGCAGCTAAATGATGAAGACTCAAAATCGTTTGAATTTCAGTCTCTCATATCGTTCCATCGGCTACAAGCCAAGAGTAATTTGTCCCTATATGTCACAAAAAATGTTCTGTGCCTTCAGAAAGGAAACGGGTTAATTTGAAATATTTATTAAAACATGGGAATTGTGAAAAAAAACACTTATTTCTTGTGGTAACATGCTTACATTAATGAGTGATTATTGTGTACATCAATTTATGATTGATTTAAAAGGTTTGAAGATGGTTCTCAACATATTTTGATGGCCCAAGCATGTATCCAAGTGTCTTTATTATTCAGTCTGCGTATATAGACTGAAAAGAGGTTGATCTATGTAAAATAAGTCATTGCTTTTTCTCCAGGCTAATGTTCCAGTCTTCATTAGAATGCTTCTAAGAAATATTTTTGAGCGAGAACAAGAATACCCTCGTATAACATTAAATCTAGTCATTTAACCCCCGTGACCAAATCAGTATTAAGGTGTATGTACACACTTGAAACTTCGAAAATCGTTCAAAATATCGAATCTTTTTTTATTGTTTAATAATGCTCTCGGATCATCTAGCTTTCAAACGATACCAAGATGTTGTCAATATTCGAAATATTTCTCGAGTTATAACTATTTTTCTTGAGGTGCTTTCATTAAAAACTCTAGTCATGGCGTTTTTAAAACTCATTTTATGAAGAATGATATTTTTCCACTATGTTGCTTCATTCAAACAATCATAACTCAACAAGAAATGAACCAAATACAGTTATTTATATATCAAAATAATGTGTATGAAATAGCGGATGTTTTGTACCTCAATCACAGTTATATTTATAGAAATAAATTTTTAATAGCTATTTAAAAGTTAAAATTACAGAAAAAAGCTCGCTTTCTCTATTCACCGTTGATGAAAAAATTGTTTAAAAAAAACTATATACTTTTATAAATTGATTGAGGCAGACAACATGAAGACTAATATTAGGCATCATTTTCAATTAGAATTGTGTGTCTGTACAAATTAGAATTTAAGATATCATGTTTCAAAAAACAGGCTAATTAGCTCATTAAATATTATTTAATTATTTAATAATTAGTGTCATATGGTTTTTTCTCACTGAAATGAGTTTAAATATATATTAATGACCTACTGTGAAAAAATTGGAATTTTAAAGTTAAAATTTAAAAAAAAAATCTTCTAGTGTGTACGTACACCTTAAAATTAATTAGAATCGAGATCATTGATGCATTGAAAGAAAAATCGACGATTGTAACCCAGTTTTAAACTGTGGGAAATTTGCAAGTAAGAGTACACAGATGAAGGAAGGCTGAAAGGAGAAAGGAAAAGAAAAGGCTGAAGGAGAAAGGAACCAAACAGAAATTGATGCACATAATAAAGGAGCAATAATAAAAATGAATATTTAATAAGTTTTAAAGCATTAGTCAAACTATTATTTAGTTACATCATATAAGGCAAATACATTTCCAAACAAAAAAAATACACTTTTAATTACGAACGATTAATTACAATTTAATTTACGAACTCCATTTGCTGATCTGTGCATATGTAAAAAAGTTCAATCTAGTATATATATATATATATATATATATATATATATATATATATATATATATATATATATATATATATATATATATATATATATATATATATATATATATATATATATATATATATACAAAAGTATTAGAATCAAGTTAATAGGAAAAACAAAAATGAAATAAAAATTACCCCCCCCCCTTTCTTTGAATCTCTGCCTGAGGGTGACCCTTGAAAAAGTCTTCAGGCCGGATTCTTTTTTTATATTTTTTTAATAATTTTTTTGGTTTAATTTTTATTTCATTTTTGTTTTTCCTATTAACTTGATTCTAACACTTTTGTATCAATTCATCTGTGTTTTAGAAGTAGCTGCAATTGCGCTCTCTAAATACTATGAAGTTCTTTTTTGGTTTTAGTTTAAATAGGTAATAAATTTTAGTTGCGATTTCGAAACTGTTTTGTTTCGTTTTCATTTTAGTTTTGTTTTCAAACTTTTTCTTACTTTAGATTGGTTATATATATATATATATATATATATATATATATATATATATATATATATATATATATATATATATATATATATATATATATATATATATATATATATATATATATATATATATATATATATATATATATATAAACACATAATTACCATATGTAAGCAATTCAAAATGTTATGATTCATTCCTTTTTCAATTATTTTTTTCGAATATTTTATATTACTTGAATGAATAACTAGCAACTTTTGTAGAATGCAAGAATTGAATAAAATGATTAATCATAAAAAAATGAAGCGAGGAATTACTTCACTGAAGAAGAAAATAAAATGATAGAATTATATTTATTGTTATCAGATATAAATCAAACAAACTTTTTCCCCTTTCATGATACAAAAACTAATTTAATTGCTCCTCTGCTAAAGATAAAAAGATCTTTCCAAGTATAATGGTCAAATCTCTAACTGTGCCTACAGGCAGACAAGATACCATATTGATTTAACACAAACGATCCTCTTGCTCATTATTTCTATTTTTATATTAATATATAAAAAAACATATGAGGCACCTTTCCAAGAAAAGTAGAGAAAGAAAATCTATTATAACATTTTTGTTGGAAGAAAAGAAGAGGTAATGAGAAAATCTGTCTCTGATTCAGCATTTAGCGTTAAAGGTAAAATAAAATTAATAAATCTAGATTAATATTATACTGTAGCAATGAGAGAAAGGGCTACATTCAACCTTGAATTGATATCTATTCGTTATTTAGGGAGCTGCTTATGGGTGTTGCTTTGTTGTGCATCAAAATGATCATTGCGTTTTGTCCCTTAATTGCATAAAATTAATTAACAGCAGAAAATTAATTGAATTTGTTCAAATTACTCCCCTTTCACGTCCTGAGGGCTATCGAGTTGATTTCGTTGATTCTTAAGGCATTTTAGTCACAAGAAGAAAAAAGTAAATACCTCCGTAAGACTACTTCTGGTGTTCAGGATTTGCTTACGTGCAAGCAAGGTCGGATTAATAGTTATTATTTTCTTATTGTAAAAATGGAAATCTACATTTAAAAGATTTAAATTTGAATTTAATTGGACATTTGAAAACATTAGAATTTTAATACCAAGGATCATAGTAATTATGTGTGTAAGAATTAACTTGTTCCTTATATAATCAAGACAGTCCATTGTTTAATTTAAGAAATTGTTTATATATATGGCGTATCTAAGGTAAATATTTTGAAATAAAATTTTAAACGTACAATTACGAACAAACGCTTGTAATTAAGACGGCTCTTTGAAGGAATATCAAGAACAGGCAATTTGATTTTTTTGTCCCATGATTTATCTGTTTTCTTTTTCGTATTGTAATGCTTGACAATTTAGTATTATGATAATTTCTTTTGAAGAATAGAATTGCGAATTACTCTTGTTAGTTGAAAAGGCTAATTGAACAGATTCTATTCATGGAAGAATATTTAACACTAGGAATTAACTGACTGAGAATTTCTTTTGAAGAATAGAATTGCGAATTACTCTTGTTAGTTTAAAAGGCTAATTGAACAGATTCTATTCGTGGAAGAATATTTAACACTAGGAATTAACTGACTGAAAATTTCTTTTGAAGAATAGAATTGCGAATTACTCTTGTTAGTTTAAAAGGCTAATTGAACAGATTCTATTCGTGGAAGAATATTTAACACTAAGAATTAACTGACTGAAAATTTCTTTTGAAGAATAGAATTGCGAATTACTCTTGTTAGTTGAAAAGGCTAGCTGAACAGATTCTATTCGTGGAAGAATATTTAACACTAGGAATTAACTGACTGAGAATTTCTTTTGAAGAATAGAATTGGAAGAACGATGTGAAATTTATTTTTGTACAATGATATTTTCGGAAGTTATTACTAAAAACTAAAAAAATTCAGCTTGAAACATGAAACATATATGTGCTAAATTTGGTATTGTACATCAAACGGTCTAACCTGTCATGTGTAAGCACACACACACATACCAGCGCGCGCACGTGCACGCACGCACGCACACACACACACACACACACACACACACACACACACACACACACACACACACACACACACACACACACACACACACACACACACACACACACACATATATATATATAAGAAAGATACTTTTTGTGTATGCGTGTGTGCCAAATTTATACAATTTAGTACTTGTGTGTGCAGGTGTATGATCCTAACGTGAAAGCACACACACACACATATATATAAGAAATATGCTTGTGAAGGCCGGGATAGCTTGGTTGGTAGAGCGTTGGATTCGCGTCCCTTTGGTTTGCGAGTTCGAACCCTGCCGGCCGAAGATTTCCCGCGTGCTAGGTGGCTGACGCACGTATAAATCTGTCGTGGTCACAAAGTCCTCCATGGCAAGAGTAATACCACTGGTGGTACTGGTCAGGGGTGATCGTTATCTGATTGAGGTCTAAATTGCGGTCTGTGATGAGTGAATGAAGTCCGCCCCGTAAAAAGGGTTGTGAAGTGTGTGTAGTTAAGTCGTACTCTTGGTTCTGTTTGGCTCTACGATAAAAATAAGAGGCACTCCCCCTCAGACTTAAATTGGCTGTCTTCGAACAGCGGGGTTGTCCTTGGCAAGTGCCATAAGAAACGACTAATCCTTTTTGAAAGAAAGCCTTCTTTTTTGCCCAAAGAAATACACTTTTTGAATGAACTCTGATTTATTTTATAACACCAGGCATAATTATTTTACAGGAATAATATGCGATGCCTTCGTTTGGATCAGAAAAAAAAAGAGTCAAAGTCAGAATTTTTTTCCTTTAGTTAGTTTATTAAGATATTCTTATCGGGATTTCTTCGATACGTGTAGAATTTGGCAAGTGAATTTTAGATATTTTTGAAAAGCATACATAGGTGTTAAGGATTTTTCTCGTTTCGCTCACTGTGTGAGAAACAATTGAGTCAGCATTATTTTAAGTGCGTGTTAGAAATTAAAAAAAAAGTGAGACATAGAACAGGGGATAAGTGAATATTTTAGAATAAAGTTAACATGGGTCGATTTAAGATAAAAATTAGAAAACGAATTAGGATTCAAATTCAATTAAGAGAAGATATTACATATATATAAGGATTGATAATGAAAATATCAGAAAAGAAAGAAAATAGATTAAAAAAAAGTAGGAAAGTTCTCTCCTGTTGAAGTTTCAACTTCACTGACTTCAAACGAGCAAAAATGAAAAGACAAAAAAAAAAAATGTTTTAAAAATAAATGTAAATAAAAAAATCTGCTGTTCTAAAAATGGGAAGTTGCGCTCAAAAGATTGTAAGGGATTGAGCTGAAGCCTGAAGTGTGCATGAAATACTGAGGGTGTGCGAAGCGACTTATATCCATCGATTACCGGATCTCATCTTTTCTGAGGTCGGATCATGCATTCAAATTACTTTCTGCCAAAATTCATGCATTTCATGGACAGGAAAGCATGGTTTGAACAGGTTTCAAAAGAAAACGTTGGATTTTTGAATGGTGCAGCTCTGCCCTTTAGAATCACGGGGAAGGTAGTTTGGAACGAAACCCTCTTCACTTTAGAGTTACGATTTGAGGTGAAAGATTTACTGATACAGTACCGAAACGTGAGAAAACTTTCAAGACGCTCATAAAAGGTTTTTTATTTTTATTTATTCGTTTTCTTCGTCACGTTTAAAGTTTTTCTTTTGGTACAAGAAAGAATGTTCGTCAACTTTTCTGAACTTTCGAGATTCGGGAATTTGTTGTAGACTTCAAAAATATTGTCTGCAAAGATTGTATAATGTTTCGATTATTATAAAAATTTTTTTTTATAAAGACAGAAAAAATATCTTTCATCATTTATATTCAAATGTTTTTGGTAACAAAAAATTAATAGTAAAACTAAAACAGAACCAGATTTTTAAAATAATGAAAAAAAAAATGATTATATCTTTAATTATTATAAAACAATGTGTGAAGCAATAGAAATATATATTTTAAAAGATCATTGAAATGCCATTAGAATGCAAACCGGAATTCATGCTAATTAATAAATTTAGATTCATATCTTTAAATGAAAAAAAAAATGTAAAATGTTTTTATTTATTTAGCATTTTTAAGATGAATATAATTTATTAAGATTTTTCTAGTAACATTTTGCAACATTTAATCATTTTAATATAAATATTTTTAATATTTTTGGTAAGTACGTAGTTGGTCACGTAGGGAAATCAATGTCTCCAGTTACGAGTTAAACAAATCTTTAAAAAACTTAACCATAAAGAGGTTTGAATATTGTTACGGATTTCACTTCCTCTTCTGTCTGGTTCTTTTAAGATTTGGTGGTAGATGCAGAAATGAACAGTCCTTTAGTAGAAAAGATGACGAATTTTATTACACATGAAGAGACGAATACACTGAGACGACGGACACACAGACGACAAATATATACAGACGAGACGAACACAGGACAGCACACTACAACAAACAGTAGCTGACAAGTCGTAAACGGTAGCAATAACAGCCACAGCACACGAAGCGGCCAGACAGAATCCAGCAGGAGAGGGGGTCCTCAGAGCTTCGTTCTATGGTCTATCCAAACGGCTGAACTTCTCCACTGTCTCCTCGCTTTAGCTATAACCAATTGCCGACACACTACTAAAAGACTGGCTACTCTACACAAGACTTCCACAATATACAGCAGGAATCTGCAGAAAGCTGATTTCAGCACTAGCTTGAGCTCCACACAAACGCTGGCACTCCTGAGTTGTTTCGTTATCCTCTCGAAGACTTGTTATTTGTCCACGACTCCGACTACGCTTCCGATCTGGTTCATTCCAGCTTGAAACTACCGTCCTTTTATAGTTCCGAGAAAATTCTGGGCCAATCAGGAGTATCTCAGTTCCTATTGGATAGATCGTTAAAATTTTCGAAGTTAATAGTAATTTACATTTTGTTGCCAAAGTGGTCAAATTCGTTGACAAGTCGCCAAATGGTCGCCGAACACTGAGATAACTGACGCGTCACCCGATCAGCACCCACAGGACTGATCGTAAAACGGTCTTTCTTAGGATGACACTATTCGTGTTGGGAAGCAAAAATTACAGGTTTGTAACAATATCTCAAACCTCTTTTCAAATCTGACAAAGAGTTGACCATCTGTCTATCGGTATTTCCACATGCTTTTAAATGCAATATTTCACGAACCCAGAAGCTTAATTAAATGAAACTTATTTTTGTGACCTTTTAATTGTAGTTGTAATTCTGTATCAAATTTTGTTTTTTGATGGTTGGAGGAATGATTCAAAAATTGGAAATGGATTTTTGAATGCTTGTGTCTTACCAACATGTCAAGATTAAGCGCCAAAGATCGCACGGTAGATTCACTAAGTATTTTAGATTCACATCAAGGATTAATATTTCTTAATTATTATTTGAGGGTGCCATGCAATTGTTCCAAGGTCAATAATTTTATGCTGGAAGAAGAGGATAAAAACTTCTTAAAGAATATACGAGACCATCTTGGAGACACCATTCCCGCAGGTTTTTCAGAATGCGTGTTAAAAGAATACAGCGTAAGAATTAACATAGAAAGCTGCGTTCCAAGCTTTAAAATCTGAAGAAAAAGTATTTCATAGCAAATTTTTACTAGCCAAAACTCTGATTAAAACTATATCTAGGAAGAGAAAATAAGTTAAAGGTTTAAATAAATAAATTCAAAGAAATATTTTTACTCATAACTTTATAAATAGCAATAAATATCAATGATTTCTTTTAAACAAGATGAAATGGAAGTATTTTTAAAAAATTCTATTTAAAAATAATCTTGAAACAAAAAGATCTAGATCAAACAGTGTTGCAAGAGAAAATAGTATGAGACCAACTTTTAAGATAAGAATTGCTGCGCATTTTTTTTTTTTTTTTGCCATTTTCCACACTACGCGAAGAGGAAAGTTGGAGGGGGATCAGACTTACTATCACCAATTTCATAGATACAGTTTATTGGCCAATAGAATAATTGGTTCTCGAAGAGAATGTGTGAAAGAAGAAAAAGCGAAAAATACTTTGTTCTTTCTTGAGTTACGAGGAGGCATTTCAGTTTCGTGAGTTCATTTGAAACGATATTTCTTGTAAGACATCGGCTGTGGCTGTATTATAAGATTTATAACTTGTGGAAACTTTTAGGACTAAAGAAAATCGAATTTTAGTTTGTATTAGAAGGAAGTTCCTAAAGTTAACCCTGTGTTATGTGAGAAAGGAGTTGATTTGCCGATAAGGGTCTTACCACCAAGGGCAAATTTGTGCCCTTGCAGGTCTTCCCGTTGTTTATATTATCCCCATAACGCAAACAAAATTTGTCATTCACAAAGAAATAGTTATTAAATATAACGCAATAGAGATTTTGCTCGATCATAAAGATATTGCTCTATTACTTTTTTTTCATTTTTGCAGCTCAATATTTCATTTTTATATTTGTTCGCTTTTATCTTCCAGAGTATACAGTTGATTCCTAGGTAACATACAATATTGCTCAATATTGTGCGACATTATGCTATACTATTCAATATAATGTTGTGAATATTGTTTAACTTTATACTACACTCATGTTCAAAATTAAGGTCACAAAAATGTTTTTCAAAGTAATTCCAATTGGCTACCAGTAAAATTAAAAAAAAAATTATATTTTATATATTGTGAAAGACCGGTAACACGATATTAACCTTTGTTGTGGGAAATAATGTTGTTTAGTATTAGTTTTTGAGGAACTACTGAAATTAGACCGTTTAGGCATCTGGGATTTTTGCCTGCAATTTTGTGAATATTGAATTAAAACAAAAAAATTTAACCGGTTTCCAGTGAGAATGAGTTCTCATTATCGTTTTGACGATTCCTTGAAATGGAGAGCCGTTGACAGGCTTGAGGCTGGGCAGTCTCAAGCGGAGGTGGCTCGATGGTTACATGTGGCACCGAAAGTGGTATCCAGGTTGTGGAATCATTCCAAACAAGTGGTACTGTAATCAGGAAAGCCGGCCAAGGCCATCACTGAGCAACGACGCCTGCATAGGATCGCTATTTGGCATTAAGCTCAGGGCGGCATAGGCTGACAACGGCTCCTTAACTTGCTCGTGACCTTATTGCTGCGTCTGAAATAAAAATTTCCAGACAAACAGTATACAGACGTCTAGCAGAGAGGGCCCTTTATGCCCGGTGATCAGTTGAGTGCGTCCCTTTGACTGCATCCAACAGAAAAGCCCGGTTGTTGTGGTGCCGAACTCATCAGTCTTGGGCACAGAAAGAATGGGGGCATGTTCTTTTCAGTGATGAATCGAGATTTGCCACACAGAGGTACATTCGTCGAATCTTCATCTGGAGAGCGCGAGGAGCTCGCTATCAACCCTCCTACGTAAAAGAAATTGACAGATTTGGTGGCAGGGGAATCTTTGTCTGGGGTGGCATAATGTTGGGCAGTCGTACACCACTGCACGTCTTCGATGCGGGTATTGTCAATGCACATCGCTATAGGGATGAGATCCTTGAAGCCTATGTGAGGTTGTTCCGGGGTGCTTTTGGCCCAGACTTCATATTTATGGACGATAACGCGCGTCCACACAGAGCCCAGATCGTTGATGATTTTCTTGAGGAAGAGAATATTCGACGTATGGAATGGCCCTTGAGGTTTCCGGATCTCCATCCTATTGTACATGTTTCGGATGGTCTCGAAAGAGCCATTGAACATCATAACCCCGCTCCTAATCCCTCCAAGAGTTAAAAGTCCTGCTTTTGGAAGAATGGACTTTGTTGCCGCAAGCATTTATTGATAGCCTCATAAAAAGTATGAAAGCTCGTTGTGAAGCCTGTGTAGCAGTGGACGGTGGTCACACTCCATATTAAACAGGTTTTTCCCGAGATAAATGCTTTATCTCTGATTCATAATGTAACACTTTTTGATATAACCTGTTTCTAAATTCTCAATTGAAATCTTTTCCATGTTATTATGTGTCTATGTTCTTTCTTCCATTGTAGTGTACCTCTGTGCCAAATTTTGTGGCAACACAGTGAATAGTTTTTCATTTTTTGCAGATTTCATGCTTGTGACCTTAATTTTGGACATGAGTGTATATATATAATACCGGATATATAAATTTGTCTCCTTAGTAATGAAGTAAGATTTTGCGTTCCAATACTCAGATTAAAAAGTATTTAAATTCTATTAAGAATTTGCCAACCGGTGATTTTCGTTTTCAACTGACGATAAAAACGATTATAAAGCATTTACGGAAATAGAGATCTAAAATAGTTCGAAATACAATCATCTTTATTATAAACATATTGATCCATCTTTAGATAATCAGCCTTTATATTCCTTTGTAACATTACACATATACGAGTGAGATTTCTTTTCATTAAATGTGAGGGGAATTTGATCAACAATGTTAAATATTAAAGAAAGAATGCAATAACACGAATTCAACATGTAAATGAATCAGGTAAAGAAAGTTTTAAAATTTCTAGAAGAACATATTTGTTTAAAGGTGTCAACTTGCTTGCGGTACTAGGTAAAAGAAAAAGTACCTTGGATATGAGTATAAATCTATATGCCGTAGAGCATTAAGAGGTTAAGATTTTGACCTGAACCTGTACTAATTATTTATAAATATTATAATTGCTTTAGAGAATTTTCAAAAGAAAAAGTATCGATTATTTAAGTAATAGCGAGCATGTGTACATCTTAAAACCCATTATTTATTACCTTTCATACATTTTTGTAAATTTTGTTTGTTTTATTTGCTTATTAAATATGTATTTATAAAGTTTTAGTTTAGTTAAAATGGCGTATTCAAATTAAGCAAATTTTAAGCTATGTTGATTAGCATGAAAGTATGAAAAGGAAATAAAAATTTAATTTTTATTTATACATAATTTTTTTATAAACATTGTTTTTAATTTTTATCGAATAATATAATATTTTTATTCTATAAAATTATCTCTTATTTTTTATGATTCGAAACAGCACAGATTCTTAAATTCTTTTTCTATGTAATTTTTCATTAGGGTTCTCTTTTTTTTCTTTCGTCTCTTACTTTACCATTTTATTTTCGCATTTTCTTAATTTACTTTGTATGTTTCATTCGTTGAATTTGCTTCCTAAATAATTACAATACAATCAAAAAAGGGAAAAAAAAGAACTCTTTTTCGAGTTTCCAGATTTTTATTTTCGTGATTTAAATTAAAGCATCAAGACAAATCAATTACGAGCAATCACATTTTTTCCTTCACTATAACAAGTCTTATGGGATTTCGATAGCGTTAGAAACCGAGCTCTCAGCTTCCTAGTTAAAAACAAAATACAAAACAGGGTTTATTTTTCAAAGGTTTGACTTTCTATACAAACATGCGGATATTTTATATTGTTGCATTTTTCGAACACTGAAGCGCATTTGCCATTTTTCATTCTCTTTTCAGTCTATTCCGACCACCGATTTGTTTCTTAGCCCTGTCTACACCATTTATCATCTCTTAATATCTCTGGATTTTGGAGAGCTAAAAGCAACAGATCTTTATAAAAGACGCTGGAGCTGACATTGTTTACTTACACTTTTTACATCAGCAAAATTCAATGTCATATTCTTAATTCTTCTATATTCTACAATAGGCTTAAAATTAATATATGTAGTTTGGAGAGAATATTTTTTGAAAATGATAAATTAAATTATTTATCTTATATTGTATTAGATTCGAAAGAAAACCAAAAAACGCGGTAATAATAAACTTTATTATAAATAGAATGTTCAAACGAATCTAAAATTTTTACCTTAAATTTAAACTCAAAATATTATTTTTTAATGGAAAATATTTGCACATAAATCTTTTGGAAATCTTTCTGAGCAAGTCAAAAAGTAATTTACTTTCGATTTTTTTCTGAGAAAATATTTGGGTTATTTTAAGCAAACGATTCATCATTTAAAAATACATTCATTCTTTTGAAAATTGTTTAATCAATTAATTCATTTTGTATTTTTTTCTATCATGTAAGGTAGCTTTCTGAACTGAAAACAAACATCTAAACCTACAATAAATAAAGAAAGCCAAATTAGATATATAATGCATTCATGCATCGTTCAAAATAGAAAGATTTCACTTTATAAATATTTATTAAAGAATTAAAGAAAGACGTTAATACTTTTTAATGTTTGTCATATTTAATTCTCCATTATTTCAATATTAGAAATTCTTCCAAAATATAATGACAGAAATTTCATTAAATTGTTTTGGCATATATTAAAAATTTTAAGATTTCTTTTAAATTATTTTTGGAAATTATCATGATGAAACGAAAATAGTTAGTCTTCATTCACCCAGATGGCGATAAACTATTGAATCCAAAAAGGTGTGAAATAGGAGATTACACCGGAGATTTACAAAATTCTGGGGATGATAATTGTGAATAAGATTCATTTGCCAAATTTCCAACACAAATAGACGGCATGATTGCAAAACATGAGATAAATTATCCATTTCAACCAATCATTGCAATTTTTTTTTGTTAACTAAGGCATTTATTTCATTCATGAGTTAATCATGACTAATCTCTTCAGTATGACGGCGACTTTATTCTTGAAATTTTTTAAAAACTATCTTGAGAATTAAGAATCAAAATCTATCATCTGTATTTTCAGCTTCTAAGTTAAGAAGGCTCTGCTTTTACCCATAGAATCAAAACGCTGAGCCGGCATAGTCCTTTCAAAAACTACCTAAGCTCAGTATATTTTATAAATTGTCTTTTTCTGCCTTCCTATGCTGTTCGCTATTTTCTAAGATATAAGATCTCTCTCTCTCTCTCTCTCACACACACACACACATATTTATAGACATATATTAGTTTTATAGCCACTATGCCTACCCCATAATAATTATTTAAAATTTCGAATTACTCTTTATTCCTTTATGCTAAATAATAAATAATACTCTTCGAGATTTTTTAAAATTTTTTTCTGTATATTTGATTTATCGAATAGCTGTTTTCTTATTATTTTGCAGTCCAAAAACTTCTCTTTAAAATTGCTGTTAACTTTTCTGACATTTAATGAACTCCTAAAGCGATTTCTAAGTGATAGGTTATCGAAAAATTACGGTTAAAGATAAAAGTTCTTAAAAAGGTAGTTTTGAGATAAGCACATCACGGTTGAATGATTTAAAACAACAACAATAACTTGTGAAAGATCATTATCGAAAATAAACTTGGAAATTCTTGTTGAGCAGTTCTTGTTATGTAGTATTCTTAGTCATTTCCTTCTTCAGTGAGGAGAAAGAAAGTAAATGTATTCCCTTATTTCATAGACAGTGTTTATTGGGCGAAAAGAAATTTCCTACTTTCAAAAGGGTGAAAAGAAAAGAAAAAAGAAAGGGACATGTTTTTACTTCCTGTTTTATGATGAGGCATTTTGTTTCTCTGAGTTTATTTTAAAAGAAATTGCTGATATACTATCGGTTTGAAGCTATGAACCTTTAAACCTTTGGGAAATAAAATAGATGTAAAAATTGATTTTGAGAAGATATAGATAGAATATGGAAGTTATCATCCATAAATGTCTATTCGGTATGAACAAATAGGCTTTTCCAGAAGGGAAGTATGCTATGTCAAGTATAGGCTACTTTTTTGTTAGGGAAATAAGGCAATTAAGTCTTTTTTTTATTGGTTTCAACTTATTAATAGAGTCTCTACACATATGAAATACCTGAGAATCGCGCAATCCAAAATTGACTGCACTATAACCTTTACATATTGAAACATTAATATTTTCACAGAAACTTATATAATCAATTTATATTATCATTCAAATTATTCTTTTTCTACCTGAAAATATGAAAAATGATTTGAAATGATTTCGAAATGAAATTTTTTTAAAACTAAATTTTATTATCTGCAGTACAGTATTTTAAATATTGCTCCATTATTATTTAATAAATATTTATCGTTTATTTTGTTTTTATAGGAAACTTTCCAATTTCTTGTTGAAATTAAATCACGATAAATCAAACATCAGATAAATGATGACTCTGACAGAGTAATAGTACAGAATTGTTAATCTGTACTTATATATAAAGCTCAATATGTGTGTGAGTGTGTGTGTGTTGGCGCTCTACAGAAAAGACCATTTGATCTACAGCTACCAAATTTGGTACCTGTATACCTTAGAGGTCGGGAATGTGCACCTGGGGTCCCTTTTTTTTGAATTTTTAATTAGAATTTTAATTATTAATTAGAAACTAACTTTCCCGCCAAAAAAATCTTTTCATTTTCCCCAACGTCAAATGAGTAAGGCTTCAGTTTTTTATCCCAACAGTAATAAGGCTACGGTTAACATTTTTCGGCTGATTATTTAAACGATTCTGTTATATTCTTAATGTTTTATGCATTTAAAATTAAACATTGTTAATGAATCGATCTTTCAGATTCATTCTGAAGTACTTTCGAATTAAAATAACACAGAATAAAGGAAACTAAAAATTTCTAATCTGCATAGCGTTACCCAAACTGGCGTAGAAAAAATTCACGCATTTGCGTTACCGTAACTGGCGTTGAAAATTCACGCATGCGCATTGTGTTCTGATTGTTGACAATATTATCAACGAATGATTCTTGATTTAAATTATTTTTAGGTTAGTTGCTTGCTTTTGTAATTAAATTGTATTTATGTTAGTTATATATTTTTTGTATATGCTTATAGTTTTTACATCGTTTTTAAGTAGTTTTTTTAAACCCGTTTTCGACCGATTATTTTAAACGATTCCTTTTATTTTCTTAGTGTTTGATGCATTTAAAATTAAACATTGTTCATTAATCGATCTATTCATGATGAATCTGGGAAAATTTTGTTGACAAATTCTTGAGATATTACATAAATTAAGAAAGATATTCTTTAGTGCTCATAAAGTTTAAACGCTCAATGACTCTGTTATCAGTAATCATATTATTAAAAAATGCTTTGTTTCAGTAAAAAATATTATTATATTAATTGCAGATTAATTCTTTCCACTTTAATTTAAAGCATAAATTCTACGAGAGCTAACAGAAAATTAGAGAGATACATATTACGTTATGACTGAAGGCTTTTATAATATTATGAGTGAATTATATGACTATCAAAATTTGAAGTTTTAAAATATTTTGATAAAGAATCTATTAAAGTAGGAATTGCGTAAAATATTTAATTATTAAAATTTAAACGAACATTAAAATTGGCGAACCGGCTGGTCTCCAAAGGCGGCTAGTATATATATAAATATAGTGTACGTAATTCAAATTATCCTATTAAGAGCTGCATTTATCCATAATTATTCATTTGAAAATTACACATTCTTGATGAAGAAATTCAGAAGGCAGTTAACTAGAAAAAAGTATAATTATTGTTATTGATTCTGTATATTATCTGTTAACTACAACTATAGTTCCATGATAAATTTTGACTATGATCTGTGGGGAAAATGTTGTCTAAAATGCATACTTGCACATCTGATACAGTAAAAATGTTATTCACGACACATATCTATGTTTTATAACTGATCTTTGCCATGCAAGACAATTTTGTATAGTTGGGGGGAAGGGTGTATGATACCTTTATTTGGGATTAAGCGAGAAAGATTCGGCGACACACTCTTGATGGTTTTTAGTAATTGTTTCATTTAGAACATGTGCAATATTGTTGGCAAAATTTACATCTATAGTGAGAGCTTTTAAGATAAGTTGAATTTGATTATCGAACAAAAAATAATGTTCTTATTTTATTTTCTAATTGGATTTTATTATTTAATATAAAAAAGACTAATTATTTCACAAAAATTTGCAAAAGAACAAATTAATATATATAATTATTGGTTCATTTCCATATGTTTACAGACTTATTCTAATGTATCATAGAATAACTAGGGATTTATGAAATAGCTGAAACATATATATTAAAAGTAAAATATACAGAACTGCTTATAAGTGCTATAGAAATCTTTTTTATAGTAGTTTCCTTGAAAGAATAATGAAAGATATCGATATCGGTTAATAACAATTTCAGACATCGGTTAATAACATTTTCATGAGATATTACAATTTTACATTTCCTGAGCTAGCTGGTTCGAGGTCTTTAATTGTATATCGATACTCATATGAAATGCCTCGAATATCTTCCAATTGTAGTTTTGATTTTGGTATACTCAATTATAGAATTCATAAAATCTGATTTTAAAAATGAAAAATTCAATGGTTATATGACATCAAAAATAAATCATTGTGTCGAAACAAAATTGTAAAGGATTAAAAACGTTTTTGTGGTATATAAATTGTTGTATATCATTTAAATTTTCTCACAACTAAAAAAATTACAGCAAGAATACAGAAATTTCTGAAGCTACAAGAATAAAGATATGTGTAAATCAAGGTGTTAATAAAAAGTTGTCACAACATTTCTGGTTCCAAATACATATTCCACAGTTTACTTCATTTATTCCCATGCTTTCTGCATTTTTAATTTTCCCCCCAGATAATGGATCTTTCTCCGACAAAATACTCTAATTATCGTCTTGTAGGACAGTTAAATTGTAAAGTGCTATTTCATAGAGTCTCTATTATACACTGAAGATATTTAAAATTATAATATTCATGCACTTATTTTAAATTTCTTACCAATTTTATCATGAACAGAAACGGCAAAAGAAAGACAATGCCAGCGGTTTCTTCCAAGCAACTTATTATTTCCATTAAAGGTGGTATTACTCTATTTACCCCCTACCACTGCATAAAAGTGTGTACCTTGGGTTCCACGACCGCCATGGCCACGACAGATTTTTATGCTCAGAGTCTAACAAATGAGAGTTGAGTGCATTGTTGTGCAGTAAAGAAAACCTGCACTCATGTTTTGTTAATCGCAGTCTTTTAAAAACAATAATTAAGAAAGTGCCCATGAATGCGGTGTATTTTTATGGCGATTAGATTATTTTAGTTGAATGCCAAAACAATCTAAGTTATCAAGAAAGTGCCCATGAATGCGGTGTGTTTTTATGGCGATTAGATTATTTTAGTTGAATGCCAAAACAATCTAAGTCATCAAGAAAGTGCCCATGAATGCGGTGTATTTTTATGGCGATTAGATTATTTTAGTTGAATGCCAAAACAATCTAAGTCATCAAGAAAGTGCCAATGAATGCGGTGTGTTTTTATGGCGATTAGATTATTTTAGTTGAATGCCAAAACAATCTAAGTCATCAAGAAAGTGCCCATGAATGCGGTGTGTTTTTATGGCGATTAGATTATTTTAGCTGAATGCCAAAACAATCTAAGTCATCAAGAAAGTGCCCATGAATGCGGTGTGTTTTTATGGCGATTAGATTATTTTAGTTGAATGCCAAAACAATCTAAGTTATCAAGAAAGTGCCCATGAATGCGGTGTGTTTTTATGGCGATTAGATTATTTTAGTTGAATGCCAAAACAATCTAAGTCATCAAGAAAGTGCCCATGAATGCGGTGTGTTTTTATGGCGATTAGATTATTTTAGTTGAATGCCAAAACAATCTAAGTCATCAAGAAAGTGCCCATGAATGCGGTGTATTTTCATGGCGATTAGATTATTTTAGTTGAATGCCAAAACAATCTAAGGCATCAAGAAAGTGCCCATGAATGCGGTGTATTTTTATGGCGATTAGATTATTTTAGTTGAATGCCAAAACAATCTAAGTCATCAAGAAAGTGCCCATGAATGCGGAGTATTTTTATGGCGATTAGATTATTTTAGTTGAATGCCAAAACAATCTAAGTCATCCATAGGTGTTGGTGGCTTTTGATATGTAATAGGAACAGAGAAATAAAATGTTTTAATCTTTAAGTATATATTTCTTTGGAAAAAGCAGAAAAACAATAAAATGCTTCATAGTTTTTCCAAAACACAAGGAACACTTATAGTATTGGTTCTTTGTATGGTCTTTACAGAATAATCCCAACCACCGCCCTCTTCATTATTCCCAAATTGCAAAAGGGGGTTTTAATAACACTTCCCCTCCCCCACCCCACTTCAATAATCAGGAACGTCTATCGTCATGATTCGTTGAAAAGACATAAGATTAATGAGAGAATAAAGAGAAAAATCATAAAGAAAAAAAACCTGACAAATAAGAAGTAAGTATTGAAATAAAGTTATAGATTGTAAAGAAGTAATCTATAGAAAATAGAACAGTGCATTTGTAATGCTTGCTATATTTAAAAAAATTACAAATCAATATTTCGATTTAGCAACGTGGTTAATGAATACTTATATTGGCTCTTTAGATAGAAAATAGATAATTTATTAATTTTTATTATCTTCTCTTTGGGCATGATTTAGCCGAGAATTTTATTAAATATCTTCTATACAAACAAAAAATTCGCATAAACCCAATTTTTGTTTAGAATTTCCTTCTTTTATTGTATCTTTCATTTAATTTAATTAAATCTAATCACAAATGAATAAATATTGGAGAAAAGCGGAATATATTGCATATTAAAAATGTTTATAATATTCTATTTAAATAAAAAGTCAATCATAAAGCAAAACAGATAACTGTAATCTCAAAGATTCATTAAATCTTTAAGTCAAACTTTTCGATGATTGCGATATTTTCGCTTTGTGCATTTCTTGATAGTCAAAGTCAAAACTTATTTTAATAACATTTGTCTACGTAATGGATTTGTTCCCAGTTTTATTATCTTTTCAAAGAGACTATTATTCTAAATGCCTTTTATGTGGATATTAAACTATTTAAGAGAAAGGAAATTCTAAAAGAATATTAGGTATATGTAATTTGTTTGTATAGAACATATTTGGTAAAATTTTACGTTAAATTATACAGAGAGAAGACAATAAAAATTAATATATAATTTTTTTTCTATCTAAAAAGACGATATAATTATGCATCAACCATTTTGCACTATCAAAATAAGTTTTTCAGAAAAATATGCATATAGAATTACTTACAAAACTCAAAATAAAAACAAAGATTTCCAAAATTTTCTTTTGAAAATATATTTCAGTTCTACAAACCTTGAGTTTCAAATTTATCAAACAGCCAAAAAGAATTCAACACCACTCTTTTAGAATGCCTTTACTTTCTATTTAAATCAATACATAATAATATAATGCAGATAATTTAGTAAATATAGATTAGTATTTCAGTTTTCATTCAGTTAAGAAAGCCGAATTTAATAAAAGTGTAATAATACTCGAAACAAATCCATTGCATATACAAATGATCTAGTATTACTAATATTTATTATTTAAGCATTTAAAGTGTAATAAATATTGATTAAAATATTTTTTATAGTCAAAGATTTAGTATTACTAATATTTATTATTTAAGCATTTAAAGTGTAATAAATATTGATTAAAATATTTTTTATACCAACGTGATTAATGCATCCTTATATTGGCTCTTTAGATAGAAAAAAGATTGTTTATTAATTTTCATTACCCTTTTTTTGGGGGGGGGATATAATTTAACCTAGAGTTTTACTAAATATATTCGATATAAACAAATTACATTTAGATGATTTTTATTTAGAACTTTCTTTCTTCAATAGTATCTTTCATTTAATTTAAGTAACTCTACTGAGAAATTAACAAACTCGAAAGAAATCCATTGCATAGTCAAATGACCTAGTATTACTAATATTTATTATTTAAGCATTTAAAGTATAATAAATATTGATTAAAATATTTTTTATACCAACGTGATTAATGCATCCTTATATTGGCTCTTTAGATAGAAAAAAGATTGTTTATTAATTTTCATTACCCTTTTTCTTGGGGGGGGATATAATTTAACCTAGAGTTTTACTAAATATATTCGATATAAACAAATTACATTTAGATGATTTTTATTTAGAACTTTCTTTCTTCAATAGTATCTTTCATTTAATTTAAGTAACTCTACTGAGAAATTAACAAACTCGAAAGAAATCCATTGCATAGTCAAATGATCTAGTATTACTAATATTTATTATTTAAGCATTTAAAGTGTAATAAATATTGATTAAAATATTTTTTATAGTCAAATGACCTAGTATTACTAATATTTATTATTTAAGCATTTAAAGTGTAATAAATATTGATAAAATATTTTTTATACCAACGTGATTAATGCATCCTTATATTGGCTCTTTAGATAGAAAAAAGATTGTTTATTAATTTTCATTACCCTTTTTTGGGGGGGGGGATAAAATTTAATCTAGAGTTTTACTAAATATATTCGATATGAACAAATTACATTTAGATGCTTTTTATTTAGAACTTTCTTTCTTCAATAGTATCTTTCATTTAATTTAAGTAACTCTACTGAGAAATTAACAAATATTGGAGAAAAGCCGAATATATCGTATATTAAAAATGTTTATAGCATTCTATCTAATTATATAATAAATATATACAAAGAAAAACAGTACAGGAAACGATAAATAGCTATAATGTCAAAAAAATTCATTAAATCTTCAGGTCAAACTTTTTGATGATTACAATATTTTCGCTTTTCAAATTCATGACAATTAAAGTAAAAACTTATTTTAATAATTACTACATAATCTGACTAAAGACCATTCAATATCGAATTTCTCTTAACATTAACTTTGAAAGAAAGCACGCATATAGCGATTGAAAGAAAATATTTTACTGTAGAGGAATTTAAACAATTCAGAGTTTGACTTATTTAAAATCTTGTATATTAATAATCTATTCAGAATTTTATTTACTACAGCAATTTTTCGTTTAGACACATTTTTTGACATTTTGTACATTTGTTCTTCTGGAATTTGCCCATACAATGGATTTATTTAGAGCTCTATTACTCTTTTATTATATTCATCTTTCTCAACTGAATCAAAATTCCAAGATATATACATGTGTGTGTGTAATATATATATATATATATTACACACACACACGCACATATATATATATATATATATATATATATATATATATATATATATATATATATATATATATATATATGTGTGTGTGTGTGTGTGTGTGTGTGTAATGATATTTTAAACTATATATATATATATATATATATATATATATATATATATGTGTGTGTGTGTGTGTGTGTAATGATATTTTAAACTCTAATTTAAATCCAAATTAATTCCCAAAGTTTTATCTTAATTTTGTCCATACTAACTTCATTCTAAAATATTCTCTTATATCCTGATCCTATTCCACTTTTTCTATTTAATTAAGACAACAAAAGCTCTGTGAAAATGCTTTAGTCAGTGGTTCCCACGCTCCTAGTGAAGGGATAAAATATTGCTGATCTAAACAAATTCTTCATTTCCCTTATCAAAATCGACATGTGTAAGAAATACCCATAGGAATCTTGTGGTATATGACCAGGGATAAATTCTTTCTTTCTTTTTATACCTTCTTCTGATTTTTTGCCTCTTTGTGAGCGAACGTGCCTTGTCCGTGCTGATTGTGTCTCCCGTTATGGAGAAAATAAAACGAAGTTAAAAATTCTTCTGTCTTCTTTCTGTCTTCGGGCACTCTCTTCTAAAAAAATTATGTTACACACACACACACACGCGCGCCCACACACACACGCACACACACACACACGCACACATATATTAGCCAAATTAGAGCTTCATTAAGACGAACAGCTTCTGTATTTCAAGTTTTTCGATAACTGCAATACTTTAGAAGTTAGAGGCTGAAATGTGATTTTTAAGCTGTAATATTGACTGTTTCTATCATCAACAATTTATGTTGCCAGAAAGGCAACATAGCCATATGGAAGGTAGAGTCCTTTAAATCTACCTTTGCCTTCCAACTTGCCCAGTGGAATTTTTTCCCACATTTTATCATTAAAAATGGATTTCCCCCAACTTTATTCAAATACTTCTCAGCATCCAAATTAATAAATTAACTACCATTATCGATAACAGAGCTTTATTTTGTGCAAAATTTAAATTCCACTATGAAGAATAGGCGGACACTAAAAAAAATCAATTATTCCCTCCCTAAATACTTAACTCCAGAAATCCCTCCAAATATATTCACGCCTTCTTCTTTTAACTTCTAGTAATAAAATCAGGTGACGTTACTCTCCGTGGAAACAGATCGATATCGAATTGCCACTCAAATGACTAGAGGGAAACTGTTTAGATAAATTTAATTAATTTCCCAGAATTACAGCGATAATCGATAGGATGCCACGAGTGCTTACTCGTGAAGCAAAGCAACACCCATTAGTAATTAACTAAATAACGGACAGATGGTGACTTTGAAAAAGTGTCGGTCTTTTCCCTCATTTCAGAATATAAAAATAGAATGGCGTGGTTTTCTCTTCTATTTAATGGTAAAAATTTTTATTAACATATTTAGCCGCAATTTTTTTTTATTAGAAAACATCGCTTTTGCTTAAATTCTGTGGATTATGCTTCCAATTATTTTGCGGGAAGATTTTTAAATATCCTGTTAGTTTTAAGTTAATTATTGGAAAATTGTAAGGAACAGAATGCTGTTTCAGTATGAAAAATTGTGACATGTCACATAAAATGAGAAGTTAAAACGTTAATGAAACAAGACGGGTAAAGTAATGTTTTGGTAGAGAATTGATTAAAACCGGCGTGAAGATTTTGTCTCAAATCAATCTTTTGTTTTTATAAAGACAGTCCCAAAATTAATGGGATTCGAATTTGCAACCACTCGTAAAGTAAAGTGTTATCATCCGAATAAAAATCCATTTGACAGCTGATAGTTTAGAGTTAATAAAAATGGAACTTTACTTGATAGAACAACGTGTTTTCATTGTTGAATAATATTTCAGAAATAATGAAAATATGGCGGCCTCAGCTCGAAAATCTGGGAATTGGCCCCCTACATCGTGTGATTTAACACCTTTGTATTTCTTTTTACGGGATTATTCGAAATCAAATGTCTATGCCAACAAGACCAGAAGCATGCGTTCATTAAAGGGGAAAATTCAACGCTGAATTTATGCAAAATGGTCATGGAAAATTTCGGCAAAAGAGGGCCTATATGCCAGCAAAGCAATGGAGGCCATCTGACCTATGTATTATGTAGTACATAACCTTATATTGTGTACTTTCCGATTCAATAAAAATATAACAATTTAAAGACAAAAAAAAAAAAAAAAAAGAAAGAAAGAAAAAATACTGTGATTTTTATTTGATTCAAATCTTTCGTTATCATGTTGTTCTACCGTGTGACGCTTCATTTTTACAAATCCTACGATGTTAACTGTCAAATCGATTTTTGATAGGGTTCTTAATACTTTATCTCACGAATGATGGCAAATTCAAATCTTGCATTCATTCATTTCAAGATTCATTTCGGGGTACAAGTCACAATTTAAAAAAAATTTAGCTGGGAATAGTTAATGATTTATCAGAAACTCAATAAATACATAGGAAGAGAGGGATTTACTGCTTAAAGTGTTGCTTTTTTTGCACAAAATTCATAAAATTTCATTTTAGCAAATTTGATATCAAATTAAACCGAATAGTTAAAAGTCTTTTCAAATAAAGTCCTTTTTCATTATTTTCTGTAAAGGTTAACTTCAGATTATGAATTTGCTTTATTAATTATATTGTGTCATAACTATTTCGCATGCTTTATTTCAGAATTTATTTAAACGAAATAATATTTTCGAAAAAAATAAATTCCGCATTTTAAATTAAAAAAAAACGTTATTCTTTATTCAACTGATGTAACAATTGGTCAAGAAGAAGCAGCTGTCGAATATCAGAATGTCGAATATCAGAATATTGTCGAAGATCAGAATATTGTCGAATATCAGAATATTGTCGGATATCAGAATGTCGAATATCAGAATATTGTTGAATATCAGAATATTGCCGAATATCAGAATATTGTCGAATATCAGAATGTCGAATATCAAAATATTGTCGAATATCAGAATATTGTCGAATATCAGAATATTATCGAATATCAGAATATTGTCGAATATCAGAATGTTGTCGGATATCAGAATGTCGAATATCAAAATATTGTCGAATATCAGAATATTGTCGAATATCAGAATATTGTCGAATATCAGAATGTCGAATATCAGAATATTGTCGAATATCAGAATATTGCCGAATATCAGAATGTCGAATATCAAAATATTGTCGAATATCAGAATATTGTCGAATATCAGAATATTGTCGAATATCAGAATATTGTCGGATATCAGAATGTCGAATATCAGAATATTGTCGAATATCAGAATGAACATTTGCCATTTCTTTCAGGAACAAATAAAGGAATGCATAGGCAATCAAGTAAATTATAAGAAATATAATTGTTAATATAAAAAAATTATTGTTTATATATATAAAAAATATTTAGAACACGAGTTAAGGGCCAATTCTCAAATACCAACCACTAATCAAATGTTTACGATTTTTTCTTTTTATGAAGTTCTCGAGCTATAAATATGTCACAAATGGTTGCCCACTTACCTTTCCATCCTGTATTTTTGAGAAAAATAAAACATTAACCCCTGCCTGAGCAATTGGATAGATTTCGATAATTTAATTCGCTATGTAATTCCGTCAATTCACAGGCATAGCTAAATCAATCAAAATGCACCATGTTTGTAGAGAATATATTTAAAATAGTACATTTATTTCATTGGTTTGACATTGCTAATTCAATACTATTGATTAGCGTTGTGAAATGACTAAATCTTTTCTTCGTGATCTATATCGTATCGTCCAACATAAATCGATATTTCTCAATCGTTTTTATTTGGTTGAATAATAAATTAAGAATAATCTTTCTTAACAGGCTTGCTTATCAAATGTCTTTAAAACAAAGGAATTGTCAGCTAATCTGCTGATTTTCGTTTATATGATAAGAATATTCATGCTTTCCCTTCCAGTATAAAAATTAAAATATATGGTAATAAAATCATCCCAATGAAAAGTATTTTTATATTATTTCATGTTAGTCATGTCTACATTCCTTAATATTTCATAATAATTTATTCATTCAATAATGGAGTATTTTTTTTTAAATTCTGCCTTCTTTTATGTTATAAATCAGTAAAATATTCTGTGTAAATGTCACTTCAAATGTCCAATATAATTTAGATGGAATTTTGCAATAAGGGATCAAATATCAACTTATTCAATTTTGTTTTCATAAGCAAAGAATCCGTTCTTTTTGCTGAATCAAACTATTTCGTTGTACTACAAATTTTATATAAAATGCTACAATTACATTTGAATAAAAAATAAAAAATACATGCATATTTGACCATATTGTATCATTTTATGATATGTTTTCATTTAAAAAAAATATAGTTTCGAATTAGCTTCTTTCAGGATTAATAAAACAAAATGGATTTCAGAAAGGCAAAGCAATTATAAGACATACAATTGTTAAAACTCTTCAAATGTGCTAAATGCGAAATCTTGTTTTTTTCAAAAATTGTTGCAGAAAAATCGATATTTCCTATATTTTTTGGACATATCGGAAATCGACATAACCATACTATTGACATCATTAAGTTAATACCATTAATATGGTGGACAAAAAGATTACCATAGGGCTCTCAGAGTAATAATTTGAATAATAACACAAAAATGCAATTTTAATAATGTTGGACTACTTTCGATGGTAAATGTACTAATGTCAGTATATCATTATTTTAGAATTAAATATTTTCTGTTTTTTACAGTAAACTATCGAAGACTTTAGATTATTTAAATATAATTATGTTTTGTGCAGTAGGCTTCAAAATCCTAGAATCAAGTAAAATAATACATTTTGTTTCTTTTTAAAACTTCAATGACTTTGTATTTCTATAAGCATTTTTCAAGTTCTTTCAGTATGCTTTCGAATTTGTGTGGTTATTTGATAATGAATCAAGCGAAATAAATGGATATTAATGAAAAACTGATGGCATGCAAAAACTACCATAAAATAGTAACTAATTTCTTTAACAATAACATACTAAACCATATTTGACGTGAGAATATTAAATAAATATGAAGTTTGTTGCAGAATATTTGATTTTAGAATTTGTTATTTATTCCTATTTGCCATTATATCCCTTATGCTGCCTGTATTCATTGTTACGGTGGCATTGAAATTTTTCGAATGTTTCGTATTAGGAAAAAGAAAATCAATCCAGTATGTTTCAAAAGAACCATTTTCTATTGAAAGAGTTGGTATCATATGTAATACAGACTTACAATAGTTTTGCTAGATTCTCAGGTCCTGGCTGAGCTTTTTTTAGAATTATCATATTCAAAAACAGACAGATGGAATTTAACTACACAATATAAATTCAGGAATAATTCTAATTTAGGCCTAAAAAATCCGAGATTTCAATATCGTCAAAATCTGAAATACAAAATTTCTGGCCGTTAAGTTTTATTTTGCCGAAAAATAAGATAAGAGGTTAAAACAAGAAAGGAAAAGAAAGAGAAATAACTAGAAAAGTAATGGAATAGTGATGTTTTTTTTTTCTATATTTCTTTAAATTTCAGATTTAAAAATAATGATACCAATTTGAATAAGTGAATAACTTAACTATCTTAATAATATGATCTGAACAAAATTTAATTATTCACATAAGAAAAATAGTGAAGGCAAAAAGGCAATAAAATAAAAATAATTAAGGATATAAATCAAATGGTTATAATATTTTTTCTTACATTTATTTATTCTACAATTAAAAAATAAGGATATCCAATTAACTATGTAAGTAAATTTACAAGATTTAATTATCTTAAGTCTGTGGTCTAAAAATAATTAAATTTCTATATCAAAGATAGTTTCATAAGTTAGAAAATTAATTAGGGGAAATTTCTAAAAAAATCAATTCCGAAATCCCACAATTTTGCTATGAAGAAAATAATGAATGCATTAACTAGATTACTTTTTACCCTCTAATTGCAACGATTTCATGAAACGAATACTGCATATTTTATTCGGAAACACTTTTCTTAGAATTGCACTGAAAAAAGAATTGATTTAAAAACTCATAATACAATAATTAGTTCTGCAAAGTATATTATCTTCATTTAAACAGCTGGAGAATTAGGCAATTGATTTTTTTATTTCGTTCTTTAAACTTGAATCATGATAGCTGGCCTAAAGGCTTGATTATTAAATCTCATTAGTAGAAGGCGAAAGTTAATCTATTTTAAGTTCAGCTTATTTAAGAAAGTGTTCCTCTAAAGACTTTTGAGTATTTTCACTAAAAAAAGAGCGAACATTTAGATGAGTCATAAAATAACGAGATTTACTGCATTTTTCAAAAAAATAGGAAGCACAAATAAAACTATTAACTTGACAAGAGATATTTATTTAGTTGAAATTTTTTAAGAAATCAGCTAATGGATGTTCTTTTTATGTTTTGAGCTTTATTACATGATTAGCAAGAAATAAGTTACCCAATTCAGATGGCTCTAAAATACGTTCTATTGGTCCAAATAAGACAACATTTTAACTACAGATTATTCAGATGATGCACTTTGCATTTATTAATTAAAAAATTAGTACAGAAATTCACCAATAGATGACGCTATAACACAAATTGCATTTATTTGCTTATATTGAAAATGTGAAATATAACTTGCGTTACAGCGCATGTTTATTACCATTTTTCTTTGGATAAAAAGAAGGCGGATTCTGCCTTAACATTAGTTTGATTGAAGTAATTTTGACCTAATACTCAATTGAAATTTGAATAAATTCTTTTAATCTTCGTCAAAAAATGAAAAATGGAGTTCAAGCTTAAGGTAAGTGTTAGCGTGGCAAGTGTCAAGTGCGATACATGAACAGGACTAACCACGTGCAAGTTGAATTTAAAAATACTGTCAAAAATTAAAGAATGACAACTATTATTCTTCATTTTCTAGAATATATTTGTTGCTCTAGAGAAATTTTTAAAAAGATGTCATTAAAATTTTATGAAAATCAATTTAAAAAAAAGATGTTTCAACTTTATTGAAGAATATGAAAAGATAAACTGAGCTTTCGTTCGTTAGCTTTCATGAAGGAAAAAAAATCCGCGCTATAATAGGCCTGTAAAAACAATGAAATCGATTAATAATTTTTTACTAGAAAATAAACAATATTTCAATTTTTTTAAAAATAAAATCTTATTTATTTTTTTCTTGATTTTAGAAGAGATTTGCACAACAATTAAATACGCAATCATTAGAAAAATGATTTTTAGAAATAAAAGATTCCGTAAATATGATATTTTGAGATTATATTTCTGAAACGTATCGACGTAAAACATCAGTTTAATTTATTTGAACCCATTTTCGCCCGAAAGTCACAGTGTTTTTTTGTAATTTATTCTTTTTACCATCTTTAAAACATTTTTATTTTATGTCCGTGATAACCCACCGTGTGTGAACACCTATTTCTACGAATTTTAAAGAGTTTATTGAACCTGTGCCATCGGAAGAATAAACAGAACTCTTGATAGTTAATCTTGCATCTCGATTTTCAACGTCTCATGTAAACACAAGTAACAAGCAACCGTCTGTAAATTAGTTAAAGGTTTTTCTAGAAGCATCTGCATTTCAGAAATTTTAAATTATATTCTAACTTAACAAAACTTTCCCTGGTGCATCATTATCCGCTTTAAAACATGGTTTTCAGGCTTATTAGAAGAAAAGAATTGTAGAAAACTACGCTCCTAATTCTATTGTAAAAGATGCGTTGACTGTAACAAAAGAGTTCTGCGTTATAATTAAATTTAACTAATGTTAGAAGCGAAGTGTTCGGAAAGTGAAGACAGCAGGAAAGAAATTTTGGAAGAATAATAAACTATTTAACCAACTTTCCTAGTATGGAAATTAGTGAGACGATCGTTCTTTAGAGAAAGCGAGTGGCAACAGTTCATCACGGTTAACCATTTATAGTAGATATTTTTATTTAGACAACGATGATGAATATTCCTCTATCTGTTCAGTAGCAGTTATGAATTATAATATCTAGAATTTTCTAAAGGAATTTTAGAAAACAATCTGAAGTAGACATGAGATAGTCAGTAATGTGTGCATCAATTGTGGACAACAATTGTATTATGTTTCAGTATTCAGAGGTTATTTCATAGATATGAGATATTCAATAATGTGTGCACCAATTGTATTTTGTTTCATTATTCAGGGGTTATTTCATAGATATGAGAAATTCAATAATGTGTGTAACAATTGTGGGCAACAATCATAATTTGTTTTGTTATTCGGAAGTTATTTCGCAGATGCGAGATATTCAATAATGTGTGCACCAATTATGAACAACAATTGTATTTTAATGCCTTGTTGAGAGGTTATTTCATAGATATGATATATTCATTAATAAGTGTTATAATGGTATTTGGTTTCATTATTCAGAGATTATTTCATAGATACGAGCTATTCAATAATGTGTGATCCAATGGTATTTTATTGATTTGTTAAGAGGTTATTTCATAGATATGAGGTGATATTCAGTAATGTGCGCACCAATTGAGGACAACAATTGTATTTTGTTTCATTATTCAGAGGTTATTTCATAGATATGAGAAATTCAATAATGTGTGTATCAATTGTGGGCAACAATCTTAATTTGTTTTGTTATTCGGAAGTTATTTCGTAGATATGAGATATTCAATAATGTGTGCACCAATTAAGAGCAACAATTGTATTTTATTGCCTTGTTGAGAGGTTATTTCATAGATATGATATATTCAATAATGTGTGTGCCAATGATATTTGGTTTGAATATTCAGAGATTATTTCATAGATATATATTATAGATATGAGCTATTCAATAATGGGTGATCCAATGGTATTTTATTGATTTGTTAAGAGGTTATTTCATATATATGAGGTGATATTCAGTAATGTGCTCACCAATTGCGGACAACAATTGTATTTTGTTTCGTTATTCAGAGGTTATTTCATAGATATGAGATATTCAATAATGTGTGCATCAATTGTATTTAATTGCGTTGTTCAGAGGTTATTTCATAGATATGAGATATTCAATAATGTGTGGACCAAATTGTATTGCATGCATTTAATATTTTATTTACAAAATAAAATGCGTTCTAAAAATTATAAAACATTTTTAAATTATGAAATTCGAATAATCTTTTCAATTTTTTTTTTTTAATATTGTCGATAAAAAATTTATTTAATGGCTCATGAGAAAATTATTTTTTATTCACTTTATATCAATTATTATTTCATACTAGTTTTATTCGGAAACTGCTTGTGTAAACGCCTTGGCAGAGTTCTTTGAAAATTCCGCCTTCTACAAATCATTACCCTTCCCTTCCGTTTTTTCTTCTAAATTGTAGGCCCATTGTATATTGTGAGAATGGACTGATGTAAATGGTTAGTTATTCATCCATGACATACCAATTCTGAGAGCTCTTCGCACTCAATCGGTTTCGGCGTGTTCTAATTATTGTTTATTCGAAATTTATTCGAATTATTATTATTTCGCAACATGGAGTGATTCTAATTGTCTGGGCTTAAGAAACGTGTCTATTAAATTTCACATGAATTCATTGTGGAAATGTTTTCAAAAACGTGTAACACGCATTTCTGATTTACAAGAAATGCTAATGTTTCTGTTTTAGAAAACAGAAATAAAATAACAACACTTTGAAAATTGTAAAATTATATTTTTACTCTTTCGTATGCGAATAGAAAATGTTTTAATCGTCAAAAAATTCAAAATTCAGATTTTGATGAATCTCCATGTTTCAGAGCTTCCTGAGAAAGAAAAATCCATTAATGGAATAGCTTCTGACTAACACAATAAATCAAAAATTATTGAAGCTAAACTGATGAAATTTAGTATATGGTCTTTAAATCAAATTCATAGTTTTTTTTTTATTCAATTGTGAGCGGAATCCATTCAGAGAAAATCTACTTTCCGAAAACAGGTTAACTCTATAGTAAGTTGGATATAAAATTTGGTTGAAATATTCAAATTCTAAAGCGTAGATATGAATCAAAATTAGAACTAAATTCTTCGATAGGTTGAACGTCTGTTTGTCTATGTTTTTATAAGCATATAAACGCGATTACACAAAACCACAGAAACTTAAATATATGAAAATTGGCAAGAATTGTAGTTATGTATCATTTCGGTTTCATTTAGTCAGAAAATACACAAAGTCAGAAATACATAACCAGTTTTCTAGTATTTATTTACCAAAGATTAATAGTCAAAAAATGCCAATGATCGCACTCTACTAAGCTCTTTCGTAATTCGTTTCCATGTGTAGCATGCAATTGATAACACAAAATTACATTTACTAGAGAATATGCGAGAAAGTTTGGTGAGACTACTTCCGCTAGTTCATAAATTATGCATTTTATCTCTGGAAAAAGAGTTGTAAGATTCATATATGATTCTGTAGATAAATCGTAAGCCATTCTACCATATTGCACATCTGACTGACATTGGAACCATTGTTAATTTAAACACTTCGGCAAAAGCCGGATGGGATTTGAGAGTATGTCACCGAGTTTCAGATGGTCAATTACAGGGTTACCGACGTAATCTAAAGCTCACGTGTTTGTAATCGGAGGCTGTTTAACTAGCCATTCAGATAGTTTCACATTGTTTTAAGGCAGACACAACAGAAATCGGATGTGTAACCTTATTGCGTAGGGTAACACTGGACACATTCAATGAAATTTTAGAATAAATGAACTTTATTTCAACTGAATGGTGGTTAAAATGAAATAAAAAGATACAAATAAAAACTATAAATATTTATGTAATATTTTATAAGAAAAAATAAAACCCAAAACCCATATATATATATATAGTTTAAAAATTAAATTAAATTGTTTATACTGCAGTAGTTCTAATCGAATTATTCTTATGGATTTAATGTCGTCGTGGGCTTATTATTTTTAAAAAAATTCTTTTGATACCATTTTCTGTGCGAATTATTTTTCAAATCCTACTGATTTTCAGTCTTGTACTTCTTCATAATCTACATTTATAATTAGAAGCAGAAAGATTTGTGCAAATGCTAGAAACAAAAATGGTAGTGAACGGAATTTAAATTCAAAAGTAATCGCTGAAAAAAAGTTGTATACAACACTAAAGAAAATATGTAAAGCTATAGCAATTTATAAAGTTAAAAATAATCCTAAATTTGAAATCTAGGATAAGAATATTAATTAAAATATTTAAATGAAAAATAATTATTTCATCAAAAAATAATCGTTTGCGATTAATATTTGAATCGTGCCATTTTAGACATAATTATCCTTGTTTTTCGAAGCGTTAAAAATATCCGTTTTTTGGAGTAGAGTTGTTCTAATTTCCTAAGTGTTGGTAAATGTTTCGCAATCTAAAACGAGTTGCTTTTTTATGGAGGGTGAAAACTTATCAAACTATTTTAATTACCAGTTTTTCATGAAATTCTCTTCTTAATCAAGATTTGGATTCTTGTCGATGGCATCTTTAGAAAAAAAGCGTGTGCAGTTAAATTACGAAAGTTTTGGCAACGGTTGTTTCTTCAAAGATAGCGGAAATTTAATTAAAAATTTTGTTAATGAATAGAAGAAGCTCCCTCAAAGTTTGAAGTGATAATGGCATTAATTCTTAAAGGAAAAAAACATCTCGTTCAAAGAAGAAGGAAAAATTAGTTTTTCCTTCAAGAAGTTTTCTCACTTTCTAAAATTTTCTTTAATACATTATGATTTATTTTGGATAAAGTATTTCAGAATATTAAATATAATAATTTTAATTTTATAAAATATATTGGATATCAAAGCTATAATGTTAAGACCCTCAAATAAATGCGGATAAAAGAATTTACAAAACATTTTCAATACTAATTGTGAAAATTAATCTTTGATTTGTTGATGGGCATTGAAATTAACTTTCACGAAATAAGAGTCAAAGAACAATCTAAATTTTAAAAAAAATGAATCTAAATAGATGACACACTTTAATTGAAATAAACGAATAATTTATATTACAAAATTATATCCTTTGTCCTAGAAGATTCTTCTCCGTTAATTTCAGTATTTTATATTAAGATACTTGCATTATATAATAAGATATTTGCAAAATGAAAAAAGAAACATAAGTACCTTCTTAATATATATTTATACAATATACTTATGTACATAAGAATCCAGACTTGGTATTTTTGTGAAACTGTAAAAATAGTATATTTAAAAAATCACAAAAGGCCTCTATTTTTTTATATTTTAAAATATTAAAAAGTACATCCGATGTCATTTACTTCTAGAATGTGATTGGATATGATATGCTCAAGACAAATAAACTAATTATTTAAAATTTACTGGCGAAATATTGGGAGTATTTTGCTTAAACCTATTCTACTTACTGACGGTAAACAAAAATCTCAAATTATGCGCAGTATACAGTTAGTGAATTTATCTTGGAATGCAAGAAATGTTTCAATACATAACTCCCCTCTAGAATGATTCCCTTTTAAAGATTTTTTCAGAAAAAATTGAGCATTTTATAGAAATAACAATCATGCCCAAGTTATTATTTATGAGTTAGAATTGGACAATTGTCAATGAATTTTCCAACAAGAAGTTAATGTATCACTTTAGGGAAATATCTTGATTTTTTCATAAAGCCACACACTATTGACATAAAATGAGATTACAGTGTTCTTCATTATTATGACATCAGTTACTCTACTATCCAACTAATATCTTAATCAAATACCAAACAAGAGACCAGAATCAGTAATCTACTTCCAAACTTAAATGTATTTTATTTTTTATTGCAATAACTATTGTTAAAGCACTTTTTCTCCACTTAACCAATTATTGAACCATAATAACCATCTGTTTAATATAAATGATCTCGCGATGTCAAAATAGCCCCAATTTCTTCATTTCCCTCTGATAATGATAATTCGAGTGATGTCTCGTTAACCTTCCATTGGGCGCAACTAATCTGTGAGATGAAGGCACATTAATTGAGTACTCGTATATACTCAAATACTCATATTAAATATACTCAAATGTAAGTGAAAAGTTCTGTTTAATATGTTTTTTTAACATTTTAACATAACATTCAAAAATTGCATTAATTGAGTACATTAATCTCTTAGATGAATTGCGCCCGATCGTGTTAGGATTTGCATTGCGCCCGACGGAAAGTTAAGTGAGAAACTCTGGATTCTGAAATGACACCTTGCCAGCGTGAAGAGGATCGTTACGATAAATTTAATTAATATTCTGTGATAATTGAAGCGATACTATGAAACTATAACGCAGTGCAAGAGAATACATGTGAGTAATTAAACACATGATGGATAGAGGGCGATACGCAAAACTTTGTTTTTCAACATCGTTAAAAGTTTGAAATTACATTATATTTAACGAAGCGAATTTCGTTTGCATATTCTAATACAATTATCTCAGAATTTTTCAATAAAAAAACTGAGAATGAAGTTTAATGTTAGTTATTTCACTCACGGAAGGGATGTATTTTATTTTTTGTTTTTAAATTAAAATTAAAAATTTAATTTTGACTCTAAAGTAATTTGCTTTTGATTATCTTTCTAAAATCTTCTTAGAAGGTTATAATTATCCAAGATGATAGAAAAAGAGTAATGAAAATCTGTGTAGTTCTCCAAGAGGATGATAGAATTTTGCTGATTTTGATAATCTATGCCATAACATTGCAAGTACGTATTGCATACAAATACTTAAGAAATAATTCACTGCTGTAATCGTGAATTCCATAGCACTTTTGAATCTCTCAAAGATGTATTTATCTAATGTTGAAACTATACTCTAGCGTATAATAAAATACAGCGTACAATATATAATAACGTTTCATCTTGAATTGAAATTTTATTTGATATTTAAAATTGGATCTTTTCTGCATAAGTGGCCTAGAACTCCCCGGTAATCATAAATCATCTACGTATAAGAATTTCCAATTAAATAAATTTAATAAAAATAATATTTAAAAATAGAATCATATATATGAGCTTAACTATTTCCTTTTATAATTGTATTTTATTCTACTTTCTGAGTTTTTATTTCTATTCATTATTATAAACATTATAAAGTTCTGAAATTATTCATTCTCTAATTTACTACCAGATGGCACCACTAATATAAAATCAAAATTTAATTAAATTAATGACTAATAGATGATTAGATTCAGAAAATAATGAATGATTGTATCGCCATTTATAATTTCAGCAAAATAGGGAGTAAATGTAAATTTTATTATAATAATGTGTATTGATGTATATAAAACGAGAAAAAATAAATGATATCGCATTCAAACTCTTTTTGGTCAGGGCAATGCTAAAAAAATTGCAATAAACTACTAACAAATTTTATACAACTATCAGAATTCTACATTTTTTTTTACCTGCTTTTAGTGAAAAATTTCAAGAATTTTATTCAAGCCCCAGAAAGACAGGAATGTGCGTCCGAAGAAAGAAAGACATTTTCCTGAGCAACATTGCAAAAGAAATTATTCTTGAAGATTTCGAAAGATATTCTAGTATATTTTTTTCAGTTGAAATACTTCTTCCCTTCAAAGACAGAGGGAATTACTATTTTAGTTTTTATCGTTCTCTCAGAAATATCAATCTTCTATTGTTCGGTAAAAATAAAGAGGAAGTAAAGCGTATGATATTAAATTTTAACAAAATCTTGAAAACTATTTTTGCATTCTGCTTTCAAAGTGGGATTTTGAATTCTTTTTTGTTTTGGATTGAAGCGCTTTTTTAAATAATAATAATGCATCATTAAAAATACATATTTAATTTTAGAATCCTTTTATGGATTTCATTTGTCTAGAAATATCGATGGAGATTAGTTATATACACAAGTATTAGTGCTAAGCATTTTTATTCAGTCGTAAATTTTGTAATATTCGCAATAAATTGAAAGTTCAGAAATAGAATTGAAATTGTATTTCAATAAAAATATTCCAGACACATAAATAAATAAACCTCTTGAAAATATAATTATTGTGAGGGATTTGGATTTTTATCAAATTCGTAATATCCCTGGATATTCGTTTTTCATTTTGAAAATAATACTTATTTTGATGACTTGAGAGGAAAGAACATTTTTTGGTTTTGCAGGAAGTATTAAATTTAGCATTGTTGTCATTTAAATCTGTAGAAAGATTTCACGTCAGTTTAAAGTCGATGTGTTCTACACTTTGTAATCCTAGAATGTATGACTTTATATTTTTTAAGACAAAAAATATATGTATGTTTTGAATAGTGAAATTTTTTTAAAAAATCTAATAAAATACACCAAACAAATGGCAACATTAGGAATTAAATAATATCCCAGTTATACATCATATTATAACAATTCTGAAATAAAAATAGAAGTCCTTTTTTACGGATATATTTTTAATACATCGGTAAATATAAAAAAAAATATAAAAAATATATTTAGATAGTATTTTTTATGATAGAGCTAATAATACAACAGCATTTTATTATTTTTCCATATTTCCAGCCTAAATCTAATTCTAGTACCACTATTGCCATAGTACATCGGTAATTTCAACAAATTTTTATCAAAAAGATTTTAAAAAGAATATAGAAATATTCATTGTTGCCCTTTAGAACAGTCATGTGAAGCTTATAAATGGAAATGGCTGTTCATTGTACAGCAGGATAAAGTCAAATTATAAAATCGATTTTCTGAAATGCCTGGATATATTCGTTATAGTAAAAACTTCATTTAGAATCGCTCGTATTTTATTACGGTTTATTTTAGGTTCCGAAAGAAGCAAGTAGATTTTCTTTAATTCCTTTCTTTTTTTAATTTTCAGAATGATATGAAGAAGCACGTTTGGGAAGCAAAAATTGTGTTGATGAAATAATAATTCCTGAAAAGTAAATATATTAAAGCCCCAATTTGAAGCTTAAGAAATATACTGAGAAGAACCTCGTAATTCTGAATCATAGTCAGATAATTGGAGTGGAACTTGTTTCGACACCCTCTCCTGAAATTCGATTCAAAATTAGATTGAAATTCCTAACATTTCAAAGAAATCTTTAACAAGTTCTAATCTTACTTGCACGATGGACCTTCCTTGGAAACAGATATCAAGATTTTGATCACGAAGTTCTGTTCTGATGATGGAACAGTGTGTTATCTTTTACATATAAGGCTTTGAGACTTCATATTTGAAGTTTTTAGTCCCTATCTAAGCTTTAATACTTTTAATGCTTGATTTCTCGCACGTTTTCTTTTATTTATCAGAAAGAAGAAATGATGTTCAAAGTAAAAAGGAAGGATATTAAACCCAAATGCTAGTATGTCTTAAATAAGCAAGATTTAAGGTGATGTGGGTGACAAAAAGTGTAGGTTTATTTTAAATATTTTTTCATAAAAAAAAAGCGAGTCGTAAAGCTAATACCTTCTTTCTGATACTTGCATATCTCCCCCCCCCCCACTTCGAAAAAAATTTTCACAGCCCTTTCGAATTTCTCAAAGACACCTTCTCTCTTCTCCTAATATTGCAATCGATCTCTCAATATCACCTTTCATTTTGTAACATGGCGGATGAGAAACACCATTGTTTAATTTCCTTAAAATAACCAAGCATCTTCGAGCGTATTCACAATGCATTTAGAATAAGTTTTCACAAAAGCTTGAATATTATTATTCATAATACCGCTAGCAACACTACTGCATCGACACGGAGAGAAATGAATGTTCCATCAGGAGTCCCATGATGGATTATCAGATAAGCGATTCTAGCTTCAGTGCCCCATGTTGATCGCACATGTACACTTCCTCTATCTACGAATAACTGCCAGGATGCTTAATCCTTGAATTCCAAGAAGTACAAAATAAAGTTTGCCACTCTTGTTTACAGCTCTCCGGATATCAGCTTATTAAACATCTTATAGTAAAATTACAATAGGGTTTGTATCTTTATAAATTCCTATATCTGCAGAAGTTTGTTTATTGTTAAACTGTTGAATGTTTTAATATTGAATGAGTGGCCTAGTGGATATTTCTGTAAAATAAATATTTATTGATCCAATTTTTATTTTCTTGTTGGAGTTGTGTGTGTGTAATTGTGGGACACAGTATTTCTCAGATAAGTTTGTTTTTGTGTTGTGTTGTGACTTATGGTACTTTACAAGTCCACTGACAGTTACCTATCAGCAATTTAAGCCGAGTGAGCGTCTCTTGGTTTTACAGTAGCGCAAACTAGGGCCAAAAGTACGACTTAGCTACTTCATGCGTCACATTTGCTTGCAGAAATCCTTATTACAGGGGGGGGGCACATCCACACACCTCAAGGATAGAATATAGAAGAAGAACAACAGCAATGCCTGAACCGGGACTCAATCGCGGGAAGCCTAGATCTCGACCAAGTCGCTCTACCCCTATGCCAAGACGCCGGCAATTTCTTGGAGCATTCATAAGAAATTATTGAGTGATCAAAAAATGTGAGGTAACATATAATTTTAAATCTTTAAAACATTTCCCCTGTAGTCTTCTTCTTCAAGATCAACCCAAGACGAATATGAATAGCACTAGACATAAAAGAAAGCTTATTTCTTTTCATAAATGAAAATAATTATTCCCTTCCATTAATAATTCCAAGCAGGAAAATAATTTCAGATGCCAGTTTTTGAGCATTTTTAAATTTAGACCGCAAATGATTGCATAATCTAGGCATATTAACTTCCCTGAATTCAGATATCAGTCCGGAAATCCTGATTCTTGATCGACTTCACTTGCATGCAGTTTTGTACAAATTTTATATGTACATTGAGATAAATCAACCAATTGACTCTCCGACCCGCCACGAAGGCACACGGATTTAAACCATAAGGCTGAATGACCGGAGAGCCGCAACAGAACACTGGTGGGAACTGTGGTTGAGTCCTAAGGGCCATCACCGGCCACGGTACAACCCTCCCCGAAGGAAGTACGTCTCGTCATCGATGGGAGGAGTCAGATCCCCTACCTATTTGTGTACCCTCCAAGGTGGCGGGATCCAACGACCATGCCGGAAGCATCTCATCCTCATTGTGAGGTACCCCCCCCCCAGAAGGACATATATATTTAGATAAATTAGAAAAACAGTTTAAAGATAGAAAGAGAGAGAGAATTAAATAACTTCAAAACCTTGTTTCAAATTCAATTCTGAAGTTTAAACATCTTTCAATGTCTTTTAGGTACGATGAAATTTTTTTTCAAACTGATTTGATCTTTCTTTTCAAATTTATCTTTGATAGGATGACCGGAATAATAGTGTTATCAAGGAAGTATTATTAGTCTTTGGTCCCTTATTTTGAGAAGCACTTTAGGGTGTTTAAAGGATTTAGATATGTAGGTAGTAGATTTAGATACGTCAATAGGTTGACATAATAAAAAAATACCATTAATTTGTTAAGGCATATATTAGTGATTTTGAGAAGGGATCATCAATGCAAAGTTTCAAACAGACGTTACACAGCATAATAAAAACTGAGTTAATAGAGAGCATAATCCTTTATAGTCATATAGTTTTCAGAAAGTCAATTCATGTTAGAAATAATTGATTGTTTGTGAATTTCTCCTACTCCTTCTGAAACGGAATTTTCATTCTGGAAGAGGAAAAGAAAAATTGTAATCTCCCTTTCCAAAGTTGCCCCATCATGTTCCATAGAATTAAGGTTCATAGAATCGTTGATGCGTCAATAAGTCGAATTACTCTCTGTCCAAAAATTCTTGGACCAGACAATTTCTATCTGAATGATCATTTGATTCATCATAACAAAATTAGAACTGATTGAGCCTCTCTCTTCTTAAAAGGTCTTCTCCAAGATCTAATCCCTTTTCTCTAACTGCAGTCATATATATATCTTTTGAAAATTATAAAAACCTGTGTTCCGTCTGATAGGATACTTGACAAAATCATTTCATTTACTGCTGCCATATTGCCTTTTTTTGCTTGAATATTAATAGATATATAGTAAGTGATAACTATTTACCGATAAACTGTCATTGAGAATCAAGGTTGAATCTGAACTTAACAGCGAATATGATTGCTTATTCCTATACCAATGTCATATTTCCAGCATTATGATAAATGGGTTATTCTGTGCTTATGGACTCTTCTAATTATGACAATGAAAATGAGACATTTATCTGTGTTTTAAGGATGTACTTAGTTCTTATTTCATTTTGAAAAACGAAAACTATCGCCTGCATAGGACTGCTTGACGAACTTCTGTAAAGTGAGGATATTCTGCCTATGGATTCTTCAGCCAGATTTCTGGAGCTTAATTCCACAACGCATATCAGAAAAGCTCTTAGGTAGTTAGTTGCAATTCAGATTTCATCTCCCAATCTATCCAATAGCTGAATATAGCATTTCTGGAGTAAGTGCAAGAGGGATTTTTAAATTGTTTAATTTCCATCTTGAATTCAGGTTGTGGCCATTAAGGTCCTGTGATATAAGAGAGAATCATGTCATAGTTAATTGTCCTCTTTTTGTACCTTCTTTTAATGTTTTCTGTATCTTGTTAATTTTTACAAACCTTCATAGAAATGAATCATAAATTAAGTTAATTATTTCTTTTTGTATTACTTATGTGTCAAAGAATTGTTAAGTCTATAAAAAGAGAAGTAAGAAATTGATTTTTGACGTGATGAATATGAGCACCTACAATTTTAATGCACTCGTCACTGTGATTTAATAATTATATAGATACTTATACATATGTACATTACGGATTGTTGAATTATTGCCTTTAAAGTACATGTCGAAGTTATTGGCATAGCCGCATCCCTCCAGTATCCATACATAATGAAATATTGAATGACACCGTAATTAATTAATTAATTAAATTGTTACATAAATAGTTTTATTTAAGACAATTTCATAATCATGTTTATGGAGTACATTTTGCGGTGAATTTTTAAATTGTCTAATCGGTGAGCAACACAGTGGCTTTTACTCAAATAAAATGATTACTTAACCCTTTCTAGGGCCGTGGGAAGTATGCTTCCCACCAAATTTATCAATCTTTGTATGAAATTATGTAGGTTGGCATAAGTTCTGACAATTTTTTTCAGAAAGACAGAAACTTAGATGCTTCAGTTCTTTATCTCACCCAAAATGATGTGTCTTGGTTTGTCACTTAATTATTAATTAACCAAATTAATTAATTAATCAAATTAAATTTATCTAATAAGCCAAATGAATCCCTTTCCTTATTTTAATTTCAAGTTTAGAAATATTTTAACATAATATGACTAGAAAAAAAGGGCCCTTTAAAGGGTTAAGTTCATGTTCGCCTAAAATGAATTAAAGTTTTCAACTGATTATTTCCAGGATTTATATTAATATTATTTTGATTTATAAATTTAATAGTTCTCAGAAAATAAAGTTTATTCCTATCTTTTATGTTTTTTTTTATATTTAAAGAATATTTATGTTTTCATCTGAAAAAAAAGGAAGCATCAATTATTGCTCTTAAACGAAATTTCAATTAGCACGTGGTACACTCAGATTATCTTTCATATATTTTCAATTTCTTTTTTTTTATTATTTTATATTTTTTTCTAAAGAGAGACAATATTCTCTCTGATTTCCTTTTTGAACATTTACTACCAAAATATTCATACCTCTTCATAGATCCAAAGCAGAACCCCTTTTCAAGAGTTCGATAAAACTTTTAATCTCTTGAGATAAAAACATATCCCATTAGTGCCTAACCTTTTAATTTTCTTCTGTAGCACCTCTTTTACCCTCGAGCAGAGAGCATCCCCTTGCGGCGTTTTACAGAAGACAAGCAGTTGAACGGGACACCTGCATCCTGAGGTCGACTTTTCCCCTATGCGCAACCCCAGCGCTAACGCCGAAGGCTTTCGGTTGGAAACGGTGGAATCCCTCCACCATACTGTTTTCTTTAACCTAATTGTCTATGTGTGTTTGTAAATTTTGTAGAGTAGCTGTGTTTATGTAGATTAAAAATATCATATTTAAAACCGAGCCGTTTATTAGAAAATCACAACACACCCACTATATTTCTTATATCTTATATTTTTCGGCTTATAAATTTTCCTAGCCTACTTCGTGTTGTTTCAATATCGAAAATATTTTGTTAATACAAATACGACAGAAAGCATGAAAAACGGAAAATCATGTTAGTTTCAAACATCAATTATATTGATTAAGTAACGCTTCAAATTTAAAAGCAGTGAATACATTTTCCAAGTACGGGTACATTTATTATTTAGATATTAAATGCCAAAGTAAGTAAAATGTATTTGAAAGTAAATGTAAAGTAATGTTTCGCTACATTCTAACTCTCGTATCGAATATTCTCAAAAAAAGTAAATGTCTTATGAAAAATGAAAACTAACTTTGTAAAAAATACAGTATTGAAATGTTGTATCTCTAAGAAAGGGATAAATATCTTTCTGAAACTGAAAAGTAAAGTTGCATTAAAGTCATTTTTTTTCTCTTATTAATAAATTATAATTCAAAGTTTTGAGACAAAAAAGGAAAAGTGTAAAAAAATAGATTTTTAGGTGCATTCTGGTATCTTTTCAATTTTTAAACTTATTTATTCATAATCATATTCATCAACATCATATAAACTATCATATCCATTTAAATATTCAAACAAATGCATTTGAATTATTTTTAAATGCTTTTAAAAGCAGATAACTTAAATTTATTATTAGAAAAGTATATTAAATTTCATTTTTGTTTATATTTACAAGTAAAAATGTCTAATAAAAAGTTTTATGCCAGCTATTCTACAAACTCACAAAAACAATCCATCATTTTAAATTCTTATCATATTTGTATTTGTAATCAAAGAAGCCAGAGTTAGTGTGAATTTATTTTTACATTCTTTTATTCAGAAATTTATTTTATTTAGTTTTTAGTGTTCTATGCATTTCAAAACACTGCATAAAATGTAACAAAATTTAATACGTGCAAAATTTAAAAAAAAATAATTTTCAAATTGAAAGGATTTCTAAAAATGCATTAAATTTGTTAACTTCAATGCAGTAAATATGTTTTCAAAGCATTTGTACCATTTCTTTTTAGATATCTAAGAATATTTTCTAAAGCAACGTTTTTCTGCTTTCTAACTTGCAATAGGTGCTCTTAAAATAACAGTAAACATTCCGCTAATTCGGAGCGATAAAATTATGAAGAGACACTTATTTTCTATTAATATCATCTGTGTACTCGCTTATTGCATTTATATTGGCACTTTTTACGTTACTTTCTGTAATATTTATTTTTTAAAAAACACGTTTTTTATTTTTTTTTCGTTTCACATTAAAATAATTTTATTTTTTCTGAACTTATAACAAAATACATTTTAAAATATAAAACTTTCAAAAATTCAAGGAAAGACTTAGAAGCATTCTCTTTCTGTAGTATTAGCGAAAACTTTGAATTAAAATACTACTAGGAAACTTGTTTTTGGCTTGAAATAAAGTTTTAAAATTAGGAGTAAAATTTTCACCTCTGAAGTAGATATTTACAATAAGCTACTTTATTGATAAGATAATTATTATGTAAAATATGATAGGTCGTTTGCTTTAAGTCGGTGAACAATCTTTAGATATTTGATTTTCAATTTATGAGTGAATAACTTTCAAATTAAACGTGTAAAGCAGTATAACTAAGGAAAATTAGAATGCTTCTTTTTTCAAATTTTAGCAAATATGATGTATGACACCATTTTGAATATTTGAACTTTTTGAAAAATCGCTAAACGTTATGTATCTATTGAGTTCAACCTACTTCAGAAGGATAAGAAAATTTTTGTTCCTTTGTTCCTTTTTTTTTCATTTATTGTAAAAAATAGCACGTAATCATATTTTAAACATTTGTAACGATTAAATGACACGTGCATTTATAGTGAACAACAGACTACATTTGTAAATTGAAAAAATTGATTCGTAAATTCCATTCAAATTTTTCGCAGATACAACTTGTGTTTTTTTTCTAAAGTACTTGGAGGGCTAATCATAACAAACATTGGACAAGATAATGGAGTAAAATTATTTTTATGGAGTAAAAAGCATTTCAAAGGAAAAGTATTCTAAATGATTAAAATTGTTCAACGATTAAGTAATTGAATTCTATGCATGCGTGCATGTGGGAGATACAACTTGAGCTTGAATTTCTTTTTCAGTGTTATTTGAAATAAAATCATTACATTCCAAATATGCCAAAGTCCATTAGAAATTTTTTTCTATAATCTTATCTTACTTTATAGCATTATTACTTATTATGAATTAAACCGTACCATCATACAAGTATTCATATTTTTAGCGATCAATAAATACATTTATTGAAATTAATATAAAATCAATAATTAATTCAAATTAATAAATTTATTATAAATTATAAGGAAATAATTAAGATAATTACCTTATTTTGTATTCTTACATTATTTTAATCAAAAATTCGGTACTAACTTTCATATATATTTAATGGATAGTTAAGTATGTTTGTCATTAAATAAGCGCCATTTTTTTCTAATTTGTGCCGTGTGAAATATTTATATTTTTAAAGCTGAAAATTGTGTACTCAAAATATATATTTCACCAGAATAGTTTAAATACCTTGTGAAGTAATTTAATCCTTAATGCACATTAAATATGAAATTCAATAATACTAAATAAAACTCAGTTGATCAGATTTATGGATAAAAGCCTTCGTATTTAAGAAAAAAAAAAATTCTGAAAATTTTTCCTAAGCATTTAGAGTCTTGAATATATCAGTAAAATTTATTTTGGAAAATGCTCCTTTCTCAATTGCCTCTTTTTAAAAACTATCAGCAGACAATTCAAACATCTTAAGATGGGATTGTATTCATACGGAAAAGAGGCTGAAACTGGAGCCAGAGAAAATGCGTAATTTATCAAAGAAAGAAGTTTCATTCTTAGAGTTTTATAAGAATTGCTTTGACATTTTCAAGTTGAAACTGATTTTCCGTTTTCTTTAGCGAAAGAGGAAATTGATTCTGCGCTTTTCGGTGACTGTATTTAAACTCTATTGTTCGAAAATAATACTTGAAGAAAAACGCTTAATGTTACGCTTTTCGAAACCCCTCGTAGTTTATTCTTTCATTCTACTTCAGAAACAGGTTTCTGAATTCAATTTTGGTGCCTGAAGTTTTATTTTATATCGTAATACTGTGTTTAATGATATTCATGGAATTTTAGCAACAGTTTTGAATTTCCTTTTCTGAACAAAAATTCGTATAGGCAAGTTGAATTAATTATTTCATGGAATTTTTCATGGTATTCATAGAATTTCAGCAGCAGTTTTGAATATCATTTTCTGAACAAAAAATCGTTTAGGCAAGTTGAATTAATTATTTCTTCTATCTTTGACACATCAGGATAATGTTGATAACAGATTTAAATTATAAGGAATAAAATATTTTTAACCAGTAACTGGAGACATGAATTTGTTCATGCGTCCAGAGACTTGGAGTCAAAATGACTTCCTTGTTGTTCTTTTTTTTTGCCTTTTGTAAACAGCATTGGAATTTATTTTGGAAGCACAATACATTCTGGAGATCATGTATTTACTACAAATATAAAAAATGTTAATATTAAAAAAGTTAAATGTTAAAATATTAACTGTTGGAAAGGTTTTATAAGAAAAACATAAACAAACTTTTACTGAGTATTTACCTCTTTTAGATATTATGGAATTATACTAATATTAATCACTGTTAGTTTAAAAAAAATAAAAATCAAGAATATAATAGTTTAAACTATTTAAGAATAGTTCTTTATTCTTTTCGCATATTCAAATTAAAAGCATTTCAGAGATATGGAGTCAATGACTCCATAAATAATAATAAAAGTTTTGAAAAAGAAGAACACCGTTATATGCACGTGATCATATTTAGACTTTTGCCAACATACCGCTGCAAACACAACCTGAAGATACTGAGGTGATGATTGCATTCAAGGGCAAAATACCATATGATAATCAGAGTTAATGAACAACGCGGTGTAACTTTGACTTCCGTCTCCTGTCACGGGTTAAATATCTGAAAGATGAAGAAAGAAAAAATGACAGTTGGTTTGGAAGCAAACTGTATGCAAGATACAACTTAATCTGTTACACTTGCAAATTAATAAATAAAAAACATTGAAAAAATAACTTTCTAACATGATGTGTGTCGAATTAAAAGCCCTTATTTCAAAATTTAACTGTACAGTGTATGTTAGCTGTAGTTTTTTGAACGATGCATACTTCAAGAATTGAGAAAAATCCAGTTCTAAATCCATTTGTTGGTTAAAATTATTATAGATAAAATGTTCTAATGTCAGTATTGATAAAATTATACTACAAAAACTTTGGAGAAATTGTAATATAGTTTTAATATAGCCTTTATAGCAAAAGTAGAATATTTGTGATGTTTGCATAACAAAAAATTGTAATTCATATCAAGGCATATAATTAAATTATGCATGTGTTTACAGTACTATATTGAGGCATTTCTTTAATATCTCATATATTGTGTAATTCTATGTTCTTTCGAGAATTATTTTGCATTAGATAGATTTATTGTTTATTTAATTATATTATAAATGATTTCAAAAATTCCGTGACTTAAAATTACAATCCTATGAAAATGCAAATTTGATTTTATATTAAGATATGCTACATTAAGACAGTATTTCGTCTTCAGTAAGATGCGCATGGGCAGAAAAAGGATAACGCTTGCGTAGAAAGAGCAAAAAAAGACCAGTAATTGTTCAGATATGAATATTCATTTCATTATGTAATTTTTTCCCCCTCTTCTTATGCATTTATTATTTTATTGGTGATGATAATACTGGGTGGTGATATATACCATCTTAATTAAGGTGAAAATATATTACATTCAGGAAGGTTCATGAAAAACTATGCATCCGCTTCCCCCCCCCCCCCGACTAATGACTAATTGAAAAATATCTGTTTCAAATATGGTGACTACCTGTTGTACTATAAACCTGCAAAACATCGAATTTATCTTCATTCCGAACAACGATTTATTTCATTTATCAGTTTTTCTTGCCGTGTTTTTTAGGAAATTTTTTAAGGGTAGAGTTTTATTTTGGGATTAAAATCTGATTAAATTGCATCATTTCATAAAAATTTACAAAACGGTTTCAATATATATATATTTATTTTTTTAACAAAAAATTGAGCAGTTCATTTGATTGCAGTTCTGACATTTTTAAGTTGTCCACCCTTGAATAATGGAATGGAATGAATGATTAATTGAAAAATGTGTATTTCAAATATGCGCAGCAACTACCTGGTATATTACAAACCTGCAAAACATCGAATTCATCTTTATTTCTTACAATCATTTATTTATTTATCAGTTTTAATCGCTGTATTTTTTTAGAAATTTTTTTAAGACTACCATTTCACTATGTGATTAAAATATGCTTAAATTACGTCATTTTATAAAAATATAAAAAAATGTTTTTAATAAAAAAAGTTTTATTTTTTGATAGAAAAATTGAGTTGCAGTTAATTATTTATTTCAATATAATAAGAAAGGAAACCGAATAAGAAAAAAAAACAAAAACAAATATAATAAGATTTTGTTGGAGTTTAGCATTAATAAAAAAATTATCTTAAAATGCCATGATAATAAACATTTCATGGAACGTGAAAGAATGACATATGTCTATACAGACCAAGTATTTTTCCATTCTATAATTCATCAATAAACCCAAAACTTTGCCGAATTATTATTAGATATCAATAACAATACAAACAGACAAATGTGACTATTATGACCATACAAAAGATATTTCAATATATTCTCTGGTTGCAACATTGCAACTTCAATTCTCTTGCATCTAATCTGAAAAAAAGATCTGTTTAACTCAAAAGGAATTCAGATATCTGGGCAAACGATTTTTTTTTCTTTTTATTGTCCAATTGTCAAAACTTCTTACCATTGTATATGAAATTGCTCATTTTCCGCAACGCTTGCCTACCTTTTGAAGGAACGACCGTTTTAGTTGGAAATCATAGCAATTCTTGTGTCTACTAAAAGAGCATTTTTTATTTTCATGCAATACAGATGCAAACTGATCTACGATATATCTGTTGGCGTCCTGGCATAAGGGTTTGCGTGTTTTCCCCATAATCTGGGTGTCCTGAGTTCGTGTCCCGGTTTGGACATGGTTGTTCTTCCATTGTTCTATCTGTGAGATGCGTGAATGTGCCCTCCTGTAAAAAGGGGTTGTGCAAACCAAAGTGATGACAAATGAGTGATGCGTGAGTAGCAAAGTCGTACTCTTGGCCCTAGTTGATTCTACTAAAAAAACAAGAGACGCTCTCCCACCGGCCTAAAATCGCTGTCTTCGTAACAGCGGACTTGTCCATGGCAAGTTGTCATAAGAAACTGCAACAACAACACGATATATCTTGCATACACTTTGTGCATTTATGATGTATTGATATTGAAAGATTTCTGAAATTAGTTTTTAACGCTTTTTATTATTTGAATCAGATTCTCTGTATTACAGTCACTTTGGCTTTCTTAAGACAATGACAAGGTTTTTTTTTTCTTTTCAAGGGAAGAATTTCGTTAGTTTAATTATATTAGCGTCCCGTTTTAAAGCAACATTTGGGCAATGTCGGGACGGACCTCATGATTTTGAATCGCGGTCAGATGACGAGAGAGAAACCTGAGCTGGCATCATCCTCTCCGCACCACTCAACACCAGCGGGGGGACGTTTCGCCCGGATGGATTTAAAATACACCAGACTCGCTTACACTATGGTTCTTCGAGCCTGCAACCCTACCTTTCCGAAGTCCAGACGTTACCAAAAGGCTCCGCGGCTCTAGAGAAATTTGGAATAAATAATATAAAAATATTGTTACTGCACTGAATTGCAGCTTAAGTTTTCAACAGACAGCTAATATATGCATTTGACCAATATACGCTGTTACATAGACTCGAATATGAATTTAATATATTTATTTGAATGTAACTGATGGATAGTGTGACTGTATATTAAATATGAGGTGTTTGGAATTCGGTTGTAATCAATTTTATTCAGACAAATGCAACTTAAAAAACAAATGCAAATTAGTATATAAACAAAATTGTTTATATACTAATCCGGTTATGAGATGTTGATTTCAATATAAGAACATGAGAAAAATATGGTGCTGTACGCAAAACAGGCTTAGTCAGTTAGTGTAAGTAGAATGAATCTGCAATTAATATAATAATATTTTTTACTGAAACAAAGCATTTTTTTTAATAATATGATTACTGATAATAGAGTCATTGAGCGTTTAAACTTTATGGGCACTAAAGAATACCTTTCTTAATTTATGTAATATCTCAAGAATTTGTCAACAAAATTTTCTCAGATTCATTATGAACAGATCTATTAATTAACAATGTTTAATTTTAAATGCATCAAACACTAAGAAAATAAAATGAATCGCTTAAAATAATCGGTCTAAAACAGGTTTAAAAAAACTACTTAAAAAACGATGTACTTAAAACTATAAGCATATACAAAAAATATATATATAACTAACAACTTGCATGCTTTTGTAATTAAATACAATTTAATTACAAAAGCATGCAACTAACCTGAAAATAATTTGAATTATTGAAAACCGGTTAAAAAAACTACTTAAAAAACGATGTACTTAAAACTATAAGCATATTTAAAAAATATATAACTAACATAAATACAATTTACTTACAAAAGCATGCAACTAACCTAAAAATAATTTAAATCATCCGTTGATAACGGTTGTCATGGCAACAATCAGAACACAAAGCGCATGCGTGAATTTTCTTCGCCACTTACGGTAACGCAGATGCGTGGATTTTGGAGTAACGCTATGTAGATTAGACATTTTTAATTTCCTTTATTCTCTGTTATTTTAATTCAAAAGTACTTCAGAATGAATCTGAAACATGGATTAATTAACAATGTTTAATTTTAAATGCATAAAACATTAAGAAAATAAACAGAATCGTTTGAAATAATCCGCCAAAAAATGTTAACCCTAGACTCATTACTGTTGGGAGAAAAAACAAAACAATAAAGCCTTACTTATTTGGAGGTGGGGAAAATCGAAGATTTTTTTTGGTGGAAAAGTTGGCGGTGGGGAAAATGGAAGATTTTTTTGGCGGGAAAGTTAGTTTTTATTTAATAATTAAAATTCTAATTAAAATTTCGAAAAAAGGGACCCCAGGTGCACATTCCCGACCTCTAAGGTATACATGTACCAAATTTGATAGCTGTATGTCAAATGACCTGGCCTGTAGAGCGCCAACACACACACACACACACACACACATTGAGCTTTATTATAAGTATAGATATAGATAGATTATTGATTCATGTAGTTAAATGAGTTAATTTGTAACAAGCAGTTTCAAAAATGTATGCTTCAGTTGTTAAATTGAACTTGATTTTTTCCAGCTGCAGCAAAATATCAAGATTTTGATGAATATTAAAATTGGTTTGTGATTTTAATATTGGAAACAATGAGGCATTAGAATATAAAACATACAAGATTAATTTTAAACGTTTTCTAATACCGATACACTACTGTGGTGAAAGCTTATAAGCCAGTTAACAGCTCCGCTGCACGAGCAATTGCTTTTGTATTGTGGTCATGTTACTGGGCTGCAAAAATAAGGTCTCAGGTTCTATCCCCGCTCATACCAATCCTCCTCATTGGTGACCTCGGACAATGAACTTTCAACCTTCGTACAGCTGTTGTGGTGCCATTTACTCACAGAAACCCAAAGTCGTCACATTCACTTGACGCAGCAACACAATGTCGTCATACTCACTTGACGCAGCAACAGCATCAGCAACCACTCACCTACACAAGCACGTCATAACGCTTGGCGCTACTCAAATGGGTACAGGCGCATTAGACTCAACACCCATATCGTTCGTCTCACCTCCGACTCACTGGAGGGAGAGTCTGTGGTAAAAGTTTATAAGCCAGTTAACAGCTACGCCACAAGAGCAATTGCTTTTATATTGCGTCATATTACTGGGCTGCGAACCACAAGGTCCAAGGGTTCTATCCTCGCTCATCAGCAATCCACTACACTACTTTGCATTCGGTAAGCCAAAGCCAGGTAACCGAAACATCGTATTTTAATCACGATCAAGGTATCTAATCGATTTGTGAGGAATACCTAGCCAAATGAATTAGAGCAGCAGAAAATCCCCCCAAAACAATACATTCCATTCGATAGAGAGGAAATAAAATAAAAGATGAACGAAACAAATAAAACTGAACAATTCGCTTCCTTTTCTCGCCACAGGGACTAACCGGATGCCATTCAGATTGATCTCTGGAGTGCAGTAATTGGGGCGCTTCTAGAAACGTAAATATTTCTTTTACTACCTGAGCGGGCAATAAAGCACTGGTTTTTAGCAGCAGAACGGAAATGGGAGAATTTGGAGGAAGATGAGATGTTCGATTACGTGAGGAAAGGACTAAAAACAGACTAAATAAATTTTCGAGTACCTGAGAGATAGATTTGTAATGGAAGGGTATATAAAAATATCAAATTGCTTTGCTGTGTTTCTTGACTGTATTTTTCTTGGATTTGATTGAAATTGAAGGATTTTAGTTAAGTCAATGTCGAGCAGTAGAAATAGAAATTTTTGCAGTGTATCCCAGCACCATGCTCAATTTCAAAAGGTTACAGTGTTACAAATTGCTAAAAAGAATAAGATATACTTAGAATCGCATATCAAATCAGAGTCAGAAATGTACGCCAGACACAATAGATGGCGTTGAACGTGCGAGGGAATTCACAATTTTCCTAAGAGATTTTTCTTTTCAACGTTCCACAGCAAAATTAAATAATCATAATCAATCATCTCACAGCTATCCACGACAAAAATGTGTGTTCGTACCGACGTCCTGGCCTAGGGGTAGAGCGTCTTCCCCAAGATCTAAGCGTTCCGGGTTCGAGTTCTTTTCCTTGTGTTCTCTCTGTGAGGTGTGTGAATGAGCCCCTCTGTAAAAAGGGGTTGTGTAAGCGAGTGTGCGTGTGATATCTTCATTGAGCTAGAAGTTATACTTCTGCCCTCGGGTTCTCAGGGGTCTTTACCTTCAGAAGCTACTGCACAAAATTTGGCTTAAAATAGTCACACGACAAAAAATAAATTGTGTTCGTATTCAAAGACGAAGTAATGACGTCATTGATGGTGTCAACAGAAGATAAATACAATTCAAAATGTGTTGACTTCCCCCTCTATGAATATCGGTATTTCGATGAATGAGACCATAAAGAACATAACTGAAATAATTTAAAAGAAAACTCACTTGATTCTCGTTCTTTTTAGGTTTTGTTTGGGGAAATACATATGTAATAAAACCCTTCTTACAGAAATGTTAATTTTCTCTCATTCAAAGAGTATCATGGATTTTGAGGGTGATAATGAATTTGTTTTCCAGAGCTTTAACATAAACTATGTCATTCGCATTTAAATTATAGATTTGATATTGTTAAATATAACATGATTCCTGTGTCATTGAATAATGGTCATTCCAGGTTTAATGCGGGCAACAGTGACGACGGCAATGTGATTCAGAACTGCATTCACTGAATCCTGCTATGGAATGCTGAAATAAAGACTGTGTAATAAAATGCTCGAGAATCCAGTATAGAGGCAACTCCATCTATAATGTCTGACATGCATTTCCGACTCAGCATTGTTATATGATTCCTTCAAGGTAAACTTTTCTTTCTCCTAGAAGTTTGTAATTCTAACGCTTAGACAACAGGCCTATTTTTTTCTTTTACATTATGAATTTCGGTAGTTTTCATTTTTGTGAATCCGTTGTTTCTTCACCGGTTTTGTATTTATAAGAATTGCTTGCAAAGTAACATGTAAACAGAAAAATTTAGTAAAATTAACGCGACTAAGAAAAAAATATTAATTTAAATATCTTTCTTTATATCTGAAGAAATCACAAAATTATTACATAATAAAAAAATCATTGTAAATAATTAGAAATCTAAATAGAATAGAATAATAGAAATCTAAATTAAATTTTAACTTTAAAAATCCTGTTTTTTCACAGTAGGTCATTAATATATGTTTAAACTCATTTCAGTGAGAAAAAACCATATTACACCAATTATTAATTAATTAAATAATATTTAATGAGCTAATTAGCCTATTTTTTGAAGCATGATATCTTAAATTCTAATTTGTACAGACACACCATTCTATTTGGAAATTATGCCTAATATTAGTCTTCATGTTGTCTGCCTCAATCAAGTTATAAAAATATATAGTTTTTTTTAACAATTTTTTCATCAACGATGAATAGAAAAAGCGAGATTTTTTTTTGTAATTTTAACTTTTAAACAGCTATTAAAAATTTATTTCGATAAATATAACTTTGCTTGAAGCACAAAACATCCGCTATTTTATACAGATTATTTTGATATATAAATAACTGTATTTGGTTAATTTCTTGTTGAGTTATGATTGTTTGAATGAAGCAACATAGTGGAAAAATATCATTCTTCATAAAATGAGTTTTAAAAACACCGCAACTAGAGTTTTTAATGAAAGCACCTCAAGAAAAATAATTATAACTCGGGAAATATTTCGAATATTGGCAAAATCTTGGTATCGTTTGAAAGCTAAAGGATCAGAGAACATTATTTAGCAATAAAAAATATTCGATATTTTGAACCATTTTCGAAGTTTCAAGTGTGTACATTCACCTTAAACAGTGATGCAACGCAAACGAATGCTTAAAAAGTCTGTTGAAAGTGCGTGTAACAAAAGAATTCCAACAGTTTTATGCTTTTGTCTCTTAATCTTTTCGGACAACTTTAACTCGAAAAAGAAAGGAAAAAAAATATCGAAATAAAAGAAAATGCTTTTCAGTAAAGATTACTAATTTCTTAAACTATTTATAAATTTAAAATTAAATCCATCCTTCCATTTATAAATGAAAAATTGCATGGAATTGAATTTTTTTGTTATTTCATAATTTACAGTTTCTTATTAAAAAATATAACACAAATTTGCGAATCCAACCATACCGGATTAAAATTCAGAAAAGATTGATAATTTTTATCCTTCATATTTTTACAAATTAAGTAAATTAGCTGTAAATATATATTTTGAATTTGACTCGTTTCCCTGCTATGAATTTTTTGCCTTCTATGAATTTCAACCGATTTCTTCAGTTGGGAAGGTATTTTTTTATATATCCAACTGGAATTAGGTATTGGCTTGCTGGGTTATTTTTTTTTATCATGGCAGAATATGATGTTGTTTTGGTTTGGGACATTTGCAGCCTCGCATGGACAGAAAATTGGGGATTTATCGCATTTGTGGCATCAATGTTTCGCTTTTAGGGTTATTTGAAAATGCTAAAGAAGGTAACCACATTTGGCGAGTAACCGCCAATACAAAGTTACAACTGTGGTGAGAATCCGCCACATGAGGTAAGAAGTAATCACTCGAAGAAGCACAGAGACGAAAATGGGAATGAACGCAAAAGAGCGTGGAGAAGTATCGGAAGTTATATATATAATTTTAAAAAAATTTCAATTCTTCTTGCTGACAAAATAGTTTTAGAGTTCAAACAATTTTAAAATGTAAAGAAAAAAAATCTAAAATTTGGTGTTTACACAATACAATAGTCACGTGATCATTCCAAATCAGTTTATACCGGATTTTGGTACACAAAATATCTGTTGGGTTCTTCTGATAAAGTTTTGGAGCTTGAATGATTTTCAGATAAAAAATAACAATTATAACCATCATTTTGTAAATATCGAAGCATGCGTAATCTGATAGTCACGTGATTGTTAAAAACCTGTTTAAGCTGAGTTTTTACGAAAAAAAAAAATTCTGTCCTCGAAAAATTAATTTTAGAATTCGATAATCTTGAAAGGGTCAAAACATAGACATTACTTTTCTAAATGTTGATGATAGAGAAATATGAGTCATGTGAGAGCATGAGGTTTTTCTGTCTGAATGATGAGTAAGTTAACGTGAAAAAAAAAGTAAAAAAAAAAAAAAACCGTGAAAACATGAAACGTGTGTTAAAAAAATAATGTTCTCGCATGATATCTTGAGATTTGCGATGGCATATTTCAATTTTTTATTTAATTTTCATGCATAGCTAGTCTTTTAATGCTTGCATTTAAAGAAAAATTGCTACAGTTGTCTGATTTATAAATGACCTACTGCTTTCCAAACACAATTATTTTATTTGTTTATGATTAAAAATATCAAGCAATCTAACTAAAAGTCTTAACTAAATACTAATTATATATTAGATATCAAATCAAAATCATTGTCAAATGATAATTGTTTCAAAGAATTTTCGCTGATAAATATCTCCACCTAAAATAAATCCTCATCTACCAGGAGAAATAAAATAAAAGGCGAAAGAAATAAAGAAAACCCACCAATACCCATCTCTCTCTTGCCGCAAGAACTAACCGGAAGCCTTTTCGATTGATCTTCGGAGTGTGGTAATTGGGACGCCCCTACAAAAGTAAATATTTCTTTTTATACCTCAGAAGTGTGGCTGTAAAGCGTTGGTTTTCAGTGAAAGGCGGAAATGAGCTTGTTTGGAGAGGATTTCAACATCTCCATTACCGGAGAAAATGGGTCTAAGAGAGAGAAAATCCATTCGTCTACTATATAAACGCATAAGTCTGGCACGGATGTATGGGGAATTCCTGCTTTTATTTCCTACCTTTTTTGTAGGTGATATTTCTCCGAACTGGTGGAATGTGTTAAAGGTTAGTATAGCCGTCAGATGAGATGAGTCAGATCACCTGAATACGGCTAGTTACTTTATTTTCATGCGCGAATATATGATTTTTAGTTTGAGATAAATTTAAGGTAAAATTATACTGCTAACATCAACAGTTTTTAGTATAGTTTCGTTTTTGTAGCTTCATGAATCAACCCTTGCGCTCCATTAAAGTGATTATAAAACAAAATTGGGATACAAATTATGCTACAAAATGAACGAAATTAGAAATAAATATTATGTTTCAATGTAAAAATGGAATAAAAAAGAAAAAAAGGATGAATCCTGCCTGGAGACTTTTGCAAGGGTCACCCTCAGGCAAGGATTTAAAATGGGTATTTTTTTTTCTGCCTGAGGACTGACTTGCATACAATGAAGTGATTATAAAACAAAATTATGATACAAATTATGCAAAAAAATGTAAAAATAATTAGAAATAAATATTACGCTTAAATGCAAAAATGAAACAAAAAGGAATGAAATGATGAATATTGCCTGAAGACTTTTTGAAGGGTCACTCTCAAGCAGGGATTCAAACTAGGGATTTTTTTTTCTCTGAGGGGGTCTGACTTTCATCTAAGTATTGACCCTTCGCCACCCGAACAACCCAAGAAATTGAAATTTCGGTGATAAGAAATAATATCATAAAATCAAAGAAAACAAATTACACAATAATAAGCAAAATGTATTAAAATTTAAATCTAAGTAAGCTAACAGCAAAAAAAAAGAATCAATACGAAATTAAATTAAAAGTAAATATTTCCATAATCAAAACTAATAAAAGATACAATATATTTTTTTTAAAAACAAGCAAATGATATATTTGTATTTTTTTTGGTAGTTGCTACAAAATGAAGCAATATTTTACTTCTTCGCCTACGCTGTATAGAGGAAATGTAACAATCATTAAAAAATTCTATTTTCAGATTTTGATGAATCTCCATGTTTTAGACCTCTCTGAGTTCGAAAAACTTATTTTTAAAAGATGTCCGTCTGTCCAATCATTAATATAGAACATGCACAGATAGCTTCTATAAATAATCAAAATTGCTTACTCATAAAAATAAAACTACCCCTACTTATCAAGATGGCACTTATACGAAAAGGAAACATGTTTCCTGAAATGATTAAAAAATGTTAAGTCTATATTTTAATTATTAACTTGTCATTTGGTTGAAAAACTATTCAACAGACATAAATTATGTTATGTCTCTTTTTAGAGTGTTGTGATTCACTGAATTTATCTACCATCCCTCGGTACCCCTCAAAAAATCCCACATATTTAAATAAAAATATAAATTAATTAAAAATTTTAATATTCCATTCAAAAAGAAACCGACTTGGACCAAGTTCCCCATAAAGTGGTTCGATTTGCATAGAATTTAACTTATGAATTGAATTACTAAGGCAAATATAATTCAAGCAAAACATAATTCATAAACTAATATTTAATAATAAATCTTACAACTTTTGAGTAGCATTTTTAGATGTGATTTATTTGATAAAAAATTAAGCATACGATAAAATTGATTCTGTTTCGTACTTTGAAAAACGACCACTGATTATAAGCAGACAAAACCAAAAAAATGATGGCCACTGATGTTTTTATTTTTTCTGTCATAAAAAGAATATCCGATGCCTTTAATATGGTTTTATAGAGCGACCTAGCAAGTTATAGAAAATTTTAAATCTACATGGACACAGTGGCACTGCCCATGTAGATTTAACATTTGCTCCATGTAAGTAAATGTCTTCGCATTATATGAATTATATTTTTGTTTCCATCTACTTATTAATAAACATAATGCTAAAAATATAAACTAACATTTAATGATGTAAAATATAAATTTTTCCAGCTGGTATTAATATTCAGTATTTAAAATTCAGTTACTGAATATTATTATTTTTGTTTCTTATTGTTAAAATTTTTGAGTAATATAAATTTTAATTTTTTTCCCGCATGTCTTCATTTTATACAATTTGAGATAAATGCAGAATATTATTTTTGTTTCTTATTAATTTTAATATTTTTTAAACCTTTTGAATCACGAATATTTTATTTTATTTTCACATTTCTTCACTATATACATTGCATTTAATGCATACTATTATTTTTGTTCTTATTATTTTCAGTCCTTTTGATTATTGCTTCGTTCATAAATACACGTAATAAGTAAAAAAATGTTTAGGTATATCTTTTATTATAGTTGAATCCAAATGAAGGAGGATATGACACAACAATAAAACTCTGGCTTTACTATATTATGCTGCATTAAAAGCTTTAATAATATCATGCTAAGTCTTAAAATATCGTATGACATTTTTGTATGTACTGAAAAACTTTTTTAAGTTGGAGAAAACGGTAAAAAGAAGACTTTAAAAAAAAAGCGTAAAGAAAATAAATAAAAAAAAGAAAGAAAAAATTGCAGCGGGGTCCAGATCTTTCATCTCAAAGAGTGGTGCAATCGCTTTTAATCAATTATGCAGTGACCACCCAATCACATTAAAGCAGAGGCAGTTAAACGGATTTAATCCGTGGCACACGTGTTGCGGAAGTCTTGGAAATTCCAATTACATTTGAGAAGCGTTCCTTTCTCTCAACTACAAAGAGGGAAAGTATAGAAACGAGGAGGCCTTAAATAAAGACCCTTTTGTGATGCCTGGGGAGTTTTAAAACTTTTATTGTGTTTTCGAGTGGGATTTCACAGGAGGGAATTAATTTCCCTTTTTCCCCTTTAGAGTGAATAGAATCCTAGTTAAGTATACTTGTTGTTGAGATTTAATTTGTTTTGCTTAGTACTGAGAAAGTAGACGGAAGGTGGACATTAGAATTGTTAGAAGATCACCAAAATCCGAAAATAGGCTGAAGTGTTGTTTTTCTGCTGTTTTCACATTGTACGAGATCTAGTTCTTCTATGTAATTTCAATAACTCATACATATGAAGTGGGAATGGATAGCCTTGTTGGTGGGGCGTTGGATTCGCGTCTCTTGGGTTGCGAGTTCGAAACCCACCGGTCTTCCTCTGTGTGTGAGTGGTGGTTGGTGCACGTATAAATCTGTCGTTGTCACAAAGTCCTCCATGTCGAGAGTAATACCACTGGAGATACTGGAACAGGGGTGGTCGTTTTCTGATTCAGGTCTAAATTACGATCTGTGGATGAGTGAATGAAATGCATGAATGAAGTCTGCCCAGTGAAAAGGGTTGTGACGTGTGTGCAGTTAAGTCGTACTCTTGGCCCTAGATGGTGCAACTGAAAAAAAAAGAGAGACGCACCTTTGGCTTAAAATGACTGACTTCTAAAGTCAGTGGGCTTGTCTATGACAAGTGCCATTAGAAACAACAACATATATATGATGTTTACAAAGACAAAGTATCGCAATCGTAAAAAATTCGAGTATTTGATGAATCATGAGATTTCTAACCTCTGTAAATCCGAAAAATATATCTTTGAATGCCTGTCTGTCCATCTGACTCTATGTATTTGAGCACGATAACTCAAAAGCACTTCTAGCTACAAGTATGTTGTGTTATTGTTACTAATGGCACTTGCCACGGACAAGCCCGCTGTTCGAAGACAGTCGATTTAAGCCTAAGGGGGAGCCCCGGGCCTCTTGTTTTAATCGTAGAGCCAACTAGGGCAAAGAATACGACTTAACTACACACACGTCACAACCCTTTTTATGGGGCGGACTTCATTCACGCATTTCATTCACTCATCCACGGATCGTAATTTAGACCTGAATCAGAGAACGATCACCCCTGATCCAGTACTCCCAGTGGTTGCTACAAGTATAAAATTGGTATCTGATCTCTACATCAAATTGTTAGATATCTATTATTTCAATTTTGTAAGATATCTATTCAGAGGAAGTCTGTCTATTCGGCTGTTCCATCTACAAATGAATACTATAACTGCAAAATGTAAAGAACAAAATGGATACAATTTGGTACCCAAGTTTTGCAACTATAATGTGGATTGTATCAGATTTGTAATGAAATCTGTAAGGGGTTGTCGAATATCAGCCTGTATTCGTATTATGTATTCTCTCATGAGCATAAACGCGATAACTCAAAATGCATTGGCTTAAATAATATATCCAAAAATCCGAAAAATATATCCAAAATACATCTTCTGTATTTTGGCGCTTGCATATCAATCACATGTCAGGAATTAATTGCCGAAGGTTGCATTGCTAGATTCATGCTGGAGATCGATCTTTCATAATTATTGTTTACTAATGACATGCAATCAATACACAAACATACATTTTTCTTTGATATACAACGAAGCACATAATTCTCAAATGGGAAAATAAAAATATGAGTAAATGACCTCGCCCATGGTCCACAATTTTATGCTGGTGGAGTGGAGTGAAGGAATATGACACCATTATTAGAGAGTATGAGGGAATGTGGCGAGGAAACTCCTCCAACTGGTGTATTGTAGAATAAGAAAGCATTATAATTGTCAGAAAATTTGAACACGAAATTGTAATAATTTTTTTGTGTATATTTATTTTTTGTGTCAGAATCCGACGTAAGCAATTTTTTAATTATGAATATCTCACTCATGATAAATGTACCCAAAATGATACGAACTAAGCAAATAATCTGGTATACAAGTTCTACCATCTCTGAGATACTAATTAAAATGTGTCAAATGGAAAATGTTTATTTGTCTGCCCTTTTCTATGTAAACATGATAGTTTTGCAACGCAAAGAACCAGAACGTTGGAATTATTATATGCGTATATTATCATATTACATCCTGTTATGGCTTTACCGTCTGTCGGTCTGTGCGTTCTTTTACATGTCAACGCAATTACTCATACATGTAATAAGTTTGATAGTTGAATTTAGAGCAGTATTTATGAGCAGAAATTGTAGATCGACGTTTTATTTCGGACAAAATATATTAAAAGATAGAATTTTTTTTCCATTGAATTTTTATATTTTAAAGCGGAATTTTTTTAAAAGCTTTTTTAGATTAAATTAATATATACACTTCAGTTAAAAATATACATATATTTAAATAATTTTGAAATATTTCGCAGCGTTAAATCTGATAGTTGAGCAGAAAAATTCACCAACATTGTTTAAGTTTAAAAGAAAGTAAAAGAAAGAAATATTCAGCTTTTGTTTATTGGTAAATGGAATGGGAAGTTTCATAATATTTCACATTTGTACCAAATTTATTGAGATTTCCCAAATATTTGATTTCCCATTACAAGACGAAATTTTTCAATTCCATTACACTGGGTGTCCCATAGTTCTTCTAAATTTAGACGACTAGCTCGGTGTACACCAGCTAAATATAGCAAGCCAAAGAATGCCTTGATTTCGGTAACATCAGTGAGTCGGGAATCTCTTTCACGAGAATACCTGTCTTGGATTGTTGCAATATACTCATTGGTATAAGCTACAATATTGATCAACATGGAGTCATCAATTAAACAATTCCAAAAGTCAAAAATATTTTCGCCGTTTCTGGCGGAGCCTCCTGTGCCAGGGAGATGGATTAAAATGTTTTGTTTACCTCTTTTTCTTTTTTGTGTGAAAGGCACTTTTCTCCATTCCCAAGAGGACTCTACTTTCCCTTTTACTTTTTTCTTTGCAACGAAACAATCAGCATTATCATTTATATCATCCTCGGAATCAACATCACTCTGCTCTGTTTCAGAGTCTTCACTTCTCCCTGATACATTACCAAAAATGTCAGTATCGGTTTCGTCATCGGACTCAATTTCGCTGTCATCACGAAGTAATATACTCATGACTTCATCCAAATTCTCTTTTTTTGGTTAAATCATAAAGCTTATTTGCCATTTTAACTCCTAAAGAAAAGAAAACTATTTTAGGACTTCATGGGGAAACAAGGAATTCACATGTTGCATAAGTAGGCGCGCGTATCTCACAGATACAAATGGCAGTTAACGGTGCATTTTTACAAATATGATGTTCAACATTTCAAATACGTTAAAAAGGTATGCTAATACTAGTTACATCAGGATAATTTTATATTTAAATACAAAGTTCAATACTTACGTTGGGCGCGGTGTATCTCACAGATAAAATTCTTTAAAAAATATCGCTTGACCGACTGGAAAAACAAAGTAATATTAGTAGCTGATGCATGCTTATAAAAGCGGAAGATAGATGTAGCCTGGTTGCGCCATCTATACGTAAAGTAAAGAAACTAAAAAAATAGTAAGCAGTTGTATCTGTCATATACACGCGTCCTCTTGAAGGCTAACAACGTTTTACCCATCTATTAATTAAATCATTAATACTCCACTTTCCCAGGCAGCCTAAATATGTAGTTTGTACCAAATTTGTTGCAAGTTTTTCAAGCATCGCTGAATTTTTAATTAAAACCCTTTCACTACTGATATAGTCCAACTGACCATTCAAATTATATTGTGGCGGGCTGGTTTACGGTTCACATTAGAAGTGCAAGATATAAAGCGTAAACATCCTTGGTGAGAACTCATTTTACATCCTACATGACTCATTTGAAGCAGAAATCGATCTGACAGGATAGGATTTTCTGGGCCGGTTGGGCCGTTTCAGTAGTGAAAGAGTCAAATAAGTCTTATTCAACAAGTATCAGATCATTAAAATAAAGACATTTATAGTTTCTCCATTTGCAACAAATTTATTCGAGATTTTCCAAATATTTCAAATTGCTTACTAATATTTTCTTCTTCCTTATCCATAAAGTATCAGATCATTTATATATCTCCCAAGATATCATAAACATTTAGCAACTGATTAATAAGTAGCAACTAAGGTATAAATAAATTGGCAATTATTTCATGTCCAAAAATAATTGAATAAAACAGACAGAATTTAAAATTTAGGTATTAAAGTATTTAGTTAATGCAATTAGATATATTTTATGTTCACAACATTTTGCAAATTTTATAAAAATAATGACAAAATGATTCATAAAGTACAATTTAAATTGCTGTTAAAACCTGGACAATAAGAGTGAAAAACCTTTTCTCCACAAAATGTTTTAAGTCACTTGATCAGTAACAAGAAAAAAGTTATCTACAGAAACAATAGTTGTCTTTGATGAATATAATTATCGCCGGGGATTATTTTAAGTGACCTGATTTGGATTTTATTTAAGTGAAATCACTTATTCATTACTTGATGTTCAGGATTATTTCAAAAAGTAGAAATTTGGCTTAAGACGTTCAGTCCCTTGAAATCCCCCAGACGCTAAGAAATTAAATGACTGAGTAGTCCTTTTCAAGTTGCGTGGTGGTTTTGTGGTAATTAATTTACACTTTTCGTTTCTTTATCTAAACTGTTTAAATAATCATCTCAATACATATTTTTTGAAATTTCAACATCGGATGAAAATTACAAAAGTTATAAATACATAATGTAGCAAAGAAAATTGTTTGCATTAAATGAAAACAAAGATATCACTTATTGAAATAGCTGAAAAATTCTATAAGTGTCAATTAAAAAAAGAAAACACACCAAGAATTGATATTATTGAAACAATGTTTTTAATTTTTAAAATGGTGTTAGTGTTAAATTTCTGCTACAATATTTTCTAGAGTTAAAATCCAAAGTTCGCTTATATTTTAATTAATTAAAATTTCAAGAAATCCAGAGTGCACATTTTTACCATTTAAAATATACAAGTGCTTATCAAAATAATGGAAATTCCTGTCAATAAAGTGACATTTTTGAATGCATTTCGTAAGCATTAAAATATAATAAAAGCCATCAGTTTCATTTTTATAAATAGCAATTTATATATTCTGGTAGTATGTTTTGCTTTATGGAAGTTCTGTAATTCTTGGTCTTTTTGGCGTAAAATGTCTGACTGAAATATTCCAAACAGCCAAGTAGCAGGATCCCGTCTAGTTAGGGCAAGTGTGATCGAAACATCCCAACTTTTAGGCATTTCTAGTGGTACGGTGTCCAAAGTTATGACAGCATACACACAGCGCGGTAAGATAAGCTCGGAAAAGCAAAATAGCAGGCGTTAAGAGAAGTTCATTGAAAGAGACCGATTGGTATCGAAGTGGATTGTAATGTCTAAAAATCGAACAATTGCAGCAAAAGTGATTGGAAAGCTCAATACACATCTGGATGCAGTGTCAGTGATTACAGTTAGAAGGCACTCTTAAAAACAGAACATTTATGGCAGAGCAGCAATTCCCAAGCCACTTGTCACAGATGTTAATGGTAAACGTCGTCTACAGTGGTGTCACACTCACAAACCTGGTCGATTGATAAGTTGAAGAATGTTATATGGTCTGACTAACCATGATTTATACTTTTTCCTACAACAGGATCAGAGCACGTTTGGAGAACACCTGCACAAGCGCATGATCGTGATTGTCTCCTCCCAACTAACAAGCATGGAGGTGGATCTTTCTTGATATGGATAGACATGTCATGGTGTTCTGCTGGACCAATCATAACCCTGAAAGGAAGGATCACTGGGGAGAAGTATAGAGAAATTTTAGCTGACCAGGTCCATCCTATGATTCAAACTTTGTTTCCGGCAAGAGATGGGATTTTCCAGGATGATAATGCACCTATCCATGCAGCGAGACTTGTCCAATCATGGTTTGATGAACATGAAGACGAAGTTAAACATCTGCCTTTGACCACACAGTCACCCGATCGCAATATAATTGAACTGTTATGGTCTCTTTAAGAGCGTTCAATACGGAATCGGTATTCTTCACCTGCATCTCTCCCAGAACTTTCACAATATCTTTAGGAAGAATGGTAAAATATTCCTCTAAACACTTTTCAACACTTGTATGAATCGATTCTTAGTCGAATCCAATCTCTATTACATGCCAAAAGCGGTCCTACATCATACTAATAAAGGATTCTTTATAAATCTAAGGTGTCTCCATTATTTTGATAAGCACCTCTGTCTCTAGTGAATTTCATACTACCAGATCTATGAATCCATTTTATATTGTACTGACACACAGGCATAAATACAATTTTTTATAAGTATAAAATGCAAAAATAGTAAGATATTGCACAGTAAGGCTATTATCTAAAAGATTACTTGTTAACCATATATTTCAGCGACTTTTACCTCTTTCATTCAAAAAAGTGGGGGTATAAGCCTCTTGATCAATTATGCAGTAGTTAGTCATTCACATAAAGGTAAAATCAATTAAAAATATTTACTTCATGAGAAAAGCGTTGCTTAGATGATCCATGATTTCTGTAACTCTCAGAAATCCCAATTTCATTAAAGGATCTTTTCACCAAATTGTAAAGAACAAAAGTGTAGAATCGAAAAAGTTTTAAATAAAGTTGCTTAGAAGGCTTTAAATTACTTTATGTTGCTTTGTTGAAGGTTTCAGGTGAACAAAATCACCGGAATGATAAAGAAATATCATCTTTCTTTTCTTTTTCTTTTTCGTAGAAAATTAGGAATCTATCTATTCTGCCCGATAGGTGTACGGTGGAAGTTCAGCAAGAAAACTCTAAACACAAAACACAAAATATACAATGTGCTTACAGAATTCAATAACACACTATCAGATAGCAAATTACAGCTCTCCTCAATACTTTCTCGTATATATTCAAATAAAGATATTGACTACCTCCATCATACTTAATGGCGGAGAATACGAAGTATAAATTTTATTTTTACTGAAACAACTTACAATCTCTGGAGATTCATTTTTGGTTATTAATCCCTGGTATGCGGTTAATACACAAGTATACGAATGTTGCATCTGCATTTAGGACTCCTTCTTTTTAACCAATTGAAGCAAAATTTTGAAATGGTACTGCATTTGTAGTCATAAGATCACATATCGAATTCCAGTTATTTAAGTCAGTACGTTTTAAAATTATCAACGAATCTATATTTTAAATGCTAGTTACCTTGTTCATTTGCCCTCGAACAGCCAGCCGAACAAACAGATTTTCTCTAAATGAGTTTCTTTCATAATTTGATAGAAATCTGCAGATTTAAGTGTTAGTTCAATTATACCAAATTTCATTCAAGTTCCTATAGTTTTACGTTCTCGAGTTCACATATAAGCATAATTCCAAAAATTTCATTTAGGACACAAAAACAATTGAAATGGAAAGATTTTACTGAAATCTTATTCGCGAATGTTCGGATTGATATTGATTTTATTGAAAATTCATTGAGAATTAATCATAAATTCTAACTTTTTAGATTCATTTTTTCAGTTCCTGATAATTGAATACATTATAATTATTTAGAATGCAATTTAAAGAATACATTTTAGGCATATTTATTATCTATCTTGCTTTGATTCTCAATGTTAATCAAATTTTGTATTATTTTGTAAGGAAATATTATTAATTTATAGAAAACATTAATTTTTCTCATTTTTGAAATTCATTTACTGCAACTGTTTTTCTAATTTTATTTAATACAAAATCTTTAACTATAAGATTATATTCTATATTCTATTATTTTATGTAAAAGCAATTCTACATGAAAATAAATATTTTTTTTAAATAATAGTAAAAAAAATGCAAGTTCCAGGGAAAAATGAATACTTCAGCTTGTAATAAAATAAAGTATTCTCATGAATTGTGATTTCCTGTAAAAAAAAAAAATTATATTTTTAACGAAGTAAACTTAATTTATTTTAACATTTTTTCAAACATACCCCGCACTTCAATTATTAAGGATTAATGTAAAATTATTCCAACATGAATGCTACAATATTTTGTTGCACTCCAAAATTATTTTACTGATATGCATTTAAAAAATAACGTGGCTTATTAATGCGCAAAATAATTTGTAACTGTTTTAAAATAGAAAATAATTTAAACCAAAGACTTTTAAATGCCAAGAAATTCCAGAAGCAACCACATTTCTCTAGCTTGAAGATTGTTTATATCCATTGCAAGATGATTAAAACAATATTGTTTAAAATGTAAATTGTTCCAGTTTATATTTATTTTAATGTTCCATTATATTTATTGTTCCAGTTTTTATTAAGGATTAAAAGCAAATGAACAGCCCAGGAAAAAAAACAACGAAATATAAAATTTATTAAATTTTAGAAGAAAACAAAAAAATAGTTTTAAGTCATCGTTTTTATTCTATCAAACTTTCTTTATAAGTAAGTATTGGAATTGCAAAAAAAAAAAAAAAAAAAAAAAAATTGGAAACTTAAAATTTTGACATATCTCCATGTTTCAGACTTCTCTGAGTCCAAGAAACATATTTTTGGTGGTCCGTCTGTGAACATGATAATTCAAATCACTTTAAGCTAGTTGGATGAAATTTAGTATATATACACGTGATAAAATTCGTAGATTTTGATGAAATTTTGAAAGAAATCAATTCACAGATAGTCTCTCTGCTTATCTGTTCGTGTATAAGTGAGTTCGCTAATTACAAAAAACAAAGAGACATGGAGATGAAATTTGGCTCAGAGGTTAGCATCTAAAATTTAGATTCTTGTTAAATTTTGAATGAACTCTATCAAGTTGTTGACCATATGTCAGTCTATTCTTTTGGATGCATATAAATCCAATAATTCATAAACGTAATGGCATAATTCAATGAAATTCAATATTTCATCGTATGATTAGAAATGTAGTTCTATGTCAAATTTTTTTGCTTCTCTTGTTGTTAAAAAGGCATCCAGAATACATATTCACACGATAGGTTCAATAAAAATATACAATTAATGTCAAAGCGCTATATTTCGTAACTATTGTTCACCAATGCGATGCAAGGTATTTGCGACCTTTCCCAAATTCGCAATTTCATGCAGGGGAAAAAATAGTAATTGAAAAAGAAAAACTAGAAAGTTTCGGGGAGACCAGTCCTGCTGGTTTTGTTAGTGTGAAAAAATTTATTCTAAAGGATTCTAATGGATTTCCCCTATTTACAGCTACATAGCACCAAATTTAGTTCATTAGACTTACACTTTCTCACTAAAATATCAAAATCCGAACTCTCGTTTTTTCCCTTTACAGTATTCAAATAAAACAATAACTGACATTTCTGGTTGATTTTATGGAAAAGACTTCTAGTTAAAATTCTTACTTACAACTATTTTAGTTATTCCTTAACTGTCTCACAAAATACCATCTGCAGAAAACAAAATAACATCCAAAGAGTTAAAGTGCAAGGACAATATACGCAAAGATTATTCGACCATCATAAATCACAGAGTCCACCTCTTTCATCCAAGCTAGCGCCGCAATAGCATCTTCATCAATTATACAGCGGCCACCCAATCACGTTAAAACGAAGGCAGTTAAAAGGATTTAATACGTGACACGCTTGTTGCGGAAGTCTTGGAAATTCCAATTACATTTGAGAAGCGCTCTTTTCTCTCGACTACAAAGAGAGAAAGTGTAGAAACTAGAAAGCTTTAAATAAAGACTCTTCTGTGATGCTTGAAGGGCTTTAAAACTTTTATTGTGTTTGGAAGAGGAATCCTACTGTACGAAATTAATTTCCTTTTTTTTTCACTTCTAGACTGAGTAGAATACTAGATAAGTGTACTTCTTTCTTTGATTTTAATTTAGTGTTCTTATTTTCGAGAATGTTAGGTGGAATGTAGACACTGAAATTCATTATAAAATCATCACATTCTGAGAATGGGCTCTTTCTGAGTTTTCCTTTTGTTGCCTTTTGGCATTGTATAATGAAAGTTGTGGAAATTCCGTCGGATTTAATCTGTTTTTTTTTAAGTAGTTACATTTTATGATTATATGTTTTTCATTCCCTTGTTGCTTCATAAAAAAAAGCCTTTTTTTTATTTGGAAATACAGTGTTAAAATTTACGTATCTTATTAGTCGATGATAAAATAAGGAATTAAAATGCAATAAAAGGTTTCAAATTTATTAAAATGTAATATCTAAATATCTCTTCTGTGTACAAAATCGAATTTGAATTTATGTAAGAATTAACCCCCCGGCGGGGGGCACATCGTAATTGAGGATGAGAAGCTTCCGCAATGGTGGCTGGTTCTCGCCGCCCGGGTAGTTACAGAAAAAAAATGGGGGTGTGATTACTCCTATCGATGACAGAATGCACTTACCAAGGGAATGGTTGTACCGTGGCCGGTGATGGCCTTAGGATTCAACCACAATCCCCCCCCCCTCACCCAGTGTTGCTGTTGCGGCGGTCCAGTCATTCTGTTTCTTTCGTGTGTCTTCGGAGGGGACGGAGTAGTCATTTTAAGGTAAAGTTAGGTAAAAAAATCGTAGAGGATATTTTCCGAAATTATAAAGTACTTAAACTTCAAATTAGATGAAAAAGATAATTTAAATTTGAGTGAAAAAGATACTTATAAGAAATACTTTGGGAATTTGGGCGAAAAACCATAACGAAACTTTGCCTATATGCTCAATAAATACCAAACACCAATAAGATATCTAATAATTGTAGATATATATTTGATAGTAAAACTTTGAGGCCTTAATAGAAACAATAGAAACACTTAGGCAGAGTTTGGTTGACCACTGTAATATATATATATATATATATATATATATTTAGTAATAAGATTTTGAGGCTTCATTTCTTTGTATGTTTGAGTCCAAAAAAGATTTGATATTTATTAATATATTTTAGTATTTTTATAACAATTTAATTTTTATTAATTTTTCTGTGAAATAAATATCCAAAAGATTTATTTTATTCAACTATCATTGTTCTTTCTTTTTGCTAGCTAGTTTACAAACAGACAAAAATTTGTCATAAATGTCAGTTTTTGTATTTAAGTAGATCAACTGTAATGGAAATTTTCATTAAAATGTTCAAATCAAAATTTTCTTTGCTAAGTGCTTTGCTTTATGTACATTCCAGATAAATTAAAAAAAAAAAAAAAAACTTAAGGAATCTATGAGTAAAAATTTGCTCTTTAAAAGAAAAGAAAAGAAACTTATTTATAAATCAAAAATTTTGTCTTCATATATTTATTAATATTCTAAATAATTTTTCGCTTTAATGAATGAATGACTCAACGCTTTATGAAATATAGAAAATTGTTACCAAACATCTTGGAAAACAAACTTTCCATAAAATTTCCTTAAAAAGAAACATTAAAATATAATCGTAGTTTAGTATTTTATGTTTAAAAAATTTTATTTTAACAATATTTTTGTCGTAACTAATAACGTAGGAAAAGTCATTTAATGTACCTATTCAGTTTAGAAAGAAAAAAAAATGATTTTAAAAGAAACATGTAAGTCTTGAAAACATTTTCTAAGAATTGTTGATCACCTGAAAGAAAAAGATCTCAGTTTAGTTTGAATTTTGCGTTGAGGGAAAACTTTAAAAGATAAATACTCAACAGAAGAAAAGGACCCATTTACATAGGATTTAAACCCAAAATTATCATAATTTGCTTTAAAGCACACAAAAAGAAAAATACTCAAAAAAATATTACGTTTAGTTTAACTCAACATTTAGACTTCTAATGAGTTAGTTCTAAACAAACTAGTAAAGTTAGTACTCGCATTTAAATAAACCGAAGAAGTAATATAAACTAATTTTGTTTTTGTAGCCACGTTATCTGGCCTTTCCTAAAAGAAATTGCTTTTGAGAATCTAAGAATAAAATGTCTTTAATCTAAATGCAAAAGTCATTTAAAAACTAATGCCAAATCTCTCATTACTGGGTAATGGTAAGCACTAGAGAAATAAAACTTGTTTGTAGAGGTACTGATCATTGACCTCATTGGATTATCTCCGAGTAAATTATCTATATACTCGAATGCACTTCAGTTTATTTCGAGGACTCATATGCATTTTCTTAATTTATTGATATGGATCCCCATTGAGGTGGTTTTCACACAAGCAATGTGATCTCATCTTTTTTAAAGAGCTTTCTATGGACAAGCCTAATAACCTTTCCATAAACATTTTTTCTGTCAAAAAAATAGAAAGCCGGATATTTTAGGTTGTTATTCTAGGAGGTATGGCCATCTTGGCCAGATGCTAAGGTGTCAGCTTTGGAGCCAGAGGGTTTGAGATCCGAAACCAGATTCACCGAAGAACCGTCGTGTAAGTGGGTCTGGTGCATGTTAAATCCATCCTGGCCAAACGTCTTCCCTCTTTTTTGATCGGAAGTTTGGAGAAGGGGATGCCGACTCAGGTGTCGTCCTGGTCATCTGACCATGGTTCAAAATTACGAGGTAAGTCACAAAATAGAACAAGAGTTGCTTTAATTATTATTAGAGACATATAATAACTGAATGAATTGAGAGGTATAGCGGCAGTATCCACTTTAGTTAGTCTATTTTCTGAAGTGTATATGCAGTACATATTTGTGTGCCATTGTGAGGTAATTCGATTCTTTCATTTCAGAAGATAGGTTACAAAATATATAGAAATGAACAATATTGTACTGGTAATTATCGTTTCAAATTCGGTCAAATTTATGTAAATCAGCTGTCTGTGATTCCAAAATAATGTCACCATAACCTTTATAACTTTTATTTATAGAGATAGTTTGCTCAGTATTTTTTTGTAACAACTCTTTTTTCAATAACTGATTCCCTACATTTTAATTCGGATTGTAATTTCAAAAGTTCTACTTGTAATACACAATTTTATGAAGGAAATAAGTAATAGTGTCAAACCATCCCTAAAGAAGTTAATATTTTCAGGAGAAAATATTTGTTTAGCAGTAGAAAAGTATATTTTTAGACAACATTTTTATGAAAGCTAATTGCAGATTTTTGACTGCATCATTTTCGTCCATCTTATATCAACAACAATTTTATGTGTTAGTGTAAAATAAAAATAATGCGAGAACATTTCCAATTTTTTAAAACATTCGATGTGCTTAGACACATAGAGAACGTATAATAACTGACAAAATGTTCAGTTACTATAATTGAATCAATTTACAATTTACATAACTAATAGTAACTAGGAAATCCCTATTTGAAATAATGTATGTCTATCGGTTTGTTTTTTGGTTTATTTAAGCGTTTATTTGCCTACCAAAAGTAAAAAGTTAGACAAACAAGATTTGAAATGTAGTTTTTATTCCATGAATGTAAATTTTGCTTACAATCCGTCCTATTCTGAATGCATGTAAAAAAATAATATAGAAACATAAGAATCAAAAAGTATGAAATTAAGCGCGAGATTTATCAATACATTTGTAAATCTGCATCAAGGTCTGACCACATACTTCACATGATTGTGTGTCTGTCTATTGTTTTGCATGTGAATGGAAGATATTTGGGAATAGTAACACGATAAATAAAAGAAATTATTCACACAGTTTTTAAATCAAAATTATGGGACTACTTTAAATTTTGTATTTTTTTTTTTTTTTTTAAATTTGAAATGCCAACTTAGTTTTCTTCACTATACAAAGAAGAAAATACAAAATGAAGTTGTTGAACAGAGAATTCTATTAGAATTAAATCAACATTTGACATGAGAATTGAAACAATTTTTATTTTAAAACATAAAACTTTGAAACTATTGAATTCTTCCAGCAATGAACAATTCCTTAGGGAAAAAAAATCTTTAAAACAATTTCTAGATACTTTTTGGCATATCAAACATATTTCTCTTGCTTAACCACTTTGTTGAATTTCATACATTTCTAAGAGATTTTTTTTACTGTTTCGTTGAACTTTTTGATAGTCGATTTTTGAATGCTTAAAGAATCGAACATCCCTTTTACATAACCTTCCTTGTGTTTTTTTGTGTTTTCTGTCCTTTCGAATTTGAAGCAATTCCTTTCTAAGGTTTTCTACGGATGTCTATTCAGATAAAAGTATGTGAACGGAAATTTTAAACAGTGTCAGACGTCTGGAGATCATGTTTGCAATTTATTCTGACACTAGCAAAGGAAATATTTTATTTCTGTGTGTATCTTCAAAATTGGTTGGTGCTATTCAATGGATTATGCTTCTTGTTATTGAACGTAAGTATCTGTTATTTAGAAATTTTCTCGCACATTGGTTTTATATTCATAAGTTATTTTTATAGGCAATATTTTTATTGGGGATATTATAAAATATTTTAAATCATTTCGTGTTGCAAGAGCTCCATTTGTTCTTATTTGTATGGTCTCTATGAAATAAAATATTCCAATATTTTCAGAAATAATGCAGATTAGCTCAATAATTTAAATTGTGATTCTTTAAGTGTGGTGCCATCTAGTAGTGAATTTGAGAAAAAAATATTTGAGATTTTAAAATAATATTGAAATTTTAGTTATATGAAATATTAAACAATAGATTGCAATGGGCATTATAAATACATTTTCATAGGAGTAGTAAAATGTAAAATACATTTTTTTTTGTAAAAAAAAGAAAATTTGAACGAAATCATGAAATTATATAATACTGTTTGTAATACTTAGTTGAAATTAAATGTAATGAATATAAGAGAAATATATTTCCTAAATTTTCATTAGAGACTAAAATATATTAGAAATATGATTGGTTTATTTAATTATATTAACATTCCACTTCGAAACATTACTAGAGCTTAAAAAGATGGATAAAAATTTGAGACGGAAAAAAAAATTAATCAAAATTTGTTACAAATATTTTAATCAGCATCTTACGCTTTTACGAATTTAAATAAAATCATAAAACCAATGGGCATTGATTGATTTTTTTACTGATCATTTTGAAGCACAATAACTGATTTTTATGAAACATATTAATTTTTATCCATGTTTTTAACGAAAGAAATATTTTTAATTTTTTAATACACCACTAAAAGCATATTATGGGGAACTTTAATTTTTACTTTTATTTTTATTTCCATTCTTCAATTATTTGTTTTTATTGGTTTTTGCTTTTTTATTTAATTGTATTTAACATTAGATTTACCATGAGAAGGCATATACCTATTTTTACCAAAGGAGTCAAAATGATCCCTTTCTATATTTAATTAGAAAAAATATATATTGGCCTATCTATTATAAAGTCAAAGAAGAAAAAAAATTATATTTTCAATATATTTGTTGTGGTGTGGTGTGATGAAAAGGCAGCTCCTCCTTGTTTTTTTACTAAAAAAAGGGTTTATTTTCTAATCTAGATCTTCGAGACCATCCATTCTTCTACCATCATCTTCTACCAAAACATTGACTCACACGTTTTACTAACAACTTATAGCAACTTCTGTCTGACTGAATTTCGACTTCGTCTTCTAGCTTCTTATATACACACATTTTACTAACACATACTTATTTCTATATGTATACCTATATCTATGTGCATCCCTATCAAGCCATTACATATTTAAATATAAATGTATGTATTCTCAACAATATTTATTCGAATGGTCAAAATGACTCCTTCGACAAAAGTAGGTATACTACATACATTCCTCCTAAATAAAAAAATAAAAATAAAAACACAAGATTTGCAATTATATGTCTTATAAATATAAGTAAAAATTAATTAAAATATTCTCTTAAAATATGGTAATAATTTTCTTGAAGAAAACTAACGAAAAGTTTTTTCAGAGGGATCAAATTTTTACCAAAGGAGTCAAAATGATCCCTTTCTATATTTAATTAGAAAAAATATATATTGGCCTATCTATTATAAAGTCAAAGAAGAAAAAAAATTATATTTTTAATATATTTGTTGTGGTGTGGTGTGACGAAAAGGCAGCTCCTCCTTGTTTATTTACTAAAAAAAGGGTTTATTTTCTAATCTAGATCTTCAAGACCATCTATTCTTCTACCATCATCTTCTACCAAAACATTGACTCACACGTTTTACTAACAACTTATAGCAACTTCTGTCTGACTGAATTTCGACTTCGTCTTCTAGCTTCTTATATACACACATTTTACTAACACATACTTATTTCTATATGTATACCTATATCTATGTGCATCCCTATCAAGCCATTACATATTTAAATATAAATGTATGTATTCTCAACAATATTTATTCGAATGGTCAAAATGACTCCTTCGACAAAAGTAGGTATACTACATACATTCCTCCTAAATTTAAAAAAAAAAATAAAAACACAAGATTTGCAATTATATGTCTTATAAATATAAGTAAAAATTAATTAAAATATTCTCTTAAAATATGGTAATAATTTTCTTGAAGAAAACTAACGAAAAGTTTTTTCAGAGGGATCAAATTTTTACCAAAGGAGTCAAAATGATACCTTTCTATATTTAATTAGAAAAAATATATATTGGCCTATCTATTATAAAGTCAAAGAAGAAAAAAAATTATATTTTTAATATATTTGTTGTGGTGTGGTGTGACGAAAAGGCAGCTCCTCATTGTTTATTTACTAAAAAAAGGGTTTATTTTCTAATCTAGATCTTCAAGACCATCCATTCTTCTACCATCATCTTCTACCAAAACATTGACTCACACGTTTTACTAACAACTTATAGCAACTTCTGTCTGACTGAATTTCGACTTCGTCTTCTAGCTTCTTATATACACACATTTTACTAACACATACTTATTTCTATATGTATACCTATATCTATGTGCATCCCTATCAAGCCATTACATATTTAAATATAAATGTATGTATTCTCAACAATATTTATTCGAATGGTCAAAATGACTCCTTCGACAAAAGTAGGTATACTACATACATTCCTCCTAAATTAAAAAAAAAAATAAAAACACAAGATTTGCAATTATATGTCTTATAAATATAAGTAAAAATTAATTAAAATATTCTCTTAAAATATGGTAATAATTTTCTTGAAGAAAACTAACGAAAAGTTTTTTCAGAGGGATCAAATTTTTACCAAAGGAGTCAAAATGATCCCTTTCTATATTTAATTAGAAAAAATATATATTGGCCTATCTATTATAAAGTCAAAGAAGAAAAAAAATTATATTTTTAATATATTTGTTGTGGTGTGGTGTGACGAAAAGGCAGCTCCTCCTTGTTTATTTACTAAAAAAAGGGTTTATTTTCTAATCTAGATCTTCAAGACCATCCATTCTTCTACCATCATCTTCTACCAAAACATTGACTCACACGTTTTACTAACAACTTATAGCAACTTCTGTCTGACTGAATTTCGACTTCGTCTTCTAGCTTCTTATATACACACATTTTACTAACACATACTTATTTCTATATGTATACCTATATCTATGTGCATCCCTATCAAGCCATTACATATTTAAATATAAATGTATGTATTCTCAACAATATTTATTCGAATGGTCAAAATGACTCCTTCGACAAAAGTAGGTATACTACATACATTCCTCCTAAATTAAAAAAAAAATAAAAACACAAGATTTGCAATTATATGTCTTATAAATATAAGTAAAAATTAATTAAAATATTCTCTTAAAATATGGTAATAATTTTCTTGAAGAAAACTAACGAAAAGTTTTTTCAGAGGGATCAAATTTTTACCAAAGGAGTCAAAATGATCCCTTTCTATATTTAATTAGAAAAAATATATATTGGCCTATCTATTATAAAGTCAAAGAAGAAAAAAAATTATATTTTTAATATATTTGTTGTGGTGTGGTGTGACGAAAAGGCAGCTCCTCCTTGTTTATTTACTAAAAAAAGGGTTTATTTTCTAATCTAGATCTTCAAGACCATCCATTCTTCTACCATCATCTTCTACCAAAACATTGACTCACACGTTTTACTAACAACTTATAGCAACTTCTGTCTCACTGAATTTCGACTTCGTCTTCTAGCTTCTTATATACACACATTTTACTAACACATACTTATTTCTATATGTATACCTATATCTATGTGCATCCCTATCAAGCCGTTACATATTTAAATATAAATGTATGTATTCTCAACAATATTTATTCGAATGGTCAAAATGACTCCTTCGACAAAAGTAGGTATACTACATACATTCCTCCTAAATTAAAAAAAAAAAAATAAAAACACAAGATTTGCAATTATATGTCTTATAAATATAAGTAAAAATTAATTAAAATATTCTCTTAAAATATGGTAATAATTTTCTTGAAGAAAACTAACGAAAAGTTTTTTCAGAGGGATCAAAATGACACCTTGGTAAACCTAGCGTTAAAGTTTGTCTGGCAACGTTAGAAAAATTGAACCATAATTCGTTATTCTTTCCTGATAAATTCATTTCGAAATAATTGAAAATGTTTGATAGAAATTTCTTCTTAATTTATTCGGGGTCGTATAAAACTTTAATTTCTTCCTTCAGAAAATTTGCTTTAGAATTAAATTGGTTGAAGTAAGACAATCACGGCTTTTTGTAAAACTGCATTTTGAACATAAATAAACTGTGTTCTAAAATATGTTATAGATTATGTTGTTGTAAAAAAAATAATGATCTGAAGGAAACAACTTCCAATACTAAACACTATTGTTGATGTGTATTAACCCTGTAATTTATGTGCTACTAAAAAGCATATATTTTTCCTTTTAATAAATATAATTTTGTCTTTAGTTTATAATATAATATTATAAATATTATAAAATCTGGAAAGTTATTTTCTCAGCTTCATTATTTAATGAGGTCTTTTGTGTTGAATCAAAATCTGTAATCAATAAATGGCTAATTAAATTTTTTTTTATTAAAAAGACACTTAAAAATATTTCAGTTTTTTTTATTTGAAATTATTCATTCATTTTGTTATTTTTATTTAATATTTTATAAAAATTGGTTTTAAAGCACTTTACTTTTTTATTGTACTTTCGATAGATTGAGATCATTGATTTGATGCATAATATTGAATTATCGTTTTGATTTTAATTCAAAAAACTTAAAATGCTAAAAATATCATGTTATTGTTTCGTATAGCACTTGCCGTGAACAAGCCCACTGTTACGAAGACAGCGATTTAAGCCGGTGGGGGAGCGCCTCTTGTTTTTACAGTAGCGCCAACTAGGGCCAAGAGTACGACTTAGCTACCCACGCATCACTCATTCGCTTGCACAACCCCTTTTTACAGGATGGCAAATTCACACATCTCACAGATAGAACAACCATGCCCAAACCGGGACCCGAACCCAGGTAGCCCAGATCACGTGAAAGACGCGCTACCCCTATGCCAGGACGCCGGCAAAAGTATTATTTTTAGATTTGAAAATAAACCAAATAAAATTGTAAAATTACAGATTTTTTTTTGTTCAAAATAATAATTAAATAATAATTTTTAACAGATTTTTCAGCCTACGGCCTGGCCTAGGGTCCGTGATCTGGACCTCCTGGTTCGGACATGGTTGTTTCTTACCCTGTGTTCTGTCTGTGGGGTGTGTGAAAGAGCCACCCTGTAAAAGTGGGTTGGGCAAGCGAGTTTGTGAATGTCACTTTCATATGAGCTAGAAGTCAGACTTCTGCCTTCGGTTGCTCAGGGGCCTTTACCCTCAGAAACTATTGCACAAACTTGGCTTAAAATCGCTGATTTCGTCAGCGGGCTTGTCTATGATAAGTGCCATAAGTAACAATAACAAAGTTTCAAACTTACTTTTTAAAATTTCCCTCTAGTCATTTTATTTTTGACGCCATGAAAGCTGATTCACTTAAATTATTTAGAATGTTTCAAAAATCGACGTGATGATTTTGTTCAGTTGAGGACGAATCTCGTTCATACTCGCTATCACTTAGTTTTTATTTATTCATTTTTTTAAAACTTTTGCAGTTACGGATTTTGCAAAGAAAAAATCAATTATAATTCGAAGTTGCATTCTTCAATAAATAAATAAGGTGTGTTTCAATTTTTTAGGGACACCAATAAAAATGAAAACAAAAGCTTGAATAATAAATATTTGACATTTATTTCTGAAAAAAGTTAGATAATAACAAAAATAAATATTGTAAGATAATTTAGATTAAACAAATAAAGATTACACACATAAATTTCAACTTTGAAATAACTAAACAAAAGAGCAGCACAAATTTTGTGTTTCAAATTTTTAGGTACAGTGGAATTAAAAGCTTCAAAACTTCAAATTAAACTTTTTTCCCGTTCAATATTAGCACCATTTTTTCTGATGACATCATATATTCTGTTTGGCATGGAATATATTAGGTTCTGAAGAAGTGTTGGATCCAGAGAATACCAAGCTTTCATTATTGCTTGTTGAAGTTGCATTTTCGAATAAAATTGACGCCCTCCTTCATAAACTGTTCTTGCCAAAAGACCCCATAGATTTCCAATGGGGTTTAGATCAGGGCTTCTAGCTGGCCAATCCATAACTTCACTTTGTTATCTCTAAACCACTTTTTTGTTGATTTTGAGCTGTGGATAGATGCATTATCTTATTGAAAAGTCCAATTTGGACCACATATTTCAAGTCCTGCATTAAGTAAATGTGTTTGTAACATTTCTTGGCATCGATCAGAATCCATTCTTTCATTCACAAATGCCAGTTCGCATGTACCATTGAAGCTAAACGCTCCCCAAATCATAACAGATCCACCACCCATTTGCCTTTTGGAGAAAATCTCTGGTTCTTTTCTTAGATCATGCCAGTAATATCTCCAACCGTCTGGCCCATCTAGATTAAACTTCTTCTCGTCGCTGAACATGACTTCTATCCACTCATCTTTGAAATGCATGTATTCCTTTGCCCAGAATAAAGGTTGTAATTTGTGTTGTTTGGCAACTGGTGGTTTGCAAGCCTTTTTCGCATATTTCATGTTTTTATTGCTCTTGATTGACCTCCAAACAGTAGTGTGAGAACATAGCAGTTTCAATTCTTTTGTTACTTTTCGTACTGATTATTTTTCATTTACACATTTCTGAATAATTCTCCTGCGGGTACGTGAATCGAGCTTTGGCTTAGGTCCTCGCTTTTGAATGGCAGTTGATTTCACATTTAACTGCTTCACATAATTTTCCACAGCACGTTTTGAACGTTTTATGAGGGCTGCAATATTTCTCAAAGACTTTTTTCGCTGTAATAAGCTTTAATTTGGCCTTTTTTAAGATCTGATAACCATTTCCCTTTAGCTATATTTCTCCGGCAAAAAATTACGTACTAACGAGGACGTTTTCAATATAAGCTTTTTAAGTTATTAAAACAACTGGTAGTAAAGGAAAATGAGCAATAATAAAGATTTAACTTGAATTTATATACCATCTCATCTAGCTGTCCCTAAAAATTTGAAACACAAATTTGGTATTTTTTTGTAATTTCTTCTTTTATTAGCATTGATATTTATTTAATTATTTTAGATTTTTTTATTATATTTAATTTTTCATGTTTTTCAAAGAAGTTTTTACAGATATTAGGTAAAAATTATTTCGATTTTATGTTTTTATATGGTGTCCCTAAAAATTTGAAACACACCTTAAATGATTTAACGTCTTCGTTTCTGCCTTCTTGAGTTCCAAAAACACATGTTACGAACTGTAACTGTCTGTTTGTCAGTGAACACGATATCTCAAAAACACTTCGAACTAGACGAACGAAATGTGATGTATGATCCTCATACTAAATTTGTAGACTTTTATCGAATTTTGAACGAAATCCATTCAGCAAATAAAGTCTGTATGTCCTGCTGTGCATACGTGTTAACACGATAATTCGCAGATTGAATATGTGTAACACGTAGTACACTGATAAACTTCTAAAGTTTAGCTATGTATCAAGTCTAGAACCAAAGCCATCAAGATTTTCCCCATCTGACTGTCTGTCTTTTTTTAAACACATAAAAATAATAATTCAAAAATATAACAACTTAGGTTCATAGTTTCAGCATCTGAAGTATAGATTTATCAATTTTTGAACCATATCTGACAAAGGGTTAAATGTCTGCTGCCTGTACATTCACAAACAAGTAATTGCGATACTAAAAACAATATCTTAAATAAATAAAATTCGGTATGCGATCCTTTTATTAGAATTATAGCTTTCTGCCAAATTTTGTTTTCTCTAAGGTGAAAAGAAGGCTTTCGAAATGCATAATCGGATTTCTTTACTATAATACGAAGTACAAAACTCTCATATGGATACCAAATCTGTCTGAAGATAAAAATTCTTTACAATCGTGGCATACATTGTCTTGCTGAATACAGATTTCTTTTCCCTATTCCATCTTTCAAAAATCATGCACGTATCTCTTTGCTTTTAATAATTGATTAAATGGGGAAAAAAAACCCTCTAAGATTCATAAAATGTTCTCGTTTTTACATGTTCCTATGAATTGCAAACATCCGAAAGTTAATAAAATTTAAAATAATATCAAAATACACTTTTTTGTTGAGAATATATTTTAATTCAAATAATATGATAGCAAACCTTTTGCCAATATGTTTTATTTCTTCAAGCGTTTTGAATTTGAAAACAACTCATGATTTATTGTATTTAAGTCATATTTTAGAACTGTTATTATTTAAAAATTTCAAAATGACAGAAATAACATTACAAATTCTAGAAAGGAAACAAAAAATCAAAATTGTGTTGAGAAGTGGAATTTCTTATATCTTAAATTTAAAAAATTATTTTATTACAAATATCTGATAAGAGTCGGAAAAGATAAATAAATTTATATTCTCATTTAAAATATCTCCATCAAATTATCTTTTATTTTTTCAGAAAAAGTAGAGTTTATTAAATAAGAAATTGAATTGTGTCTTCGAATTAACATAATACAGGACACAGAAAAGGCATGCTAATTATACTAACTATACAAAAAAGGCATTCTTTCCCAAATTAGTTTTCATCTTTTTATAGTTTAGCTGGTATCTAACTATCTGATATTTATACAATATGTGAGGTTTTATATTATAGCAAGAAATTTTCATTATCTTTCCTATATTCTTTATTTTAAGCGAACAACATCTGAATTTTTTCTATGCTAACTACGGTTTGTATTCTAAAATTTGAGCATCTATATTTTTTATTACGTTTCTCTAGATTGACTTTGCATCTTCAAATCATTTTCTCAAGATTAAACAAGATTTAAATTCAAACGTTTTAGAAAAACTTTGAATATTGAATATTTAAATTTTCTCCAATAGATGGCAGTGCGAACACCCATCTGCTACTGATATACAATGAAGACAAGTTTAGACAAATTAAGAAAATCCTTTTCTTGGTGTATAAGTAATACGATTTTTTTATTAGAATTATTTTCAATTCTTTTTATTTATAGCGTAGTGTTGAAAAAAATATGAATAAATGTATTTTTTTTATTAATATTAAATATTTATTCTATAATTTCTGCTTTATTATTGAGAATAATATGCAATTTCTTCTTTATTACTGAGAAGAAAACTGTAATTTCTACTTTATTATTGATTATAATACTGTAATTTCTACTTTATTATTGAGGACAATACTGTAATTTCTACTTTATTATTGATTATAATACTGTAATTTCTACTTTATTATTGAGACTATAAAATAAAAAAAGCGAAATCAATATCCACCCAAATCCTGATATCTTTGACTTTTGGAATCAAAATAAATTCAAAAATTCTAAAAATATTTTTTTAAAAATGTATTATATATCTTTGGGGATAGTTGTGTAAAATATCTCAAATTTATAATAGATCCAAAAAAGTCTTTTCGAAATCGAATATTATATTAGTCAAATCAAATAAAAATGTGTAATTACGTACGTTTTAAAAGCATGCTTTAAAAAATTCTTCGTGCAGATCTTTTAAAACACATAAATTTCTCCCCGATCAAACAACGTGTCAAATTTCTCTAAAAATATCCTTCTTAACAAGAAAACGTTTTATTATCATTATATTTTTCAAATAATCACGAATCATCTACCTTTTGCCTCGTCCCTAGACATAAATAGAAAAAAAGAAAGTAAAAATAGCTGCCGTGAACTCGAGAAGATCGTTTTCGGATCACGTTCTGGAGAGAAATGGGGCCACCGGGACATGACTGGAGTGCGACTCTTTTGAGTTGCGAAGTACGATAACTGTAAAACCATAAAATAAAATGTGACTTGAGAGGAAAGCACTTTGAGCCCATTACTCTGTATATCGCCAATTTTGTTCTAGGGAAAGTAAGCTAAAAATAACGGTAACTTTTAGAAATACAAAAGCACAATTTTACTCTGTACGTAATAAACTTGTTCTGAAAGTTATATTTGTCTTTGATATGTGATGTTTGTTATAAAGTTTAAACTGTATATCTTAAATCTTAAACAATTTAAAATCATGTTAATTCCTAATGCCTAGCTGTTTAGAGTGAAATATTTTCATTTTTTACAATCTTTTAATTACTGTGTCCTCTTTATCATCTATTTATAAATAAAGTAACTAATAATATTATGAATATGATTTACTTAACAATAAGATTTTTTTTGGAGGGAATATATTTTTGTTTTATTTAATTAATAGTTTATAGAACATTGAGATGTTTGGATTCCAAATGTGATTTTGGTACAAGATTTAAACTTTATATCTTGTGACAATCAAAGATTCATGTTAATTCTCAAAATCTAACTGTTCAAAGTGAAATCTTTCCATTTTTTCAAATTCTTAATTATTCGGTCTTCTTTATTATCTACCTACAAATAAAGTGACTAATAATATTATTAAATACGATTTATTTACTAATAAGATTTTTTTTCCTATTTTGGGAATGTGTTTTCGTATTATTTAATTAAAAATTTTAAAAACACCTGAGTTGTTTGGGATTCCAAGTAATATTTTTATTGGTTTATAAATTGATGACTTCAATTTTGTTCATAATTTTTGAAACGTGATTATTAAATGCACTTATTACTACAGATGTGCAGCTACAGATGTAATTAGTAATCAATATGAATTAATTAGGAATTTAAATTATTGCTTCCTTGTTCAGTAAGTCTCTTATTAAGGAAGATATGTTTACAGATATCTATGACTGATGTTGATGAAGATGAATGATCTCTCAGCATTGGCAATAAATTTGGCGACGAAATGGTGACAAGAATTAAAGGCACATATTATTCTAGGACCTTAGCAACATTACAACTAAATCGCGAATTCTACTTTTGTTCTAGAAGCCATTTCTACCTGTGTGACAGTAACTATAAAAACCCGAGGAACAGACCAGAGTAATCAATAGTGAGGCGAGTAGAAAGAAATAAAAAGTTAAACAAAATCTTTCTTGGAGTTATTGATCTCCTGTCTGTTTTCTGCATATTGTGTCTGCAACGTATTTATTGTATGGATTATTTAAATTCAAAATATCCTTCGCGAATCAAGTGTTTGACTCATTACTTAAAAATTATGAAGCCAAAATTCTACTAAGAGGACTCTACAATCAGAATTTTTTTGGGCAAATACTATTTATAAATGATTACAAAATTAATTATTGATGGCTTATTATTTATAAATGATTTCAAGAAAATATATTGGTTTGCGGTCTGGACCTTGCTTAGATGCAATGATAAGCTTGGTATTTGGATGGGCATGCGAAGAAAAGAAAAGAAATTTGGTAGATGAGATGATTTTTTAAGAAACAATAGTTGAAAGGAGTTCCAGTAGTTTGGCCGTTTGATCACAATTATTTAAAAGTTAAAAATCCATTTCGAAACAATGCGAAGTCTATTTAAAGACTTATTTCGTAATTTAAAATTCTGCTGAAACGACTATTGCTGCACCTCAAAACCTCACCTCTTTCCAAATTTCAGACCTCACCAGCACAAAGATGTTCGATCTCCAATTTAATACATAACGGAGCTAGATACACACAGCATAACTAGTAAAGTCAAATTTTCAAGCTGGAACGTTTCTGTCTTTATATCAAGACTTTAATACCAGGCCACCGCAATTGTCAGTTAGACACTAATTAAAGCTTTCAAAAGGCATAAATTTCATATTTATTTATTTATATGAAAACATTTTTTACAAAATTAAAAAGTATTGTCTTCTTACTGTCTTTGATGACTAGTTGGTTCGACGGGAATTATGGTTGTGTCTAATTTCTCATAAACTCCTTATGAAATTACTCCATAATCTTGCTTGTCTTAATAACATATTCATATGCATCATATTCCTATTAAATCAGTGTTATTTTTAAAGTCTTTAATTTATTATTTTTATAATGGAGTCAGACATAGTCTCTATTTCTAATGGTGTCTATAGTGCTATTAAAATGTCTATAGTGACATTTTGACTGCTACATTATTTGTATGATAATGAAGCAATCAAAAGACCAATCTTCTTACCGCATATTGTCTTTCCTGATACTAGCATTTAACTTTCGAATTAACTTATATAATTATATAATAAATATATTGTTTTAATTTTTTATTTTAGCTTTCAGTAATGCAAAAACCTGCTATTAAGTTTTAGATGCAACAATGAAACTTGGTTTTTGAAAAAGTTTCAAAATTTGTCTGAATATATATATATATATATATATATATATATATATATATATATATATATATATATATATATATATATATATATATATATATATAAGACTCTTAATTTAATCCAGATGAATTTACAAAACTTTATCTTAATTTAGCTCATCGTAACTTCATTCTAAAATATTCTGTTATTTCGTGATCCAATTCCACTTTCGGTTTAATTAATTCATCTGTAAAAATAATGCGCCATCAGTACTACGTATCAAAAGAAAGTGATATCTTTGGTTGCCCTTGAAAAGGTGTCAAAGGTCAACACTTGTATTGAATTGGCGACTGGCCAGAAATCCTATCTTATATAAGACTAGTGATCATTTGTTCGTCCTTTTTTGCGCTTCTTTATTTCTGCCTTTGTGCTGCGATGCGCTGCCTTGGAAATAAACATGCTTGCCTCCCGAGAGAGAATAAAACGAAGTTAAAAATACCAAATCTCTTCACTGCTTCGAACCTGCATTCTACTTAAACCAAAATATTGCTACATACTTCAAACTTCGCTTAATCTACTAACAAATACAGTTCTAAATAATATTTTTCAAAATTTCTCCAAGGTACCTATTTTTACCTCCTAAAATATTTTCATACTAAATTTTGTAGATCCTCCAACTATCTAGCTTGTATAGCTGCAACAGGCACACTACACGCACAGATAATTTTCTTTATTATTACTAGCGATAATTGAATACGTTTCAAAAATTCAGATGCTACTCGAAAATGTAATCCTTTTATAAAAATCAACAACATGATACATTCTTCAATTAATTCCTGGAATGGACATTTTTAATAACATTCAAAACGCAAAATTGAATTTTACGCTTCACAACAACGCATTTATCTTGCACTTCGCTTTTGTGTTAAGTGGTTAATAATGTTATGTTTGCATTGCAGCATTCTTTGTTGAAGTTTTATGAATAGAAACTCACAGTAGCTTCAGTTTTCTCCACGAATTTAAACAGGTTGTTTGCTTGTCAAATTCCTATGGAGAGAAAGAGTTATTTCTAAAAGAGGTGTGTTAAAGGATTGTCTTTGTGGCGACGAATTATTACAATATTTTGCAAAATTGTATTATTTAGTTAATACTTTTACAACTTGAAGAAGAATGGTATTCATTCTTAAAACAGATATTAAATTTTGGATTTAAAAGGCCGAGGGACTTGTCGAAAATTCTATGGGAAAGGGAATATGTAATTCAAATAAAGGTATGAATAAAAGATATGTAATGTATACGAACTAGCAGAACATAGGAGAACAGTTTGTTTTGAAACTCCGACGAACCTTAAGAAAATAAGAGTAGAGAACAAAACTGATTCATTAGCAAAAGATTATGTACAAACCTGGCTATTTTTCCCAGCAATCACTATGTATATTAATGCACTTGGCTTTTCGTAAAACTTGGGTTTCCATCCCTTCTTTAAACCTCCCCTCCGCTGGTATCAACGATGTGAGATGGATTTCAAAATACCTTTGGATCTTCTCATTAGTCTGAAGGTTTTGTACACCTAACTAGTTCTTGAGATGAGGGAAGAGATGAAAATCACTCGGCTCTAAGCCGCGTTCTCAGTTATAGGGCGACAAGGAGCCACATTTTTCGCAAAAAAAAAATATCATGTTCAACGAGCTGATCACCTGGTTTGACAGAAAAGTAAAATATAGAAAATCTAGGCTACGAATGGGTCAAGCAACATCCCAAAATTGCTACTTTTCAGGGTAACATTCCAGAACTATATATTTTTTTTCTTTAAAAAATCCAAAGGACTTCGAATTAATGAGGAACTTCAAAGAGACGTTACGGCGCAGTTCGAGTCACTAACTGCAATGTTTTGTGAAAAATGGATCTGAAATCTTTTCCCCCGGTATAAAAGAAAAAAAAAACTTAAACTTTCCTAGCGATGATGTCGGAAATTGATTATGTTTGCACATAAGTTTTGGCATATTACATTTTGTTTTCTAATTTTTTTTCTTTTTTAAATCGCATGAGCAATATTTTGAGAGAGACATCATAGAGATAAATTATTGTCAGAACAAAAAGATCTGAAATATGAGGCAGTAAGCACTAAAAAGTGTTACAAATTGTTCATATGCGTATATTTTTCTAAGAGCACATATGAAAGCAAGTTCTTAGATTTATTAAAAGTTATCAAAGGTTAAAAACTGCCACATGCTTGCTGAAAACAGCATTTCATAACAAGCATATTGAGCCTACATACACAAAAGACAAAGTATAAGAAACTGAAATCTAAAGACGTACAATAGCTCCTCCCTTCTTTTCCAAACTGCGACATGTTTGCTGAAAACAGCATTTCAAAAGAAGCATGGTAAGCTTACGTACACAAAAGACCGAATATAAGAAACTGAAACTGAAATCTAAAGATGTTACAAATAACTCCTTTTATTTAGGCGCTGAATAAGTCTATAGGAAGAGAAACATATGGGATGGTCATGGATGAAATCTGAATGGAGAACAATTGGTTGATTGACCAATGGCATAGTGCACTACACCCAATATATGGGTGATATTCGGTATTTCGCCTATTTATTCTAAAACTTCAGATTTTTACAGTCCAGTGTCAAAATCCTCACAAAACAATCAGGAAAGTACTCTGAATACATACCTACGAACAATTGTAAAATATGATCATAAAATAAATATTATAAAAAAATGTTTCTTGTAACAAACTTTTACTCGCGCTCTAATATTTGATCACCCCCACCCTTTTTCTAAAAAAAACACCAACTATTTTCTACATTTGAGTTCTACAATTTTCTTCTTCAGTTTCTCATTATAAGTTTGATTTAATCAGTAAAATAGATAGAAATAATTGTCAAATTCAGAACAGGTGACTATCCCAGTATGGAACAAAAATTTAGTTGATTAATTAATTAACAGAGAACTAAGAGCTGTAAATAATAAAATAATGCTGTATCATCAGGAACAAAAAAGTGTTTAAAATAACTAAAATCTGACTCATTGGGAAATAAATAAAAAAAATATCAATTGCAAAATTCGTTCTATACACTCATGAAATAAGTCGAATTAAATAAATGTGCTCTACAAAAAGCAGGTAGATTCGAGAAATTTAGGTAGAAAATTTAGAGAAGAAAGGGTATGTTTGCATTAATTTGTAATATTTATTTAGCATATGAACTTGAGAATGTGCAGAATTTTCATTTTATTAAAAATAAAAAAGACGCATTCGGGAGCTTCAAAATTTCAGAAATTAAACTTTATCTTACATAACAAATATATAAACGCAAAAATTGGATAAGAGAAAAAAATACAAAATAAAAATAATTAAAGGAGCAAAATTTACAAAAGCAATTTGAGGAAAACTAAATAAAAATGCAGGAATAGTTATTACTGGGAAATTACCTGGTATTATCCCAGAGGAATAAAGTGAATTATTAGGAGTAATAGTAGAAAAGAGTACTTAACTTAACGTTTTAAATAATGTAGTAAGATAATAACTACAATATATATATATATATATATATATATATATATATATATATATATATATATATATATATATATATATATATATATATATATAAAATGAAAACGAAACAAAACAGTTTCGAAATCGCAACCAAAATTTATAACCTATTTAAACTAAAACCAAAAAAAACCAAAAAAGAACTTCATAGTATTTAGAGAGCGCAATTGCAGCTACTTCTAAAACACAGATGAATCGATACAAAAGTATTAGAATCAAGTTAATAGGAAAAACAAAAAATCAAATAAAAATTAAACCAAAAAAATTATAAAAAATATAAAAAAAGAATCCGGCCTGAAGACTTTTTCAAGGGTCACCCTCAGGCAGGGATTCAAAGAAAGGGATTTTTTCTGTGAGGAAATACAGACTATATACGATATACGATACTATATACGAGGATACTATATACGAGGTATATACGATAAAAGGGATGATTTCAACTTTAAAATAACAAAACTATGTAACTACCATTCCAATCTAAACTCTAAAATTTTCAAAAATCTAATTTTCTCACAAGTTAACAGGATCAAAAGGGTTTGCAATAATAAAAATTCTTATATTGAAGCATCAAACAACCTCCTTCAAAATTTAATTAAAAATGAATTTCCTAGAAATTACTGCAATGTCAATTTTTTAATTAAACAGGGTATGGTTTGGGATTAATCCTTTGGCTTAAATAAAAATAGAACTTTCCTTGCATATTGGATCACTCAATAGATGGGACTGGGAGCCTACATCTGTTTACATAATTTACCGTTAGTTTTTTAAAAACAGGGGATCGCAATCGATAGTTTAAAGTTTCCTTGACTGTTGATGGTATTTACTGGCCTTTCCTTTTTTAATTTTTAATTTTAGTGCTATTTTTTTATTGTTATTTTTGTTATTGTATTTTTACTTTGTTGTGGTTAATTTCTTCTAATTTGTTGTTTTGTATTTCCTTTCTGTTAAAATGGTATATCTCTTGAGCATAATTTCAGGGGATTTTCGGGTCACGAGGAATCATTATTAGACAATGTCTGTATTTCCTCACAGAAAAAATCTCCCTTTCTTTGAATCCCTGCCTGAGGGTGACCCTTGAAAAAGTCTTCAGGCCGGATTCTTTTTTTATATTTTTTTGGTTTAATTTTTATTTGATTTTTTTGTTTTTCCTATTAACTTGATTCTAATACTTTTGTGTATATACATATATATATATACACACACACACACACACACACACACACACACACATATATATATATATATATATATATATATATATATATATATATATATATATATATATATATATATATATATTGTAGTTAATAGGGAAAGACAAGACGCTGCATTGGCAACACGGCCAAGGCATATGAAGCAGGCGTCTGCTACGAACCTCCTACGTGTCGTGTGCAGAATATAAGTTGTGGCAGTGGAAAAACAGTGTTCTGCTCGTTGCTCATTGTGTAACGGGCCTCAATTATTGTCGCTGTTCCTGATTGTAACTTTACAGTAAGGATTCGTAAATTTTTGTTGGGGAAAGCTGAATGCTTTCGTAAGTGTACCACAGTGAAGATTTAAAAATGGATGTAAGAAATAAGAATGAGTTGTAGTTGTTATAGAAGAGAAATTATGCGCTATACTCTGATGTAATAGCAAAAAATATAGCTTTGAAGTTAGGAGTTGGAAAAAGTACAGTGGGGGACCGGAAAATAATCGAATAGAAATTGTAAAGCGGTGTGCTGCACAAGCGATTGGAAGTGGAATAAAAGCATGAAAATCCACGAATCCCCGATAAGAAGTAAGAAAATACAGTAAGAAAAATCATAACAGTGACCTTTGGTATAAAAACTTTGTCTTCAGGTATTGGTGGGTAAAGAAATGAGTTCACAGAACTCCGGCTTATCCAGCTTTTTTGTTATCCTGCCTACCCTTCCGCCACATTAGCCTATAATTGAAAAAATATAAAATTAAAAATATTTTGGAAACAAAATTAAATTATTTCGGAATCGCAACTAAAAAATTATTTCTGATTCAAACTGAAAACTTAAAAAAACAAAAACAGAAAAAGCACCATTGTATTTAGAAAGCGCAAATGCAGCTACTACTAAAGCACAGATGAATCAAGACAATATTAATAAAAACCAAGTGAATAGGAAAAAAAAAGTATCAAAATTAAACCAAGACTTTCTCAAGGGTCACCCTCGGACAGGGATTCAATTATATATATATATATATATATATATATATATATATATATATATAAATTATGCAGCCAAGAATTGGCACCGCACATCTAGTTCCGCACATATAATCTTCGCATGAAATGATTTGATTTTTATAGTGAAAGAATTTTTTGAAGTAAGTATTTTGAGTCTGCTTTGTTTTATGTTATTAAATAACTGTTAAAAATAGGTTTATTCTTAAAAGGTAAAAAAAAATTATTACTTAGCAGTAAGAGTTTTTATAGTACTTAAATAAAAAATGAAAGGTATTTAACGATGTTTGTGAATGAAATTTAAATAGAAATAGCCATACAATTTGAAAAATTCATCTGAAGCGCAATTCAGAAAAGCTTGAAAATTAAAACAGAGAATTTTTTTTCTTCCTTCAGTTGAATAATAATAACAATAAAAAGTACAGTCAAAGAAATGATACTATACTATTAGACAATTCGGAAAATAATATTTAAAAGACGATTCTCAAAATAGAAATAAATCATAAGAGAAAACTGCTGTAATCTTCCAATTAAAGAACAGTCGTTAATACCAAAGTGTTATAAATGTAACCAAACGTGCTTGATAAAATCTAACTCACATGCTTTAAAAAGAAAAAAAATCATCTCTGAAAGCTTAGGTAAGTGCAAAAGTAATCAAAACATTTGCTCAAAAATTTAGCAAATTTTTTTCATGTTTTTCCACTATATCATGAAAAAAGAATCTTCGAAAATGCTTTTGACCTTTTTCTCCAATTTTGTAAAATAAGCAAAATTCTCTTACCCATGGTTGCCATGGAACCCAATTCATCAGATATAATCAAGATTTTATTTCAAGAATAAATCAAACTTCAACCATTTAGTGGAAAAAATATAATGAAAAATCATTTATCCCCGTTTTTTTTCAGTTTCTATTAGTTTTTAAATAATTGAAAGTTTGCCAAAAATGTGTTTTAATTAAACGTAAATTAAATAAAAATGCAAGAATATACACAGAAAAAAGTACTTGTTTAGTTACTCTGTAGCTATGTAAAAGAAAACAAAAATGTCTTTGTTCCTGAAATGGCTAAGACACTTTTAATGAACTGTATTTGATGTAGATAAGTCTTTTCAATTATTTTTTTTAAAAAGTGGTCCGCATACATTCAAAAATTCAACCTAAAGTAAAATTAAATTATTAAGTCAAATTAAAGTAAATGAAATTAGTAGTCAACTGTAATCTAATAAATAGAAAATTCCAATTTTAATTTTATTTTTTAATGCGTTAAGTATGTTTACTTTCCTTATAACTGTTAAATATTCAGTGAGAGAAAGTACAACCAGTGTGATAATAATTATGATAAATAATAAATTTTTTGCAATACTGAATTGTTGCCATTATGAAATGAAAATAATTTTATTAAATAACAAATTAATCATTAACTGCCATTAATATCAACGATTAATCACATTGATATAATGACAGTTAATATCTAAAATTAATTAATTAATTTTAGCCGCTATTATTGACAATAACTGATTGATTAAATTGAGTGAAGCGTAAGTATTATTCTATAACTAGGCAATGCTACATACTTGATTTAGAGTCGAGGAAAATACTGTACTGTGCAGATTACAGTAATTAAAGCAACCAAATTTAAGAACTAATAATATTTCAGTTAATAAAAAAAAATGTTTGCTAAGAAATGTTTTTTTTTAATTTTATTTATATTTTTAAATGAAATATAAATATTTTAAAATTTTTTGTTCAACAGAAAATACCAATAAATGAAAATTTTTTTTGGTATTATTTTAAAATTCAATGATATGTGTTTTAAGTGATATTCATTTTATTTGCATGAATATTTTACTCACATTTTTAACGGTATTTAAAATATTTTTTCAATATATTTTACAAGGTTTGTTCACTTTGTATTATAAACTGAAATTATAAAATTGTATATTGAAGTAATATAAACGCATTTTTATGTGAACATTAGCGATGCTATAAATACGAGCAAATTTAAAATACATTTAAGGACTAATGAGTGAAAGTTAAAATATTATCATTCTATGGCATTTTGACATTTAGGTTCCACTCTTCTTTATTTTATTTCGTTTTTTTACTATAATGTCTAGAAATTTATAAATTTGTGTCACGAGGGCCCTTCTGTCAACATAAAAATGTTGCTACATTTATTAAACATGAAATACACTATATTAGTATATCAACTCAAACCTCGCATTTATAGCATTTATAGCAGCTATAATGAGCACATAAAATCTAATCGAGTCCTTTCAACTTTTGGAATCCTGATCATAAATACAATAATAATCATTTGAATTATATTTGTGACAAATTCGTTTGTTTTTATATCAGGTTCCATGTGTACATGGAACATTAGTCCTTGAATATACAGGGTGTCCCAAAAAAATGTATACCCATTTCAGCAGCTGATAACTAAGTTATTTCTTCTTTCTTTACAAACTGAACCCATTGAACCGAGTGATGGCAGACAGACTTGAATTTGAAGAAAGGAAATTTATTCTAAAATACTACTGGAAGTATGAAAGTGCAGTAGAAGTGCAAAGACAATTTAAGAGGAGATGCAGTAGAAGTGCAAAGACAATTTAAGAGGGTAACACCTACACGAGTTACCATCACTCGAATTAGAGATAAGTTTGAAGCTGATGGAACTGTTCAGGATGTCCATAAACCTGCAACAGTTGTTCAGTTGAGGGCAGCCATTGAACATGAATGTACGAATATCCCAAGGGAATTGTTCCATCATGTGTGCTATTCCATCGCTTCGCGTTGTCAGCAGTGTCTGGAGCAGAACGGACATCAGTTTGAAAACATGCGATAGCAAGACAATATAATGATGTTTTTAGAATGTTTTATATGATGAAAATTATTCGAATTATAATAAACCCCAAATTTACAATTATTTAAAGTGTGTATACATTTTTTTGGGACACCCTGTATTTATCAATTAAGTTATTCCATTTATGAAATGGTTTAATTCTACTATTCCCATTCTAAATTTCATTTATTCAATTTTTTTTTTGGCATAATTTGTTTTTTTAAAGTTCCCATGCTTATTCTAGCATGCATTTACTCAGCCCTTCTTTGATAAGTTTTATTAATTATGTTATTATTATCATTCTAGTAAATATTCACTAATCTCATTCTAACATGTATTTACTTATGACATTTTTAGAAAAATGTATTAATAATTCACCATTCATTCTAATATGCATTAACTCATTTTTTGAGAGAAATTTATTAAATTTGATGTTTATTTTGCTTTTTGTAAAAATTAATGACGGACAGATTGACGATTGCATTTCATTTGTCTACAGTATAAGTATTAAAGTATCAGAAAGCAAAAAAAAAAAAAAAAAAAAAAAAAAAAAAAAAGATCTGCTATGGTTTATTTAAAACCCAGAAATTGCTGAGAGCAATATGATTTTTTTTCTCAACGAAATCTGTATAATTTCCTATAAATTTAAAACTCGCGAAAATAAATCGATAATTCATTCATGGAAACCGCAATCGGTTCGAGCAATTCCATTTTACAACCTGTTATCTTAGACCTCCCCTAATCCTTATTCAATTCCACTAACACGACACTACTTAATTCGTTGCTTTCCAAATCGAATTTAATCTCTTGACCCTCCCTTTCGATATCAAGTACCGCCCACTAATTTCCTCAACATGTTTCTATTTATAGAAACGCTCCTGCTCACTCTCTCCACCCCTGTACTCTCTTGCGAGGACTACGCCCTCCCCGTTTCCCTGGTGTCCTGAGGGATTCGCAAACGATTTCTCACCCACCCCCAACCAAACGATCGGAAATGAACCTTTCCACTGACATCTTTACGGGATGCTCTTTTCCGGTCACATCGTTTGGTTCACCCTCTAGACGGTCCCAAAATCGTCTACAGGAAATGAAAGAACATTCTAATCGGCAGAAATGCGATGAGATGGTAGTGAATTTAGTATGTACCGGAAGAAAAGAAGGAAAGTTGATTGTAAAATCGTTTATGGATGTTCCGATTTCGAAAGAAAGAATGAATAAAATGGAATGTTTCCCAGGATATATATGAATTTATTTTATTTATTCTACGTTTTTCCAAATCTATTTATAAAGAAATAAGTTGTTTTGTTTAAAACAATGATATTTAGGAATAGTTCATCTGCTTAAAAATAAATGGATAGGAAAAATTTAAAATGAAATGTATTGTTAAAAATATGTAAGTCATAAGATATCACATTAAATTTCAGATTTTTCGATGTAATTTTATAAGATTTTTAGATTTATAGTGTGATTATATAAATAAGCGCAGAATGTGTGTTTTAAATTTATATCTTATGGAATTCCTTTAAGAGGGAAATTTAAGGGATAAGTCAGAAATTTCAGATTTCAATAGGTTATTTGGTAAGTTAAGAATCTTTTTTAAATAAAGAACTATATAAAAATATAGTTAAGTTGTATGTTTAAAATTAATTATATTTAATCTATTCCCTTATAGAAAGAAGTTTTATTAGCAAGCAAAAAGTAATAATTAAAAAAAATTAAACGGAAAACTTGTAATATTTTTTGGAAACTGTAGGTCTTTCTGAACGCAGAATTATTTTTAAAGTAAATACTTGTGCACTACAAATCCATTCATTTCTATTTCCTTTGGCCAGCTGGTAAGGTCTCGGCTTCGGAACCGGAGGGCTTCAGGTTTGAGACCCGATTCCTCCGAAGAACTGTCATTTGGTACACGTTAAATCCGTCGGGGTCAAACGTCCTCAATCTGGTGTGGTGTGGAAGTTTGCTGAGAGGGGTGCCAGCTCAGATATTGTCTTCGTCATCTGATTGTAGCTCAAAATTACGAGGTGCGTCACAAAATAGCCTTAGTGTTGCTTTAAAACTGTACGTTAACATAACTAAAATAAACCATTCCTTTCTATAAATGGAGGAATAAAAATGCAAGGATTTGGATTAAAATGTTATTAAGAAATAAATATAATAGATTATTATATTTTATTGTCGGCAAATAAAGACTAATAGCTTACAGCGATAAAACATATGCTCTCCATTATGCCAAAATATCATAATGTCAAATATCTTGTTGATGTAAAACATTTGGATTGGTTAGATTCACATCTGTTGCCAAATAAGGATGAGATATGCGACTGTTTCCACAAAGATATTCGGTCACAATTTATTTGGAAAAAGAAATTGACCAAACGTTTATTTAATGCAGAAACATATTTGTGCTGAAACAATGCAATTTTATTGAACCCTTAACTAGGGAGGTGAAATTTTAGGACTTAACTGGGGAGGTGCGGTCTACGTGACTGCATTTCATTTATACTCAAATTAAATTTTCTAATGAATGCATTTGTATGATAAACTGCCAATATATTTTGCAGACATTTTTCTTGATATATAGATATGTTTTAGAAATTTTTCTAAAATATATTATCATTGAAAAAAGTAAATGCTTTGGAACATACATTTTTCTTCTCAAATTACGTGTTATAACAAATAATATTCTTGAAAAAACATATTACTTTTTACTTTTTAAATCATATTTAATTTTACAGTATATGAAGGTATATAGAAGACAATATAATGTAAAATTCAACAATTATATGAAAAATAAAAAAACTTACAATGGGTAAAATTGGCCCTTTTTTTATCGGCTTGTGTGACTTACATAGCACGGTTTTCTTGGGCATTATAAACATATAAGTTAAGAACCAGTATAAAAATCAACCTATAAATTCTATATATATATCTTGGTATATAAATAAATTTTATAAATTTTTCAAAATACTTTATCACTAGAAATATTAATTATGTTTGAACATACATATCAGAATCAGTTGAATGTGAACTTTCATCGAAAAACTCTTCTGTACAATTATCCTTATCACTAAAGTAACTTTCTCCTTCATTTAAAAGTGTGTGGAGTACTGATTCATAATAGGATCAGTAAATTGAATGATATTTCGGGGCCCAAGTTTTAGCGCCATCTGCTAAGCCTTGTTTATCACTGGGACACTGACAGAGAGGTGCGGTCCCGCGCGAAAGAAATAACTGAATTATTTAAAAAAGCATCCACTGAAATCGGTTGAAAAAGTGCACGTGTATTGAAGGTCACAGAACAGGAAGTTACAGGGTCAATCCATTCAATTGAGCTAAAATAAAAATACTGGTGACCGAAAACCATCGCTAGCGGTCTCACAGACCGCACGTCCCCAGTTAAGGGTTAAAATATAATGACAGAAAGTAAAATCGTTTGCATTAAAATATTATCTGTTATACAAAAATGTTTTTATTATTCAGTGCGCTACAATAATTAAGCAATGTTGAAGCGATAAGTTCTTTTAAGAAACCTGTTATTAAAGATTAAGATGTAGCAAAGTTAAAGAAATGAATTCATTTTAAAAGAAGATCAATTCAAATGAACTAGTTGTTGAATTTATGAAAATAATATTTGCTTATACGAAATAAAAAAAAAGCAAGTTACACTAGTTCAAAAAAATAATTGTGAACTCTTAAATACAGAAACTATTTGGAAAAAGAATTACAAAAATTCTTTGAAAGACGCACCATCATAAAATTGCAAAATACTTTTAATTGATTTTCATTACGTTTACTTTTCAAATATGTATGCTGGAAAGTCTAGAATTATGATAGATAAATGAAAACAAATAGATATTCCCACAATGTTAGTAATATTAATAACACGTTAACTCTTTAAATTTTAAACACAAACAAAAAACAATTCTATATAACCTATTTAGGCCTATAGGAGTACACAGGTTAACTTTCGTGAAGATTGTTCTTAAAGTTGATTTTGGGAATGTTCCATCACCTGGAACACTACGCCGTTAAAGCTCTGAAAAGTGCGACTAAACGAGCATTGCAGTGAAGCGCTAAAATGAGTAAAATCTCTAGAATTTAAATTTAATAAAAAGACCACTTTAAATATGTATAGCAGATTTAACATGATACAAGGTTCACCACCAGGAGAAACGCTCAGATTCGCTATTGGAGGACAATTTTCGAAGCATTTTTGGTGTTTTGGAAAAAAATTGGTTGATCTCTCCACGCCATTTTCAATGCAATTAATTTACAAAAAAATCTATAGTTATATTTAAATTGAAAAATAAATTATAATAATGTTATTAAATTATATAATTAATTATATATAATGTTATAATGTTATTAAATATATTGTTATATAATGTTATTAAATATATAATGTTATTATTAATGTTATTAAATGTATTGTTATATAATGTTATTAAATATATAATGTTATTATTAATGTTATAATATGTTATTATTAATGTTATAATATGTTATTATATAATGTTATTAAAAGTATTTACACTGTTATTTAAAACGAACGGTAGCGAAACTCAAAATAAAAAGTGTGAAACTTCGTGCAGCTCTGATTGAAAACGTTAGAAATAATAATAATTATAAAAATAAGTAAATAATAAAAAAAATAACAGACCCATAGTAAGAATTGGTCATCTCAAAGAATTTTGACCCTTCCGGACTCTATTCCTTGCATGGAGTTCATTTTCTACGGAAAAAGAACTGGAAATGAAGACGCAGATATTCTCTTTCTGGCATTGCTTCCCACCGAGAAACACGATCAGTGCAGTGTTCTAGCTGATTGAACATTAAATTTTATCCAACGATTACACGTATCCCTTCTATATGAAAAATTTAAAAATATATAGAATAAATAGTTTTAGGTAGAGCCAACAAAATAGCATTGTAATTATTTTTCCAAAAGTTACTTTTAGTAGAAAAAAATTAACAAAATTCCTTGAAAAAAAATAGGTTTTTACATATTGTGCTATATCTAAAAATTATGGATCGGCAGGATTCAAATTATCATCTATTATTAAAAAAGAATGTTAAAAGTGATTCTTGAACTTATTTTCTCCATTTATAGCTGAATTTAACGATTTTAGAAGCTAGCGAAATTTGGTGTTCCATGTAGTGGAACACTGAGCCGCAAATGGTTAATAATATGCTTAAATGTAAAACTTTTTTGAACATATTGAAAGAAAGAGCTTCTTGATGAGCTTTGTCTAGCTCCAGAAAGAACTTAAATTCACCATTGGTGTTCATTCTTTCACATTAAAAGAAGCTGAGAATGCTTTAATAAATATTTTCATATGGAAATTTTCAACTGGCGTTATGCCAATTTCAATGAAACTTTTCTTGGCAATAATCATACATAAAACACATTCATGATAAATCCCCATTGCCTTTGCTCTAAATTTCAGTAATTTTTCAGATTTCCAAAAGGTTTATTTTTTTCTTTAGATAACTATTCTCTTTAACAAGGAATTTTCAAAACCATTTTGCCTTTGAATTCCTGCTCCTATAACTTATAAGCAATAGGATTTTAGATATATTTCCTTCTTTGAAATTTTCTGCTCAAAACGACATTTGCGACATTTTTAAAGAGAAATGATATTAAATGTAGCAAATCTTTGGTTCGTACTTCTGAACGTTTTCAGCGTAATGAGCTACTATTGAGGGAGAAAAAAATGTCGATGTTCTACTTTAATGCCGACGAGTATTTGAAAGGCTTTACTGTTTACAAGAGCTCTTGATGCCAGAAATAATGTTAGAATATAGCGAAATGTTACTTTGAAAAATCTGTTTCGTGATCTCCAGAAAGAGTTGTCACGACGGCATTTGGGAAAAAGAGGTAATGCATTCAAATTACGCTTATATTTCGGGGACTGTATTTTACATTTAAAATTATGAAAGATTTTCTATTTGCACTCTTTTGTTTTATTTGTATATATATATAAATGTTTGATCTATTTGATATTTTACAAAATTTTTAAGTCGGTGTACTTTCTGTAAATTGCATGATAAATATATTGTTCAAAACAAGTTTAATGATTCAATTTAGGAATATTAAATTTGGTATATAACTGCTTTTAAGATAACCAAAACCAATATGTTTATGCAATCGTGTTAATACGAAGATCTCAAAGTGAGGCACATTATACTCTAAGAAGACACTAAAGCAGACACTAATTAGACACTAAAATGAATTCAAATTAGTCCCCTTTATGCTTAAGTCTAAACCCCCATTTTCTGACTTCCAGGAAGAAGGAACGACCAGAAATCGGTATGGATGTAGCTCCGTCCCAAACCATTTAATCCATATCCACAAAGGAAGCGAGAACATGCTTACTTATACAAAATAAATTTTTCTATATCTTAAGTTCCCAATGTAGGGTATTTGTAGGTGTGCATTAAAAAATTATATTCAATATTTCAATAAACTTTTAAATTAAATCAAAAGTAATCATAATTTTTTTCATTTATCTGCAGAAGATTAGGAAAGCATTATACCAAATAAATAAATAAATAAATAAATAAAAATCGACAGTAAAATGTAAAAAAATAGTTTTCAGTGATCTTAATTTTATTATGTAAATTCTGTTGTTTCAAGAATAACTAAAAACTAATTACCTTTCAGTGATTGAAACTAATCGTGAAGTCGGTTTTCGCAGCAAAACATTTAATTCAAAGGATGACTAAATTTATTTTTAAATTTTTTAATTTTAAAATATTGTTGATTTATTTTTTCGCAGCATTGTAAATTTTTTGATATGCAGAGTTTATTTTATCGATGATCCCAGTGAATTTAATTAAAAAATGATATCGAAATAGTATTGCAAAAATATCAAACGATAAAATAAATTCTTTTAATTATAATAATATTTTATATTTCAAATTATGATGATATATATTCTTTCTCAACAAGCGAAATTATCTTACATGAAGAGTAAGTCTAAAATTATTGTATTTTTTTAAATTGTGATTTTGGAAATTTAATCATGTTTTCCGTTATTAAAATCAGAAATATTGAGGCATTTATTAAATACTTGATTCTAAAAATTATCCAAGTGAGCTCATCATGTGCTCTAAATCACCTATTGAGCTTTCTTGTGCAACCAAAAGAACTTTTCGGAATACCAGTACCTTTTTGCTGTAGAACGTTTTCTAACATTCATGGCAATTTTGTTTTTCTTAGTAACTTTTAGTTTTATGGAATTTATTTTCAAATGAAATTATTTTTGAATAAGTGTTGTTAAAAATTCATCCAAATTCTTTTATTGAATGTAAGTGAAGAAAATTAAGAAACAGTATAATCTTATAATGTAATGTAGCTGGAAACGTCAGCCATATGTCATAGAGGCACTGCTATATTTGGAATTCAGCGCTAGTGATTTTGCCTATATAAGAAAATAATTTTTGAAAAGTGACTTAAAAAATGCAAAATTTTAAAAATTCAAAAATTTTGGTCTGCATATCCCGACCTGAACGCAAGAATCTCTCTTATTATTATTCCCAATATTCAAGAAATATCTGGTATTTTCAGCAGAATTCACTAATCTATGCACCAGCTTACAAAACTGCGAACAGTTAAAAACTGGATTTGTACTCATCCAACAGTTCAAATGTAAAATGGCATCGAAATACGCATAGCTGCGAATGGTCAAAACTTTGACTTGTTATTGTGAAAGTGGACGTATGTACATCCTGTAACTCAAATGTAAAGTAGCACGAATTAAAGTATTATACTCGTTACTGACTTGACATTTATTTATCCTTCTAACTTTATTAGAGTCAATTCGAGAAGTAAGGATAATTCTTTTGGATATGAAAGATAATGTTGTAGATTCTGTCCTCGATAATGACATGATTTGGTTAAAAGCCTAGATGATAATTATGGAAACAAAAAAAGCCGATTACCTGGCCAAAAAGCTTTAAAGAAAGAAGTTATTCACAAATATTGTACTAAATCTAAAATAACGCTGAAAACAGAAACTTAAAGATAGCAAATTCGTAAGGAAAATTCTGATAGATCAAAACAAAGAAATTCTTTCCCAAAGTTATGTTAAATCGCATAGAAGGAGACGTTTTTGAAAATCAAATTTATACTAGCCATGGTATAGGACTTACCAACGTAGATATGTTGATAATGAAATGGTCTGTGTCGAAATTTCTGAAGGAACTGTGGACCATGCAATAAAAAAAACTGCATTAAATGGGATAATTTGAGGAGTGACTGGTTTTTTGGCATTTGGCACAACAACATTTGTAGAATCATTTTAGGCATCCTGTTATAAAACCATCATGTATCATATTATTGCTCAACTTTTATCAATTGAAATTTAATAATTTTATTGCATTCCTTTTTTTTTAGTTTAACTTTTTTGTGTATTATATAACTTTATTGTATAACTGCTATTGTATTGTAACTTTTATTGTATAGCTGTTATTGTTGAAATGTTGGGGCTTAGTTTCTATTAATGTAATATTTATCTATTTACTGAAATGTGCGTGGTTTTTATATTGATAGTTTTTGCACTACTTGAGACTTTCGGCGCATTTTCTTAAATTGCTTTAGAATTAATGTCAGTTTCCGATTTTCGGTATCGGCAAGTGTTTCGTGTTTCTTTTACTAGGTGTTGTTGCTTTTTTGTGGCGACACTATCTAGTACCCTTGTTTTTGCTTTGGTTTGGTGGGGGTTTGTTTATCTTATTTGATTTAGCCTTTCTGCTCATCTGATTACCATTTTGGTTATTTTATATGTCCTTCTAGTTCATTCTGATTACCATTTTGGTTATCTTATCTTATCTATTCTAGTTCATCATATTACCATTTTTGGTTATACATTTCTAAGCGGTTTATCTAGATTTTATTTTATATAAATCTTTCCTACCAGTGTAACTCTAAAATTTCAGTCATTGTTTGTTTTATAATAACATTAATCGATTTTAGATCAATAACTGATTTCATATTGAGACTAAAAAATGTGATCACCAAAATCAAAATTAATCTTATCATCAAAATTTGGTCTAATCTAGCTAAAATGCTCCAAAAATTTATTTATTATTTGGAAGAAAAAAAAATTCTTAAACCAAAAATTAATTATTCAAGAACAGACATAAGCGAGGGATTAATATTGAAATATAAAGTTAATTAAGAGTGAAAAAACGTTTTGCCCCTGAAATGTATTTTTAGTATCATCTGCTAAAAAGTGTAGGCTACATCCAAAAAATCTAAAAATATAATCGAAAATATTCTATTTTTAGAAGCTGCGACTGAAATCAAATTAATCTGACCCCCATCAAAGTCGGAAGTGCTGGCGGTCTTTATTGAAAACCCGCTGGCGAAACTAGAAGGGAATGTCAAAAAGATGGCAAATACTGCTGCTCTAAATCGGAAGTCTGGCTTTCCTCTGCAGCAAACAGCGTTGAATTAACTCGCCATTTCACTCTGATATATTTAAAGAGAGAATTTTAAATTGAAATCCCGAGGCTTTTCAAAGCACATTGTTGTTAAGCAGTGCGGAGGTTGAGCTTTCTGACTAATAATCTCAGCGGCTTTTCATCTATGGCGCCGTATCATGCTTGGCTTAGATATTGAATCGTCTAGGATTTAATTTTGGGGGATGTGACAGCTGTGTCTGGGAAAATTGAAGGATTTTAATCTTTGTGTGCAAAGTGTAGAGGCTTTTAATTTAATATGAGTGTTAATAGGAAAGATATATTAATAAACGAGGAGTGGATCACAAACAGAGCATCTACCCTTGTTTTATTAATATATTAGAAATATTATTAATATAGAGATATTAGGAAATAATGTATTTTAGAGTGGAATTGCCATAATATTAATGAAATAAACTGGAACATTAATATTTTAATAATATAATACAGTGCAAAAGTAACGAGTTAAATTTTCAAGGAAAATAATGATCAATTTGTTTGTTAATGGTTGCAATTTGCATTTCAAAATAGAAATATATTAAATTAGGTATTCGTTATGTGTTTATCAAGCTGGGACTGATTCATCTGGTGATAAACAGAAATATATGTGTCTTAATTGATGTCAACATTTTGTTTCGAAGAATTTAATCGATGATTTAGATAAATTGTTTATTTATTTATCTTAATGGAATACTAATTCTTCTTTGTTATTTAATAAACGATATTGTATTTTCTTTTAAATGTTGTAAATATTTTTTTGAAACGCTAGGAATTTATTTTTAGTCAATCTGTTAGCCTTAGCACTGTGTTAAAAATAAAACTTATAAAGTCTTTTAAAACTTTACTGCAAATTTCACGCGAGTTTCTATTTTTCTTTTTTTTTCAAATATTCAAGAAGTTTACAACATCAAACAAATAATAAAGATGAAGGTGTGCGTGTTGGTGTTCTACAAGCCATCCATTTAATCCACTGATATCACATTTTGCAGATATGTATTTAGAAAAAATAGGAATATGCATCTTGGAAGGAGTGTTTTGAAATTTTAATTATATATATATATATATATATATATATATATATATATATATATATATATATATATATATATATATATATATACATACACACACACACACACAAAGAATACTTAATAACGCGATTCGTTTGGGAATGGAATACATTAGTTACAGATAAAAGAATAAATTAGGAAAGGATAAAATAGCAATTAAGGCAGTTATGAAACATAAATAGCCAGGAATCATCAAAGAGAATATCTTACTAATGATTCTACTGCTTATCTAAAAAAGGCACTACTTTACAAAAGCACTACTTAATCGATTGAAAAATTAAATTTTTAATGAATTCTATTCTATAAATAGAAATTAGAATGCACTAAGAAACCGAAATACGAAGAATAGTCATTATGCAGACTATAAAAGTCAAGATATATCAATTGTACAAATACATGAAAACCCCCATGTTCTAATTTTAAAAACCACTTTTGTTGTTGGAATTCCTAAATTTTTAGAATTGGTTTTTATTTTTATTATCATTAAAAGGGTATTTATTTATGTTTTAGATATTCCTTTTTTGGGAACATACATTACTTAATATATATTTTTGTTTTATGTAGTTTGATTTATATTATGTGCAAACGTTAAGTGTTTCGAGGTTTTCCCTTATTATTGTTCATTAATCTAATTTTGTGGTACTGAAATGTTTTTAGTTGTTTTAATTATCTTTTCACGCTTTTGTGTATGAGCTGTTTGTATTTTGTGCATGGAGATCAGCAGACTCGTCAAAATTAAAGGTTCAAAACATTTTTAATTATATATTTTATATAGCCTTATTCATAATAGTATTTTTAGAAAATTAATTAATCTAAACTTCAAATTTTTAAAAAAATATAACTGTTTCAGAGGTCTTACTGAAGCTTATTGTGCTATGTATCTTGACAATTTTCTTCTACCTAATTTCAAAATCGAGCCTCAACTTGAAGGGATTAAATATCAAATAAGGCAATCGATTTCTGGTTGAAACTATTTCAAAACGACTATTTTTACATATTTTTTTTATTATTACATACTCAGAGTATTTACGAAGTTAAATATGGATTGTAAGCACAACAAGTTTGTGAATAGCATGCTTTAAAGCGAAATCTACTCATCGTGGTATAAGAATCCCTATCTTCCAGTCTTCATTATTGAAATATTGATTGTGAATTGAGTTCCAGCAAAAAATATTTCAAATTTTATTTCAAAAAATGGTGAATCAACAATAGCAAAAAAGAGATGAACAAATTCATGCAACTTTGATTTTTTTTTTATTTCGAATGGTGCCAAAAGTTAAGATGGAAAGGTGTTTTGGTGATTTTTACTTGAGTGCTTACGTCACATGGGACTTTTCTCACATTATCAAACTAGAGTCATTGGAAAAAGAAAAAAAGTACAGATATGGTTTAGTAACACACTTTGTATATTTATGTCTACGATTTATCACTTATGAAGAAAAATATTTTATAAGAAACTTCCATCAATTCGGGTTACTGGAACGGGTGGCTCATCCGCCAAATATGCCAAAGATGGTCTTAAACTTGCGATTTGAGTCATTTAGAGGATTGTTTATATGACTCACCTTGTATTGTCTTGTAGAATTATAGGTAATTTTTGAATATTCAGTGTTTCAGGAAAATTTTATCAAGCTGCATTTTTAGGAATGTCAACAATCAATTTTAGCAATGGAGAAATGGGCACAGAGTTGAAACAAGTGCGTTATTTTTATGGTGGACTATATCGACTGGCCGAGGCATTTCATTTATATTTAAACATAGTGAATTTTTGTCAGCTTTAAGACCTATAGAAAATATTTTTATTTTCATGTTCATTAGGCTCCACAATATTGAATGCGCCTTATAAATCCTCTCTTAATACTTCATTTTTATATTATAAAAATGATAAATAAGTGTGTAAATATGAAGATATTTTAAGTATGTAGATTATTATAAGTATAACGGAGTACAATGTTTTTTTTTATCTCATACTGTACATGTTCATTCATTCAGTTTACTTGTAATCCAGATATTATTCATTTTAGTTTCTGCCCTTTTTTTAACGTTATATGTTATTGTATTTTGTCATTTATATGTATTTTTACAACTATTTGCATTTTTTTTCTGGTAAAGCCATTTCTGGTAAAGTCATTCAAAGGTGACATGAGCTGTAGAAACGGAGGTGTGATGTGGTGTTAAATGTTAAAGTACATTATACAACGCACGATTGTCTAATATCCAGATCATTTTTAAAAAAAAGTCTGATTTTCGAAAAAGTTTGATCATTTTTTTAAAAAAAATTTGTGATTTCGATTCACAGAAACAGGGAAAAAATCATTGAATGGCAATAAAAGTCCTATTTTACATTTTTTTTCACTTCTAAATTTTTTCTGCATTATAAATATTATTTATGCTACTATCGAATTTAATATTACTTGCATGCCATATATTCATTAAATTTAACTGCAAATCTCAAAAACAAATTCTTTAATATTCATTTTTTTACAATCACAAAACTATAAACTATTTTATCTCTATGAAGAATTTCATTAAAAAAAATATTTCGGTGACTTTATACTTAATACATATATAATATGGATGGAATGCAGACAAAAATATCCAACACTGCTTGAAAAATGTTATAAACTCTCTTATTGAAAAATGTCAGTTTTTTTATATGACTACAAGCACGGAAGTACAATAAATTCAGAATGATAAATTTGAATTAATTTCCCGTAAAAGGAATGTAAATAAAATTTACTTAATTTAAGGCAATTTAATTCTAGAATATTTACGTTAGATATTTTATTTTAATTTTTCTTTAATGTCGAATGCAATTAGCATTTATTAGATATAATAAGTGCCCCATGCATGTAGTCTTAATCGTATATTTGCAGTAAATATTTCCGAAATTTTTTACAAGCATTTAACAAACTACATTTATTAATTTGATTTTGTATACTAATCCGTGTATCCTAGTAAATAAGACCCCCGGGGGCACCTTGAAAAGAGGATGAGATGCTTCTGGTATGGTGGTTGGATCTCGCCACCCTGGAGAGTACACAAATAGATGGGGGATCTGGCTCCTCCCATCGATGACGGGACGTACTTCCTTCGGGAAGGGTTGTACTGTGGCCGGCCCTTAGGACGGAACCACAGTTCCCGCCAATGTTGCTGTTGTGACGGTCCGGTCATTCATTTTCTTTATCCGTCTTCAGGCGGGTCGGAGAGTCTATGATATCACTATACTAATAAATGGACCGAAATCAGTTAGCTCAACCATTCATGTACATTGTTTTATAATTCTGGTGAAAAAAATTTATGCCAAATTTCATTTATCTATTTCTTTCCATTTGTTAAGCATGGTCCTAATATCCTCATACACATGTAAACAGTTCTATGGATTGATTTTGTGCAACGTTTGATTCAGAACTGTGGTTTTTAGTGAAATTTCTGGGTATTTATTTATGATCCCATGTTTATCTTGGTTCTCCTCAATAAAATTCCACGATTTTATTGACATAATTCTAAGAATTTTTAGATGTTTAAGTTTCTAAACTACCTGAACAAGAAAGAATTTTTGCAGCTTTTATAAATGAAATTTTGATCCCATATGTAGAATTCTTTTCGAATATTTTAAACTGTTTTGGGGCGTTTTAGCAGATTGATATAAAAGATGATTTCTTGTGCGGCAGTTAAGTTATTTTAATAGAATAAAAACACTTTAAAATTGGAGATGGCATATAAATTAAAATATGTCCTTTTATTTATAAGAAAACTTCTCTTGTGCAACAATTAAGTTATTTTAATAATATAAAGCAACATTTTAAAACTGGAGAGGATATATGAATTAAAATATTATTATTTATAAGATATCTTTCAATATTCAGAAGTATCTAGCATTTATTCACTGCTGACAAAAACCTGCTTTTTGGGGATTTTGTTATAACATAACAACCAACTTTTTTATCAGTAGGTTAAAGATTCCTTTTGGTGAGGTAGACTGATTTAACGGAAAAACCGAAATTCAGTATAAAATATATTTGCATAATAATTAGATTTTCATACATCTCTAAGAAATAGCAAACAAATTCACCGAAGTATTTCCAGCTATATTTTGTGCCAATAAATTCAAATACAAATTCATGATTGAAAAGTCGCTATACAGCCAGGTTTGTAATCATGTCAAAATATGCTGCCTTTGAATAGAAGAGCGTATTTTTTTCATGCTAATATTGCTGGGATGCCATTCGTCTGAATTCCGTCAAAACGTGTTGATAAATCTACTGCATTTGAAATCCAAGGCATCACGAAGTGAAGATTAATAAAATTGTCCGCTTATGAAATTTTAGTTCGTAAAATAAATAAATGCTGAATGTACAAAATAGTTTTTGAAACGGGTTTCCCGTCAATCAAATACGGCTTAAATGAATTTCATGACGCATTCATGTCAATCAAGTATTTCACCGCCGCATTTTATTTGTAACCAAACAGAGTTTGTTTTTATTCGGTATTTTGAAGTCAGATTTTATAAGCATATGAAATTGATTAGAAAATCTTATTTGCCTTTTCAGAGGCGATAATTTCTTCCTCGGATAGAGGAGAGTATATCATTTCAATGAAATTAAAAATTAGAATTGATTCACGTTCAATTAAAAAGCGTCAAATTTCTCAAAATTTCTCATACTTTTGTAAGGAAATTAAATTATTTTAGAAAGATGAAGTGGCTATTTTCAACAATATATATATATATATATATATATATATATATATATATATATATATATATATATATATATATATATATATATATATATATATATATATATATATATATATATATATATATATATATATATATATATATATATATATATATATATATATATATATGCATACACAAAAAGACAGAGAGAGAGAAAAAATTCCTTAAACACAGACAAAGCGTATACAAAGTAACTCTTGCAGAAAACAACAAACCGGAGTCAAAAGAAAAAAAAAAAAAAAAAGTGCTCGGAGATAACTCACTGGAGAAATTTCGCTCGATTACGTACTCGAGCTCAATTTTCTCGAATCATTCATTCGATGACGACTGCCATCTCATTAGGTTTTTATAAACTCTGTGATATAGCTTTGAGTGTTCTTGTACAATCCTTAGAATTCGAGTTCTAATGGAGCTATGACAAAGATTCTCGAATATTTGGGATCCTCCATTTGTGTATATAAATAGATAGTATGTCCAGTGTCTGCATCTAGCAGCCATTATTATATCTATAAAATTATAAGCTATCACAAAGATTCTCGAATATTTGGGATCCTCAATATCTGTAGATAAATAGATAGTATGTCCAGAGTCAGTGCATTTAGCAGCCATTATTATAATCTATAAAGTTATTTTCCTTATCAAGATATTTAGTGCCCAAAGAAGACATATTACAAATTCGTAACAATATATAATGAGTAGTCAAAGTTTTATGACCACCCACTCAATACAACGTTTCCTACCATTTATTCTTAATCCTGCCTAATTCTTAGAGTTGTTTAAATATGATGCAGTTATTGAATATGGGCAACACTATGACACAAGTTTGCACTAGGATTCGTTTAAATTAATGCAAAAAAAATTGCAAGACATTTTAAACACTACATTAAAATAACTTGAATGCATTTTATCTTTTTCTTCACCAATGAGCAACAAGTACTTATAGAAAGAAATGTACTAAAGATATGTAATACAAATCAGTAAAACCAATATATTAATAATCTTCAAAAATTTTTAATGAATAATTTGAATTAAATTGAGGGATGAATTAAAATGAATAATTTGAATTAAAGTGTTAAATCTCACGGTTTTAAAATTATTGTTTCGATTACAGTAATTTTGAAATGTTATTTTTAATATTTTTAAGTGCTCTAGTAACTATGCGTTTTAATAACTTACTTCATTTTTATTATTTCACTTAATAAAATACTTCCCAAAGAAAGGAATCCTTATAAGATTTCACGATTCATACATGTATATGATTAATTTTCTTTGAAGGAATTTGAAATTAAATTCAAAACTTCGTTAACATGCGTTTTTAAAGTGAGATATATGAACACAAAGGAAGAAAAAAACTTTTCAAATTAATTCCGCTTTTCTTAAGAAACTTTATCGTTTTAATTAGGATTCTATAATCAAAAATTAATTTAAAGAACTAAGCTTATCATCTTAATTCAGAAATTATCAGATTTTTGTCAAATTTTCATAAAAATATCTTATATTTTATAATTAACTATCTTTTTTAACTTTTAAAACTTGTCTCTGCCATAGAAAAGTATCATTTCAAGCAATAAATGCAAAAAAAAAGTATTTTATGCACCCCAATCAACCTGAAACGTCTGTTTAAGCGCTATGTCCTCTTTCACAGGAAAATCAAGGAACACCAAATTTTCTTTCTATAACCTTTAGAAGAGTAGTTTTTATTTTCTAAAGAATGTGAGAGATTAAAATTGAATTTTTTAGCTAATGAAGATAATACTTTTAGAACTTAGCGCCTTTTGTATTTTTTTTCTTGTTTGTCAATGGCATATGGATGACGATATATTGATTAAAGTATAAAAGGATGTTAAAGTCAAAAATTTTGAAAAATTAGGAAGAAATTTTTAAAAACATGATTTTAATTAAATGAAAGTTTTTTCTTAAAACTTTTGCACAAAAATAATTAATTGACTTTAGGAGAAAAACCGATGTTATATTGAAATGTGTCTTGTATTTTGATAATAAAATGATGATAAAAAGCTTGGGATATAAAAGATTTTATTCTCTATATATGTATAAGTTTTTTATTCTCTATAAATTACAGTATACACCCGAGTATCCGGCCTAATTTGGTGAAAAGACTGTCCGGATAACAAGAAAAAAAAATGGATAGTCCGGAGTTCTATTAATTCATTTCTTTACCCACTAATACCTGAAAGCAAAGTTTTTAACCCGAAATTCACTGTTATAATACACATGTTTTCACTTCTTATTGAGTACTACCCCTCCCATTTATCTATTTGAACTCTGCCGCGGTCTGGTGAATCCTAGAAGCAGTTGCCTGTAACGTATCGAGTTAAAATTGAAGTCTCTGTACTGGTAGTTTATATATGCTCAATACTGCACTGCACGTTTCTAGAATTTGTTAGCGAAAAAATAAGTTAAAGGATATAAACTGTTCACATTTTAACATAAATTCTGTAATGCCCAAATTACATGCAGGAAACATAAACAAAATATTTATATAAATAGCTGCCTAATTCTTAAGAAAATTGGCCCAAACATTTTATTTTTCACTGATAATGATAAGGTAACCTTAAGATAAAAGTCAAAACTTATAGTTTTTAGGTTTTGCAAAAGTATTTAGTAGATGACTTAATAGACGCCATGCCTTTCTCATTTAATTACGATAAGAGAAAATCAGGTCGGATAATACGGAAGCCGAATAGCCACGATCCGGATACTCGGGAGTGTCCTGCACATCGTTTTTATTCCATACAGAAACTGTTACCTAAACTTTAAATATTAATTAAAATAGATCGCAGATACCATCTAATGAAATACCGAATATGATCATTCCCAAATAAATTTACCAAATATCAGAAAAAAGTTGCATGTTTATTAAATTGGCATCATTTAAAGAATGACTTTCCAAATATTAAAAAAAAGCATACTATTTACTTCTTGCAATAACATTTTTGTAAGTTATTGCGGAATAATGGCGAATTCAAATACATTGTTAATTAATTAAAAATGATCATTAAAAATTTTAAAACTCGTTCAAAAGAGCTCATTCTCACCCACCAAGGAATATATACGCCAAATTTAATAGCTGCAGGTCAAACGGTAGCTCCTACAGATAGCTAATACATATATATGCAATTGCACACGCACACACCTTCATCCTTATTATTAGTAGAGATAATTTAATTAAAAATATACATCAGAAGTCAAACAATATTTTCTTGTCAAAAAAATTGAAAATATATCTTAGTTATTCTTAACAGACTTTTTCCATTAAATTACTACATATCGTTGCATTATATCAAACTCACTTTCCTGTAAGTAAAGGATGCTGAACTATACCCTAAATATGTTATTCCTTCCGATTATTAAATAGAATATTCTCTCTAATATTTCTATGACTTTTGTCTTCAATAAATTGCCACTTGTATTTCAGAAGGTGACTTCACTCGTAGATAAAACCTGCTGGTGGAGCATAAATTAATTAATCTTCCCAGTCTCTTTGAAGAGGACGTCAGCCTTTTGCTAAAGTGGCCTTGTAACTGAAAATTCTAATTAGAGATCTAAACAATAACGGTAGAAATGAAGTGCACTGTGTTATACCAAGTTTTAGCAAAAAGGCTACCTGGTGTGACAGGTTGCGTTTTGGTTAATCTGTAGCTATCATAAATATGGTTGACACATTGTATTTGTTCTTCTTATAATAATAGTTAATTACAATATTTACTGCAAGCATTTTAGCTAAAATATGTTACAGTTAGAGAACAATCAAAATAAATTAACTGGTTCGTTGTAATTATGGGTAAGGCGTAATTTAATGAAATTTCTTATGCAGCAACTTGCTGATTGTCTCGTTAACCAAGTATATTTTTATTTTCAAATTGTGGTAAATATAAAGACAAATTATTTTAAGAGTCTCACACAGATTCTGTTTGTTTTGATAATGATAAAGTCAAATCTTCTGTAAATATAATGCCATTAAAATCCTAGCTGTACCGTAATCCATTGCAAATTGCGCTTTGCATCTTTCTTAATACTCAAAAGTATCTTTCCCCCCACACTAAATGTGAAGTAACCTTTTTTATTTATCTTTCGACAAAGATATAATATTTAACTAACTAACTAAGCAATAAAATGATTTTAATTTCCTTGTAGTAAGGAAAGCTAATGTTGAAAATTATATAATTGTATTTCATAAAATTCATATCATATATACATTATACCATATAAATTCAATTTTAAAACTACATATTTGAACAATAAGATTTTGGTAATTATTATGAAAACTCCAAAATAATGATTAACTTTTAATTAACTAAACTCTTCATTAAAATTTTAGTAATAAGTCTACGGAGAGTATATACGCGACATGATAGATATAAATTAATACAAATCTGACATTTACAAACACTTTAGCATTTTCCTATAATATTGGTAGAAATTGGAGATTAATATATCATGTTTATTAGGTTTGATTTAAAATGATGCAATCGTATATTATGTTCTAAAAGATTTTTAAGCATTCCCATATGACTTCAATAAATTTTATCTTTTGTTTCATCCAATAAAAATTTGGTGCCAGTAGAAATATTCTAATTAAATTATATTTTATTGATTTTCATTTTATCTTTCAATTCTTAATATTTTAAGTTTTTAGTTATGATTTTCACTGTCTTTAAAATTTGTAATGTTTACTTCGTTTTATGTTTTACAATTATTATGCTGATTTCTGGATTTCTGATGAATAGTTATTAATGTTTTTAACAACACCTAATACCCACCATGTACAATACTCACCATTTCATGTAATTAAATATGGAGGAGAAGAAGGAATTTATATTTTCACGAAGAGGAAATTATAAAATTCCTTTTCCAATTTATAATAAAAATATTTCTGTACAAAATTGATTATCGTCTTAAAAGTCTTAAATAAACTTTAAAGGAACTAGAATATTCAAACAAATACATGATTAGTTTGCCACGAATTAGTCTCAAGATAAATTAAAAGTTTTTCTAACTTTACAAGTTAGGCATGAAAACATAAAGATTGAAGAATAATTTTCTTAAAACTTTAAGTTCTCATATTCTCAAAAATTCATCATTTCTAGTTGGTTTGAAAATTAAAAAACAAACTTCAAAGAGTAAATTTCAACCTTAATTTTAAAAATTATTAAATTTTTCTCAAATTTTCTTGAAAATATATGAGACAATACCAAGAAGAATAGTTCCTTATTTTTACAATTACAAGGGATGTTAAAAACTTTTTTTTTTAATTTTTGAATAAATTTTTTAAAGAATATATGTATATAAAATTTTAACTAAATGAAGATAATAGTTTTAGAACTTATTCGGAGGTTTTTCTTTTCTTTTGTATGCCAATGCCATATGTTCGATGATATAAGAATTAAGAATAAAAAATTGTTAAAAACAGGATATACCAAAAAATTAGAGGATGGGTTTTTAATTCAATGAGTATATCTACTTTAAATCTGATAAACATAGATAAAATTCATTAATCTCAGTTGAAAGATAAAATAATTTTGAAATATACCTTCTATTTGTTTTTTTTTAGTTTTAGTTAGTCTTAAATCCACTATTGTGCTACTTTTGGATGGATTTCGTAATTTTGAACTATGCTATGACGAAAAGGACATCTGTGTAGACATTCCTCTTTCTAGCATTCCACACTTCACCAGAGGATATTTGGTCTCAATGAATTTATTGTGCACAGACCCGCTTACACATCGGTTCTTCTGGGGAATAGGGCTTCGAAGCTTCGGTCCCGAAGTCGAGACCTTACCACCAACCTACCGCAGTTCTTAAAATAAAATGAAGAATAATAAAATTATTTTTGATTATTTTTTTTGAATACAAATGTATAATTACATCATTTTATTTAGAAGAAACACTATATTTAAAATGTTTAGAAAAAGTCAACACCCATGGCACCTAATGAAATATAGATAATACAATTTTTTTAAAAAAAATAGTCACTTTCTATTTGAAATCTTCTATTTAAATAGTTAATGCATGAACTGAGGATTAATATATTTTATGTATTTCGAAATGAAAATTAATAAAATATATTAATAATTATTATTTCGAAATAAGTTCACATAAATTTAGTTCTTTACATGGGCCAAGTGGAAAATAAGTAATCCAGGCTTAATATCTTGTAATTAATATAAGTATATGAATAACGCTTCCTATGTATGTTTCAGAAGTGAAATATGCATTTTCCTTTTTTCATCAAACCAAATTAATCCGTAAACACAAAATATTTATTCTAGTATAATTATTCTCATATTTCCCTGTTTGAAACAGCGAGCGCGTGATTATAAGATCTCAGTAAAGAGACGGTAGATAATTAGTTCGAAACTTATTACATAGAAAAACTATCGCGTAAGCATGACTCTTATATGGCAAATAAATAATGATCAAATGCCATAGCACTGGTGAGAAAAGAATTTCGGAGTTTTTAGAAAGGGCCTAGATCTTAGTTTCGTCATCTGAGTATGATTTAGAGCTTCAATGTCCGTACCAAAATAACCCTCATATGACTACAAAACAAGGTTTATAGAAATCAATCATATAATTTTTTTTACCAAAATTTTAAATTTCTATAAGTATTTTATTCGGTGTCGGCGCATATTAATAAGGTACATTGATACTTCAACATTTCACTCAGAATATAAGTTTCACGATGGAAAGTTCTGTTATTTACATCGTCTTTCCGATGCTTTAAAAATTTAAATGAAATGCATAGCTTGCAAATCTATAAACAGGTATCTGGTCTCAAAGAATTTCATCAAATAAAATATAGTTAATAATAATTTGACATAAAAAATACAATTCAAGACAATTCCTCTTTACAATATTTCAATAATTCTTTCATTCCTCTCTATAATATTTCAATAATTCATTCATTTTACTCTACAGAATTTTGATAATTCCTTCATTCCACTCTGTAATATTTCAATAATTCCTTCATTCTACTCTACAATATTTCAATAATTCCTTCATTCTACTCTAAAATATTTCAATAATTCCTTCATTCTACTCTACAATATTTCAATAATTCCTTCATTCTACTCTACAATATTTCAATAATTCCTTCATTCTACTCTAAAATATTTCAATAATTCCTTCATTCCAATTCTACTATATTTCAATAATTCCTTCATTGCACTATATAACATTTCAACAATAATAAATATAATAAAATTTTTCGTTCAATAAACGGTCCTATTTTATTTTTATATAATTAATAAGGTGAATTTCTTCTCGATTGTTCCTTCTTGAAAAAGTTCAATTTCTCTTTACATTTCACAGTCACTTGGGGTAGGAAACAATAAAATACTCCAAATATCAGTTACCTTTCGTAAAATCAATAATGCGATGAATACAGGAGTAGTTTTAAAGTAAGATTACCGTCATTCAAATAAGGCTGAGTGAATTTCATCACATCAATCAAATAGGTCTTAGTTGAATTCTATTCAAATGCCAAATTTTCAGGATTTTAATTCGACATTTTAAAGTACAATTTTATAAATATTTGACATGTACCGGAAATTCTGAACTCAATTCCTGTGGTAAAGTATTTTTTTCCATGCAAATCGAAAAAAAAATTATAAGGAAGTTTTTTTCCCCCAATTTCAAAAAAAAAAATGATCTTGGAGATAAAATCAGAATTTATATCCCATTCTGTTTGACAAGATATCTATATCTTCCTGATTTTGAAAGGCCAGAATGATAAGTTCAAAGGGACGAAATTTTTTTTTCCCATCACGGAGTTTGGAACAGGGAATAGAAAACCATCTTTGAGGAACAGGGAATAGAAAACCATCTTTGAGGAACAGGGAATAGAAAACCATCTTTGAATCCAATTTAAATGTCTTTTGCACTAAACTTTTTTCACTGTGGAAACATAAATATTGACAAATATATTTACTAATTTACGTTGTTAATGTTATCATTTAGAGAAAAGGAAATTAATTTTGAAGAATTGTTTAATTTGAAATATTTATTAAGAGCTTTAATTTGAAGCTTCGAAAAAAGGGCATGCAAAAACATAGCACTTTTTACCATTTAAGAGGAAATAAAACCGAGGTTTTAACCGATTTTCTCGTTTTAAAGAAAATGTCTATCTCAATATTTTAATGGCAGATAAGGTAAATCTGAAAAAAATTCTTAAAATGGTTTCTGTTGTAAAAATATTAAAGTTCTCTCATATATCTTTGAAATTTTAATATATAATTTTTGATTTCTGAATCTTTTTTTTTCCTTATTTTTTTCCTTTTTCATGTTTTTTTCTAATAATGGATCTCCTTTGAACTCTAATAAATTCATTTAACTAAACGCACTGACATCTCACACATATTATTGAAAGGAAATAAAAGTATCCCATTATTGAAATAAGTAGTTATAACAGATGAAAAATGTGCGAAAATCGCCAACTTCAGTTTACAGTTTTCGGCCATTTTGACCATCAGAAAAGTAAAGAAGTAACTAAATGTACTTTTTAACACAATGCTGATTGAGAAATAAGATGGGGTAAGCAACATCGAAATGGATTGTCTTCGATAAAATTCATGTTATTACTTTAACGGAATTAGATTTTTTAATGTTTTATTTTGCAGTTAGTTAATGAATCTCACAGTCTCCTTTATTCCAACATCCTGGAATAGGCTATATATAATTTTTACAGATGGTCCGGCCCTTTTACCTAAGTACTTCAAGTGATTTCATATTAAAAGATCAGATCACTGCGGAAGATGTGAAGTGGGTGAACCGTTTCATTATGCCACTAACTGCCTTGCCACCACATTTTTTCATCTTCAGAAACCCATTCACGATCTCGAATGAATCCAATGGATCAAAGTTATGCGAAACATTATGTACAAAATCAAAATTAGACATCTTATGTGGTTTCTACTAAATAATGATGAATCAATCTCCCCAGACCCAAGTTCTGGATGAATTTTTATCTCCTTCCTCAAACAAGCCCTCCTCCAAGAAATATTAATTTCATCAAAATTCTTGAACCCATACACATCGCCAAACACTCCTTTTTTCATTATTATATTGTGTATAGTTGTTATTTTGTGTACTGTACGTAAATACTGTTGATACTGTTATACTGTATCATCAACTGTATAAACAGTATCAATTAATCTCCCCAGACACAAGCTCTGAATAAATTTTTATCTCCTGCCTCAAACAATCCCTCCTCCAAGAAATATTAATTTCATCAAAATTCTTGAACTCATACACCTCGCCAAACACTCCTTTTTTCATTATTATATTGTGTATAGTTGTTATTTTGTGTACTGTATGTAAATACTGTTGATACTGTTATACTGTATCATCAACTGTATAAACAGTATCAATCAATCTCCCCAGACCCAAGCTCTGAATAAATTTTTATCACCTTCCTCAAACAAGCCCTCCTCCAAGAAATATTAAGCTCATCAAAATTCTTAAACTGATATACCTCGCCAAATACTCCTTTTTTCATTATTATATTGTGTATAGTTACTTTGTGTACAGTATATAAATTGTATCATTTTTTCTTCTTAATAAATCTGTCCAAGTATATCCATTCAACCAAAAGGGTATTATTATTCCAAGTACTCTAAGTTAGAGAATATTTTGTGGAGAAAAGATAAAAAGTTAATGAATTTTGTGTACATTTAAAAATTAATCAAGCAGAAAAATCAAAGAAAAACTATCAGTGTTATTAAACTAATCCGGCCGGTGTCCTGGGATAGAGGTAGCGCGTCTTCCCCTTAATCTGGTTGTCCCGGGTTCTATTCCCGGTTTTGGCATGGTTGTTCTTCCTCTGTGCATTATCTGTGAGGTGTGTGAATGTGCCTCCCTGTAAAAAGGGCTGTGCACGCGAATGTGACGCATGAAGTAGCTAAGCCGTACTCTCGGCCCCAGTTGGCGCTACTGAAAATAAAAGAGACGCTCACTCCGCTTAAATCGCTGACAGATAATTGTCAGCGGGCTTGTAAAATGCCATAAGTCACAACACAAAAACAAACTTATCTGAGAAATACCGTGTCCCACTATTACATTTTCTGCCGCATACATTATGGAGCTCTAGCAGAATTGATATCAGCTACTTTGGGATGTATTGCCACAGCGTATTCGTTCACATTTACTCTCTTTTATGACAAGATTTCTTGAGTAATGATGATGATAAAATAGATCATTCATTTTTGATAGTGAAAACTGGTAAATTGTATAAATAAGGAGTTAAGATATTGTCTGAAATCAAATCAAATTTCAAACAAATGGGCAATTTGGAAATAAATAAATAAAAAAAATATTTATAAAAAATATCTTGTATTAACCAATTTTTTTCAGGCTTAGTTTAAAGTTAACATTATATTTTCTACGCCACGTAAAAGTAAATTAAAAATAGCTAATAAATTCATTATAATAATTATATATTAATTATAATAATTATTTCATTTTTATTTGATTTTCAGATAATTACAAATAAGTAGAAAAAGAAAAGAAGAACATATCCCCGAACATTTTTTCTCTTTAAGGGCCTTTTATTTATAAATCATCATTAAAAGAATGACAAAGATGCAACCAAAAAGCGAATCTTCTGAAGGTATTTTAAAAGCTTTTTTTATATTTAATTAAAATGCATTTATTTTTACTTTAATGCTTACATCAGAAGAAATATCTTTTAAAACCAAAGTTCATTGTTTTCATTGATCATTGTGATCATTGTTTTCGGTTTTTCCACTTATAACGCGATTAAATACTTTAAGACTTGTTTCTGGTTGACTAGGTAGCATAATATATCTATTCAAATGCAATTTTTAATATTTTTTATTAAAATAATTGCTTATTCACGTATCAAAGGACTTTTGAAAGTCACTAAATGCTGTTATTTTCATGCAATCTCAAAAAATAACAATGAATTTCTGAACTTAGACTAAACCTTTTCGTGTTTTAACTCTCCTTTCTATACAAAATAGTAATCAAGAAAAAGATGGGAAGCCATTGTTAAGTTAAAAGTATTTTCTAGTATGATTTACTTATACAACTAAATTTATATATTTTAATATAATTCATGCGTATGTGTTTCTAAATCATGAGCGAACATTTATCTTTCATGGTATAGTGCGATTGTTTTTACCGTCAGTCATGTCCTGTGGTTTAACATAGAACTCGGTGGCTAGGTGGTAATGCCTTTACTTCGGTACCGGGATGTTTCAGGTTCGATGTCCGATTTCCCCTAAGAAATTTTGAGTAAACGAGTATAGTTCACGTTAAATCTTACAGAGCCACTTCTCGAAGGGCGGAAGTTTGGAGATAGGGTTTCCACCCCAGGCGTCGTCCTCGTTATCTGGCCATGGTTTAAAATTACAGTCCCGAAATAGCCCTAGTAATTCTTTAAAACGGGATGTTAATATAACTGAACTGCGGTTTAACAAGATGAAATGGTGTGCATTAGGAATATGTGATTCTGTAATTAAACTACATGATTAAATTTGATGGTGGACATATTGAGCAATAAGTTTTAAAAAATTATTCCAACATTTTTAAAGCATATTAAATATTTTATTTGCATTATATCGTATATCAATAATGGTTTGAGCTAGCTATTTTTTTATTTGATAAATTTCAAAAGCATCATTTAAATTATCTTCAGTTTGAATTTTATATCATTTGGATAAATAGAACACATTCCGGAGCTCTCTGAAGTGAGAAACTTATTTCTTATTAATACTGTATTAGTTGCAAATGAAAATCCAAGTTTTTTACTCCAATAAAATCCAATGCAATGAAGCATATTAGTTTGGTTCACAATTTGATACAAAACACTTTAGATGCTAAACGTATGTACCAAATCTTATTTATTTAGCTATTTTCGTTTTCTAGTTATCATGTTATTCTGTACTAACCGCTTACTGAGATAGATTTCTTATGACCGTATTTCCTTCAAAATTTGAAAAAAAAATCTACAAATTTGTGGATAACACCCCTCACCAAATTTTATCACCCTAGATCATCGTGATTTTGGATTATCGAGCTGACGGCCAGCTAGCCAGACATAATTCACAAAATATGTTTTTTAAGCTCTGGAATTTTGAAACAAAGAAATATGTCATATTGTCTAGTTCAAATTTTTTTGACGATTAGAATAATTTCTATTTGTATATTTCGTACACGAGAAACTAAAGAGGAATTGTTTTAATTCACGAGAATTAATTTTTAGCGCAACAATAAAACACCACTGGAACTTAGGAATTCTTTTCGTTTCTGGTACATTTTTTTTCCATCTTTATTCGATAAATTTATGAAATTGTTTTTGTTCGCTTTGTGACATTCCAAATATTTCAAAATGTTTGTGAGTTTAAACAAAATTGCGCGCATGGAAACCTTAATAATTTTTAAATGCCAAAAGAATTTTTGGAATTATACAAACTAGTGCAAGCATTAAATGTAAAACAAAGTTTTCAAATATCCGTCGCATGTTTGTTTCGTGACATTAAAATATACTTTAACTCTCCGTTATAACTTTATTCTTTGCGCATTTTGAAAGCCCAAATAAATAGGAACATTGAAACAGGAAAAGAATAATTTTTCGCTTAATGGCATATCTTTATTCAGAATATTTCTCTAAAGAAAGCATAGGATTTAATTTAATACTACTTAGAAAGCATAGGATTTAATTTAATACTACTTCGTTATATGCTTTTATCGTTTTGCTTCTAAGAAGTACTTCTTTTATAGCGGGTTTTTATGTATGAAATAAATTCTTTTTCTTTGTAAGCATGTTTCAAGTACTTTGAAGATGAAAAAACTTCAAAGAAGATATTAATTTTGAAGTAGACATGTAAATAAAGCATATTCCCTTTTAGTCTTGCGAATAAAATCAGGAAATCTACTTTTTTTTTAGCTTTCTTCGGAAGTTGCTTTTTCAAGTGAAAAAATTTCATCGTCAATTAAAAAGATCGTTATGCAATAAAGTAATGAGCTGATGTTGAAGATTTTAATATAAAGGTAATTTGACTTTATTTATTACTTATAAATTAACTTGTTAACTATGTTATGCTAACTAAAAACTAAATGCCTACTGATTAAAAAGTTATGTTACCTCTTCTTGTTTTTGCGTACAGCCGACCACCTCGCCACCACTGAACGTAGCAGTATCAACAGGATTTGTTGTGGCCGACTGCATCTTTAGCATTGTCCATCCTTGCACTGACCGATTTGTCAAACTGACATTATCTTCAAGGCAATTGGCCACAAAGTGGTCAATTACTGTCCTTCTTCCTTATCTACAAACTCTCAAATAGTTGGTAAAATCTGACAATTTTTGACATCATGTCCTTCAGAGTTTTAAGTTTACTTGGTACTATCAGTACTGCACTTAAGTCATCATTTAGAATTTTCAGATTTTTTTCTTAACTCCGAGATTTTAATGCATTCCTTTAAATAGTGGTAAACAGTACCGATTCCTCCACAAATGCATTTACTTTCCTGCAATCTTCCAAATCTTATGAAATATGCTGGAAATCTCCCATGTCCTGACATAATTTGAATTATCAGTGGATGGTATCTTCTTATTTTTATTTCTGGATTAGGAATAAAATCGAAAGTTACTCTTCCGTTTTTGGACATATACAATCTGTCGCAGCATTGCAGCTTTACTTCTTCTCTTAATTCCCATTTTAAGACACCATTTGATTTTGGGACAATTACATCAACACTCTTTTTCTGTGCCGCCAACTTTGCATATTGATCCGCCTTTTCATTACCATATATATCAATATGGGCCTTAATATAATTCAACTCTATCCACTTGTTAGTAGTTATGTTACCTAAAGCTAGTTTACCAACTACGTTATATTATTGAATATTTAGAGTTAGTTCGCTTACTACGTTATGTTACTAAATACTTTCAGCCAATGCGTTTATTATATTTAATTGCTAAGTAGTTTGAGTTTGTTTTTTTACTGCGTAAAGTTACTAAATATTTTGAGCTATTGCTCTTTCTAAGTTTTCTTAAATAATTTGAGCTATTTCACTTTGGGTTATGGGTGACTGAAGTTTAAAATTCTGTTTTCAAAATGCTTTCATATTATCGGAGTAATCATATTATAGCTCTATCCAGTTTACACATCCGGAGTTATTAAATGACGGTCGTTGCGACAGCGCATTGGCGGAAGAAATAAGTTTGGGAGCTAATCCCATCCCCTAGCATGATCACATCCATAGACAGTACAAGGTCAAAATAACCTACTTCATAGAAATCCATGACATCACAGCGAATGTTTGCTCAAGAAAAACAATATCCTTTATTGCAAGCCTGTGAATTGAATTTCAAACAAAATTACATCAAAAAGGGACCAAGAAAGCTTGATTCTAAGTTAGGTATATTAGTTAGTGCTCCTCTTAAATATTCTAGACTAGAGACATTGGAGAAATTCCATCTCAAATGTTCGAATGAATTGGAAGATATTTGAACAATTCCAGATTATTTAAGTGGTTACTGCAATACTGAAAAAAATTGAAATGCAGTATTTGCAAAAATTTTAACACATTAAATGGATGGTTCATTTTTTTATATTTAGAATTAAGTTGCGGTCAGAGCTATTGTATCTTCAAAAATTGATTGTAAATGCATTTTTAATGCCTTGTAATATTATTTAAAAATTATGTACCCTATTTAAAGCAGAAACTTTGAAATTTTCCAATCAAACGTATAGGGTAGCATATACGAGGGAAATCACACTTCTGACTCTCCGACCCGCCATAAAGGCACACGAATTTAAACCATAAAACTGAATGACCTGACCACCGCAACAGCAACAATGGCGAGAACTGTGGTTGATTCCTAAGGGCCATCACCGGCCACGGTACAACCCTCCCCGAAGGAAGTACATACCCTCATCTATAGGGGGAGTCAGATCCCCCACCTATTTCTATACCCTCCAGGGTGGCGAGATCTAACCACCATGCCGGAAGGATCTCATCCTCATTTCGAGCTGCCCCTCCCGGGGGTTCATATACGAGGAAAAGTCAAAAAGTAAAGGGGATTTTGCAATTTTTCTTGCCAGGGTTCGATAACACTGCTGGTATTCAGCGCTGAATTAGTGTAGTCGGCAACACTTATATGCAACTCTTATATGCAACACATATACGTGTCGCTCTTATTCCCTCTTTAATCGTTGGAGTGTAGCAGACCGTTAAATATGGCATTCCATTGTTGATCTGCACCAAGGAGGATCTCAGGATAGTGATTCGCTTTTTATTTGCTGAAGGGGTTAAACTTAGAGAAAATAATTATTCGTAGAATTTAAACACAATATGATGACAACTATTTTTCTCGAAGCAAGATCTACGAATGGAAAGAGTGTTTCAAGAAGGGAAGAACTTCTTTATGTGACTACAAACGATCCGGAAGGCCATACATTGAGGGCAATTTGAAAGTAAATGAGGGTGTGATGATGGAAAACAGACAAATCAAAGAAGACGAAATCGCCAGTACTTTACACATCAGTCATGGTTCAGCGTATTCCATCTTACAAATGAGCATAAGAGCTTGGCCACATTCTGATCAACGGACGGTTGAAACAATAAAAGAGCTGGGTTCGAAGTGATGGAACACCGACCATACAGTTCAAATCTGTCTCCAAGCGATTTTTAAATGTTTAGACCAATGAAGAGTGCACTAAGGGAAGAAGATTTGTAACAGATGAAGAAATCATTGATGCAATGCAAAACTGGTTACAGATACAACCAAAAAACATTTTTTTCGATATAATAACAAAACTTGTAACTTGTGAAACATTGGGAAATGTGCGTTGAAGTCCAGGGTGGTTATGCATAAAAATAATGTATGTTTCGGTTTTTTTCAATTCCTACTATTAGTTCACCCTCTCCCTATATATATTTATATATCTTATTAAAATTTTCAATCGTTAATAAAATACTTTTTATTCATCCACTCATGTTCAAATACATTTTTTTTAACTTGTAGCGGATGACACTTGATGTTAATACAGTTTTTTTCAAATATTAATTCATTAATTATTAAATTTAATTAATTTTTAATACTTTAAATAGAGTTTTAGCAGTTTGTAATGAAACTTGAACTCAAAAGGCAGTAGCTCGATCGGTAAAATGCAAGGACTTCAGTATTTTTCACATGAAGGTGAAGAATGCGAGTTCAATTTCTGAGAAAATCAATAATTTTTTGATACTTAATAATTGTTTTTGATAATTATTTAATGAAAAGTAACTAAAATAAAATTTTTCTTTGTTGACCTAAGTAAGAATTGAATTAAGGTTTTTTATATTGTTGTTTATCCTTAGAATAAATGCACATTTTTTCAAACGTTTCTTTACATTTTGACCCTCCCTCGTATATTTATAAAAATTTTTGAAAATGCTGAACAAATGTAGAATTATGGCAAATACATTTTAAGAAAAAAAAAATGTTTAAAAAAATAATAAATCAGTCAAGCATAAATTCACTTTTGATTAAATTGACTTTTATGGTTCATAAAGGAAATTAAATTACGGACATTTGCAAAAAGTTAAATGACCAAAAATCTTCTAAAACTGTAAAGTAGATAAAATTTAAAAATCTTGAATGAAATATTGTGCTGCAATACACAGGGAACCCATTTAAATCTCTCACATCCGCCTTAAGAACGACATCAATCTAGTTTCGAAATTGGGATTTAGGCATAGAAAAAGCTACACCCTAACCAATAGCACTACTTACTGCGTTATCTTCTAAGAAACTTCAGAATCGAAATAGAGGGAAAATGATACTTACTTAGTTGTAGAACCTCGAAAAGATGCGAAATAAAGGGAAAATGACAATTACTAGTTGTAGCTCATCATCGCTTTATTGTAACCAGCGGAAATGGTCTCCCAAAATCTTTCTCGCCTACTCTCTTATAAAGATGTCATCCCAGTGAATGCTTTACATGGCACTGGCATATAACAATAACGAAATATTAATTTTAAGCGTGAATTTAGTATTTTTGTTGAATGTATCGTGTGGCCCTTGGCAAGTGTTTTGGTGTTTAATCCCTGCCATGCAGTCAAAAGTATCCAAAAATCGAATTTGAGTTTCAAACATGTTCTTCCAAATCGATTGAAATAAGAATTTGACATAAAATTGCCCTAAAAGTTACAAAATCATGCATCAAATTTGATATATTTAAGTCATTGCGTCCTTTAGTTATCGCTTTTACTTACTGTTGTGGTAACATCATAAGTCAAATAACAAGTTCCGGGGCAGAGTGTACACTTTCGTCTAGTGTCTTTGTTACTCGGCTATGAACCCTAACGTTGCGAGCTCGAATCTCAAACTTGCACACTTACTTCTGAAAATACAGACCGTCAGACTGTCAACCCAATGTTGGATTTCGTTCAAAATGTGATTCAAGTCTATACTAAAGATGCTAAATCTGTGTTCTGAATTTTATATATCTAGCTGTTCTCATTTTTTTACTCAAAATTTGATCGAAATGTATACATTTGGTTTTAAGCCTGTATACCAAATTTAATCTATCAAGCTTAAGTTATCTTTATCAGAGATAGGCGGACATTTTCCAACAATGAGTTTTTTGAACTCAGGAAAGTCTAAAACTGGAAGATTTCGTCAAAATCTCAAGTTTGAACTTTTTAACGATTACTATATTCTCTCTATACTTCGAATACGAGATAATAAAAAAGAACCTTGTGCGCATTAATATTAAGAAGAGGACTCTAAAAGAAACATTTGTTTATTTGCATTATCCGAAATTGTGACGTCATCGACAAAATGCTATGTTACTACTTTCGAACACTTTCCAATCATTTATTCCTTGTGGGGGAAAACACCAACAGCAGGTTTTAGCCAGTAGCCAGATTTCCTATAACATATTTATATTTTGCTAAGGCTCCAACTAATAAAAAGTGCGCAAACACAAATTTAAACATTGAACCGATTTCCTATTGTAGCTGTCGGATAGCAGTTTGAACAATTAAAATAAAGATATTTTGTGAAGACTAGTTGTTTCTTTTTTCTTTCTCTTTTTTAACTCGTACTGAGATGTCATAGTTTCAAAAATCGGAAGCAATGAGGTGTCCATTTCGAACATTCTTTTTTTAGTATTAAGGGTACAAACTGTTTTCTTTTACTAAGATATTAAAACGTTCTACAATTTCGTAGTTGACCTTTTCTCTTTATTGGGTCGTTTTTGAGATCTGAACACTACCTCCAGAATTTTCTCCCACGTGATTCTTTGCACCATTTTCCTATACTTAGACACTACTTTCATGATAATAGATGCTGTTGTGCTGTAGTTAATGGGGTGTAAACGATTGAAGTTGTCACCCTGTATAGTTAAATAGAAGTCAAAGTACTTCAAATGTCTTAAATAGTTTTTATATATATAATTTTGTAATAGTTATAATATTTTTAATTGAATAATAATTTTATTGTTTGCTTAGAGCTGATACCACACCAAATGTTATGAAATCATTTTTGATTGGTATAATTTTTAAGTTTATCAACAAATGTCGTTATTTTTTTTTTGTAATAATTTTTTTTTGTTTCAAATAAAAGAAAGATGCTTTCCAAAAACCTGTCCTGTTGATTTCCTAAGATAAGTAAACTTCTCTACTCCCCTCAAAAACAGGAAATTGCTTGATATATATATATATATATATATATATATATATATGTGTGTGTGTGTGTGTGTGTGTGTGTGTGTGTGTGTGTGTGTGTGTGTGTGTGTGTGTGTGTGTGTGTGTGTGTGTGTGTGCATATTATATCACATCAGGTAAGTCTTAGTGAGATTTGTACAAGGAAATGGGTTTCCCTTCCCCGTATTTCAGTGTGAGCTACCGTTACAAATGCCGCACTTCTTGTGCTTAATTATTCATATTTATATAATGTAGAAATTTTGCAGGGAAATTCGGGTGATCACCGAATTCTGACAGAACGGGAACTTTGGGTGTTTTATTATTGAATGAGTTCGTATTTATAAATGTTTTTATTTAAAAAATTCTTTTTGAAAAAAAAAAAAAAACAATCTATCTGAATTCTTTTCCTGTCAAAAAGGTACCTATTTTTTTTCTATAAAAAAGGGAATTCACAACCATTTTTTCTCCCTTTTTTCCAAACTCTACTGAATGCTTTATGATCTCCTTCCATCTGAGCCAACCAGGATGTGCTTTTATTGCTGCCGACGAGTTCAGATCACTTTGAAGTGAATCAAACGTAACTTGGAATGAGCGTCAGGTGAAGATATCAACGGAAGGATCCAATTCCCATCGATCGGTGGTATCACTTGATGGGGAAAGGGGAAGTAAAGCAATCGTTTGCGAATCATCTGGACATAAGGGCGACTGGGAGGGTGCAGTTCTCTCCCCCAAAAATAAAATGGTGAGGAGTATGGTAAGAGTATTTCTATAAATAGAAACATGTCGTGGAAATTAGTGGTCGGCACTCGATTTCGAAGGAGGCTAAAGAGGTAAATTTAGGATTGTATGGCTTTGATGAAAGGAATTAAGTAAAATTGTGTTGATTGAGTTGAAACGCTTGAGGAGAGATATAACTAGATGCAATAGAAATGTTGGAAACGATGGGGCTTTCATGAATGAAATATCGATTTATTTTTATAAATATATTTATATCAAATCGAATTCCACCGGCGGGTACTTCAAAAATAAGGATGAGAAGCTACCAGTATGGTGGAGGTTTCTCTCTCTCCTGTTGTGTACAAAAATGGGGGAGGGGGTTTGGCTATCAATGACTGGACTTACTTCCTTCTGCCAAAGTTGTACTGTTGTCTCTGATGGCTCTTAGGACTCAACACTAGATCCTGATAGTGTTAATGTCACGGTGATCTGATCATTCAGATTTTTTCCGTGTGCCTTAGGGTGGGTTGGAGTAGTCAATTTATGATTATACCGAATCGATATACTGAAAATATAATTGCTATCTACGTTGATAATGATACAGTAATTGCGTTCTTAAATTTTGATGAAACTCTTAGAAACCTCTGAGAATTTATAAATCACTTCTCAATAGCATTAATTAAACAAAGGAAAGGGCAGTAGAATCCTTAAGTTTTGATAAATCTCTTTGAAACTCCTGAGATTTTAGAATCTTATTCTTGGTAGCATTAATTAAACAAATGGCATATTAATAAAGCTTTTAAATTTTGATGAGCCTCTTTGAAACTTCTGAGAATTTATAAACCTCTTTTCAATAGTATTAATGAAACAAATGGCAGAGCAGTAGAGCTCTTAAATTTTGTTGAAAGTCCTTTAAACCTCTAAGAATTTATAAACCTCTTCTCAGTAGCATTAATTAAACAAATGTGAAGGCAGTAAAGCTCTTTAATTCTGATGAACCTCTTTGAAACTTTAGAGAATTTATAAACCTCATCTCAGTACCTTTAATTAAACAACTGATATAGCAGTAGAGCGCTTAAATTTTGATTAACCTCTTTGAAACTTCTAAGAAATTATAAACATATTCTCAGTAGCATTAATTAAACAGATATCATAGCGACAGAGTTCTTAAATTTTAAGGAACCTCTTATAGACCTCTTCTCAATTAAATTAATTAAACAAATGACATAGCAATAGAACTCTCAAATTTTGCTGAATTTCTTTGAAACTTCTGAAAAAGAATGAACCTCTTCTCAATAATAGCATTAAATTAAAATGAAAGGTACTTATTTCTAAACATATACATATTGATGACGGTGGTAAATAAAATAATATTTTTTGACTTTCTAAGACAAATTTTGATTTATTATTTATTGATAGTGAGTTCTTGAATCTGACACATCCCAAAACGTTTTCACAATAACTTTGCTTCATTTTTTCTGACACAAACTCAATTCACCACAATCCAATCACATATCTGCCGATCAAAGCCGGCTTCAAGACTATTTCAAATCCTTCTTGAAGTCCAGAAAGAAATATAGCCCTCCTGGTAGGTTTCATATAATACTGCTAGCGATGGTTCTCATTTCTAGTTCATCTATTTTATACTTCAGTGGGAGTGAAGAATGGACAGGGAATCTTTTCCAAATCCCCCAAGATATTAAATTGGTGGGCGTTGTCTTCACCAAGAATATACGGATAGGGGTGCATTAAAGAGTTTCTATAAATAGAGGCATGTTGAGGAAATAGGTGGGTGGTTCGTGATATTGAAAGGGAGGGTCAAAAAATTCGATTTGGAAGGCAATGAAGTAAATAGAAAGAAAGAGGGACTATTGTCGTACTAGCAAAAGTTTTTTAGGATGGGCAGAGATTCTTGAAGATGTCAAATAATATGTAAAACTCGCTCGATATTAGAATAATTGTACGAGTTTTTCTTATCTAAAAATGAACATGACATGAATTAAAAGCGAGCTTAAAGTAAATTAGAGAAATTAAGATGAACTTTTATCTTAAGATTTCGGAAAATATTATTTATTGATGATTTTGCAAGGAAAGTAATCAAAGTCAATAGTTAATTTTTATTTTCCAATCAGAAAGCACAAAAGCGCAAATACACGAACATCAAAATTAATGTGTCAAGTTGCGGACTACTGAACATAATGGCAGCAACGGATGTAAGCTCTACATCATTTTATTTTGTTAAATGTTTCTGCATGCAGTCTTAAGGTACTGAAAAGGAATTCACACGTGTATAGAATTTATTTTAGTAACGCTTGCAATTGGTACTCTGCATAATGAAGTTATGATTAAAAATTTTTTTTAATATCATGGAATGGTTGAATGCTTTGTAGACTATTAAAATTGAACCATACTTTATTTTTTCTGAAAATGTTTCTATTTATCTGTTTTTTTCCGTCAAAAATGTTTTACAACAAAAATAAATATATATGCGCATATCCATAAGTATATAATATCAAGATACGCATTGAATAAAGTTCACAATAATTTTTCCTAAGCACAGAAGAAATGGTTTAAATACTATATTTTCATTACAGATTCATTGCATAGGTTGCCATGGCTACCGATCAAGAATTAAATTCACTTTATCACTGTTTTTTCTTGTTTTGTGGTGGAAGCTTGGTTAAAAGGAAAGCTGTAACTAAGGAGTCATTTTTATCATCAGAAAAAGATTCAAAGTTACAACATGATTTTAATGCAAGTTAAAAATATATTTAATTAAATTTTTCGAAAATATATTAGTTTACGTAAAGCAGTAGAAATTTTTATTTTATCTTTTTATTAGTTTATTTTTTTTAATTAGATTCATTATCTTTAATATTTAAGAATCTTTAAATAAACTTCTCCAAATTCACTATTATATTATAGATAATCAACATCTAATAAAATTTATTGTTCCTCTGATAAATTAGATTTGAAAACAACAAAAACATATACAGGGTGTCTCAAAAACCGCGGCTTTTATTCCTTAAATATTAATCATAGACATATACTGTAAATTACAAAGTTGCGTAAAAAATGGTGCAAAATGTTATGAAATCGATTAAAATTTTCAGAGGAATAAGCTTCAAAAAATACAAAATTTAAATTTTTATACGTACTTCGTACAAAAGAATTCCCAGTGAGTAAAATGTGCCCCATCCTCTAAGGTCATGTACAAAATTTCAGCAATTTATCACGAAAAGTCTCAAAGATATGAAACTACATAAATGCTGACTTAAACCACTTTTCGATACCTGGATATGAGTTCGCAAAGACAAAAAATCATGTCGGATGCTCGTGGTTCAGGGACCGTACACAAATTAGAAAGAAAGTAACGATTGAATAAATAAATAATAATTATGGTATTTATTGGTTCAAAATCATTAAAAGTTTGTGGAAATAATATTTTAAAGGAAAGATTGCATAACTTAAAAGAAAGATTACATAAAGGAAAGATTACATTAGTTTTTTTACAAGTTCATTGACTGTGCTATTTTTAAGTTATATTCTGTCATTTATGATAAAAAAAAATATTAATGTATTTTTCAGGAAGCATACATTTTAAAATTTGTATTTAAAACTAAAGATATAAAGCATATTTTATTTCCTTATGAAACATTCCTGCGTGGCGTCATCTGCACTGTAGCTGTAAACATTTGCATTTTAATTTGTGATTGACCCTTCACCAACTTTGTTTTAACATATCTTTCAGAGTTTTCATGATAAAATTCTGAAATTCTGTACATGACCTTATTAGAGGATGGGACGCATTTTACTCACCGGGAATTTTTTTGTACTGAGTCCGTATAAAAATTTAAATTTTGTATTTTTTAAAGTTTAATCCCATGAAAACTTTAATCGATTTCATAACATTTTGCATCTTTTTTTACACAACTTTGTAATTTACAGTATATGTTCTGTGATCAATATTTAAGGAATAAAAGCCGCGGTCAAGGTTTTGAGACACCCTGTATAATAATCGAAAATACGCTATTTAATAAATTTCCAAGCACCAACCAGCATGTAAGGAAATAAAAAGAAAGGTCGATTAAAAATTCCACCTCAATAAATATGAAATACATCGGTTTGAATATTAATTCATGCAAAAGAGAAAACATATCTTCAACAGAATTCATGACATGGATTTAAAAATTTCTGGTTATTATTAAACGTAATGTTCTTTTACTGATTTTATAAAACTCAAACGCATAAATGAAGCAATGCGAATTCATTTTTCATGAACAAAATGATGGCTCATTTTTCACATTATTAAGGAAAATAACAGTTTTATTAATCTGATGTTAAAGTAAAACTACCCAAAATTAAAACTACTTGATTCTTAATTTAATACCTATTTGGAGAAACAGAAAGAGAAGTCAAGTTATCTAATAAAAATAAAAATGTGAAGTATTATGTATCTCCTTTATCAAAAAGAGCTATTCAGTTTTATGTTAAAATACAAGATTATTAAAGCTTTATTTTATTTGTTCTTATGTTTGTTCTATGCGGAATAAAAATGGGTAAAATATTTTAAACTTATTTTGGGAAACTTTCATACATTTAGAATGCACAAGAAGAGAAAAGTTTCCTTCCATCACGACTTTGACATCTTTATTGGATAACTAGCTGCTTTTGGTGACCAGCCGGTTCGCCAATCTTAATGCCCGTTAAAAGTTTAATAATTAAATATTTTATGTAATTCCTACTTTAATAGCTTCTTGATCAAATTATTTTAAAGTTTCAAATTTCGATAATCATATAATTCACTCATAATATTATAAAGGCCTTCAGTCATAACATAACGCAATATGTATCTTTCCAATTTTCTGTTAGTTCCCTTAGAATTTATGCTTTAAATTAAAGTGGAAATGTTTAATCTGCAATTAATATAATAATATTTTTTACTGAAACAAAGCATTTTTTATAATATGATTACTGAAAGCAGAGTCACTGAGCATTAAACTTTATGGGTACTAAAGAATATATTTATTAATTTATGTAATATCTCAAGAATTTGTCAATAAAATTTTCTCAGATTCATCATGACCGGATCATGATGAATCTGAGAAAACTAACATGTTTAATTAACTCAGATTAATTAAATTAACATGTTTAATTTTAAAGGCATCAAACACTAAGAAAATAAAAAGAATCTTTTAAAACAATCGGTCGAAAACAGATTAAAAAAAATTCTTAATAAATGATGTATTAAAACTATAAGCATATACAAAAAATATATAACTCACATAAATACAATTTAATTACAAAAGACTACAACTAATCAAAAAATAATTTAAATCAAGTCCGCATCCGTTGAAAATAGCTTTCAACAATCAGAACACAAAGCGCATGCATGAATTATCAATACCAGTTATGGTAACGCAGATACGTGAATTTTTCTACTCCAGTTGATGTAACGTTATGCAGATTAGAAATTTTTAATTTCCTTAATTCTGTTTTTATTTTAATTCAAAAGTATTTCGGAATGAATCTGAAAGATCGATTCATTAACAATGTTTAATTTTAAATGCATCAAACATTAAGAAAATAAACAGAATCTTTGGAAATAATCATTCGAAAAATGTTAAGCCTAACCTCATTAACATGGGAAAAAACTGAAGCCTTATTCATTTGGCGGTGGGGAATGAAGATTTTTTTTGGCGAAAAACTTAGTTTTTAATTAATAATTAAAATATAATATATATTCAAAAAAAGGGACCCCAGGTGGACATTCCCGACCTCCAGGATATACACGTACCAAATTTGGTAGCTGTAGGTCAAACGGTCTGGCCTGGAGAGCACCAACACACACACAGACATTGAGCTTTGTTAAAAGCATAGATTATAGGATCACAATTCTTTTATTATTTCTGATCATGCAAAAAAGTTTTTATTTGATTTAATTACTCAGCAGTTTATTAAAGTATTCTAATAGATTGCAACATTTTATTAATTTATTCATTTCATTGAAGATAATTATTATTCTCCAATAATTTATTCCGTCATACAGGATAAATGATTATAGTTTGACTTTAGAATTACTATCAGTTTCATAAAATGCCTAATTATTTATATATTTTTTTGGAGATTTTGTGGCTATTATGACAACAAAATTTAATTTTAAGAAATAAGAAAACTTCGGAAAGTCAATAGAAATATTTTTTTAATTTTTAAATTATAAAAAGCTTTTATTTTACGCAAAATTTATTTTACATTTAAATAAAACTTACTTAGTATAAAACTTATATTTCAGCTTTGCTATAAAATTTGATTAAATAATCTTGATTTCATGATAATATTCATTTAAAATACCGCTTTTAAGGCCATAGCACTTATGACAATATATTTCTCATAATATCTAAGAACCATTAACTTAAGAATAAATATAATGATTGAAATTTATCATAATATTTAAAATACAGCATTTTTTTATTTAAAGTTTAAATCACAACGGAATTTTTAAGTTCGTATACTTTTTTAGATAAAGTTTAATTTGAGAAGAGATTCTCAGATTCAGTATCCTTTTAAATGTCATTATATTATGCATTCAAATGCATAAACTTTCATTTATTTATTTTTTGGCAGTTAGAAACTTGCTAGATAAATATTCATTTTAATGATAAGGAATTTTTAATATGCCTATATAATAGATTTCTCGATCCACTGCATTACAATAATAATAGCGTTTTGTTGCAGAAATACATTAAATTATAGAAACATAAAACTTTACTATATATTATGAAATGATAGGTACGAGATATAATGAAATTACCATGTGCATTTGCCATAGACTGCAGATGTCACATATAACTATCGAGCATTTCAATTTCTGAATAAATTTATTAATTGTTTCCCAAATTTATGCCAGAGTTTGAATGGTTCCTCACTTTTGTGTTCTCGATGAAAATACACCATTTTAATATTTTCTAAAGCAATTATTCAATTAATCGATTATTTTGATTAAGAAAATCATATGGATAGTGCTACTTGGTGCTAATTTTGGAAAAATATATTAAAAGATTTTCAAATACTTACAATAAGAAATTGTAAATTAAATATTAAAAATTGAAAAGAAGCAAAATCGGATAAAAAAAGGTCAATATTTCAGTACACTTCAAAAAAGAGTTCTTAGAAATCACATTTATTAAATAAATCATATCACATTTTTATGTCTACGATTGCACTCAAAATTATAAGAAAATCCAATTCATTTGAAATAGAAGATGAGGAAAAAAACACATATATTTTCTGCCTAAAAACGGTTTTTTTAATGCAGAGAAAGTTTTCTTACACGAAAGACGGACTTCAAAACTGCTGACAGATGTCAAATATTTACAATGATTTACCCCGAAATCCCAAGCTAAATCCCTCAAAGATACCTCTTTCAACAGATGCACGACTATAAGGCATTTGATCGATGTGATGAAATTCACTTAAGTCACATTTGATTGAAGACATACGGTTTTAAAAATATGTTATGCATCCATCTCTTTTATTTATTTAACGCAACTGGAGTTTCAGCAATGGATTATTTTATTATTCCGTCAATGCGATTGATATTAAAGGAAATCATCCTTCATGAAGATATTTTGGACAACATCTTGGAATAAATAATCCAATTTTTCACGAGAATATTTTGAATTCTCTTATTGAAATACAACTATTTTTGATATGAAAATAACCTTGAAAATAAGATTTCAAATTCATGAATCTGAATTTGAATTTCTGGATATAAAAGCAATATTAACTTATTTAATGACACATTTGTGATATCATGAGGTGTATGCAACAGTTTTAAATATACGTATATCGCAACTGTTTTATCAAAAAGTCATATGTCAAATATGTGAAAAAGGACGTAGGGCACATATGTATATAGGGTGTCCCATAATTGAAACCAGGTTTAATTCTTTACCCATTAGAGATAAGAGGGCAATAAAAATTGCAAAGTATTTCAAAATAATGTACGAAATAAAAGCATATTAATGAGAAAAATTCCATTAATTTTCCTAAAGTTACACTTTTTACATTTTTATGCGACTTTCTCTAGACAAATTTCGTCAATTAGAAAGATTTAATTTTTTTATACAATGACATTATATATTTTATATTTTAAAAATATAAAATATATAATAATATTTACAATAAAACCCTTTTTGACAGTTTAGGGCATATTTTAGGCATAGGCAGGTATTCTTGAGTTTATTTCATGCTCACACCGCTATTTTTATTCGTAAAAATGAAACTAAAAAATTAATAAATGCGAGGAATTTATTGTTAGATTTATTAATTATTTTCAAAATGGCGTTCCAACAAATTAATTCACAGACGATTTATTTTCTTTCATTTAACTGAAGCTGAACTGTTTCAGATATTTAAAATAAAAAATATTTTTTAATTGCATAGTGAAATGCAGACGATTTTCTTTCATAAACAAGATCTTTCTAAAATATATTTTATAAAATGTTTATCTACTTATATGCATGATTTTTTTATTATTTATTATTATATGCACCAAGTGCGAGACCGCATAAAATGAGAACCGCATACACTATCATATCATAGGCAGACCATTGTTTTTCTCTGTCTATTAACCTCTTAACTGTTTTGCCAGAGTGCCATACGTGCATCGAATTATCAAATTTTGATAGTTGTAAGCAAAAAATAAACCATTCATAATGATTATAATTCAATATTAAAATTTGTTCGCATACATAGATAAGACAAGTATTCAGTGGATTTCCATTTGAATCAAAATAAGAAAATATTCCCAAAATAGAAGGCGTCATCTTATTAAATAGTAAAGAAAATAAAACAATTAAGTGGTTAATAGTTTATATAAGAGCATTTGGGATTTTTTTTAACACTTGCTATCGCATTTTTTAATCTAAAATTTTTTATCATCAATTTGTATATCGCCCCTATTTATATCGAAGTAACAGCGTTTTTAGTGATGTGAAAAATGGCATAAATCATTTTTTTCTGCATTCTATTTCATTTAATTTGAAAAATACATTTCATGATCTAATGATCTTATTGCATGGAAAAGAAAACTTTTTTAACTGACCAAAATTGTGTAGAGAATTAGAATAAATATTAAAAAATGTAAGTTTTTGAAAATCAATGCCATTTTTTTTATGAGCGTATCCTTGTTCTGTACCTTATTAAAAATTATTTTGCAATTTACACGGGCCACTTATCTCTAATGGGTAAATAATTAAACCACGTTTCAATGCTTTTGGGACTTCATGCATTTTCTGCTGGCTGCTGAGAAAACTGCATGATGTGATTTAAAGCATCAAGACATTTCCAGTTTTAAAAATAATAATAAGCTTGGAAAAAATGTCTCTGCACTAGAATATGTAAAAAACACAATTTATTTCACATCATATTGTGAAGATTCGGTACGAAGAACACTTAAGAGACCGAAAGAAATTAATGAAGTGAAAGAGCAATTTGTCTCATCTCATCCCGTAGATAGCAGACATTAATTTGAAACTTTCGACAATGGTTTAATTAACAAATCTTGTTTGTTTCAGCATCTTCATAAATATAACTATTATATTCCAGAAAAAATAAAGATTTTTATTTAAAAAAGAAATTCCAAGTTGTTCTGCTATTTTTTTATTATTAAAATACATAATTTTTAATTAAATGATAAGAAGTTTACATAATATGTGACGAAATACTATCAAATTGTACGTTAAAACCTACAGAAAATTCTATAAATATTGGAGTGAATAGAAGTAATTTTAATAAATAAATTTTAACTGCTTATGCGATGAAAATGATATTTTTTTCCTTTCAAAATTTGAAATCCAAATACATAGACTAGCTCATATAAAAATTCCAACAAAATCCTTTGAGATTCAGAAGCCTATCGATGTTGTCGTGAGTTGAATTTCTAGTTGCTCTTGAAAAGAAGCGAATTTGCGATGGACATTTCATAAATTTATATCTGCTTTTCTCATATTCGATTTTGTTTTTCAGTGGATCAATTACATTTTTATTTTAAAACTAGCTTAAATTTGTTTATATTGTTTATTAAAACAAATAATAATCTCTTCTTCTGTTTGTCAACTCACTCTTTTTTTAGTGAAACCAAAACATATTGCCACATGAATAAAAAGACAGAGTTTTCGCGTTTGAAAAAATGTAGCTAAAACCGATACTGAGGAAAAGTGAAATAATATAAGAATTTTCTTATGATAACAAATAAAATAGCTATCATATTTTAGAAAACAAATTCAAGTTTAAGTCAAAAATCCCCAAATGAATAATGAAAGAAAAATTTCATTTTCCAATTACATGACCGTATATGTCCATATCCGTTCTGCTTTATTAATCGAAATATTTTGAATAATTGAGATGAAACTCTCACTGTTGCCTCGTCACTCTTTATGCCATTAAAAATGCAGCATTTATGTTCAGACCAAAATTCATTAATATTCAGTGTTTGAGCATTCAACGGACGAGGAAAGCTTTAAGCAAATATCAATTTTGCTCTTGTCAACTGTCATGCATCCTTTGCATTTAGTGGATTATAGTCAGTTTAGCTGATATTTGAGTTTGTAAAATGCTTGTCTGAAAATCTGAACTTTTAGAGTAAAATAAAAGGCAAATTAATAAATTACTAAAGAGATTTTTAAGAACAAACATTTAGTAATAGGTTGAAACGTATACATTATTGTTTTAAAAATTTTTTATTCTTTAACCTGTGTTAATTTATAATTCATCAGAACAAATATTATTGAATATTAAAATCAATTCTTCTTCATATTCGCTACCAGATGGCGCTACTAGCAGTGATACAATATTTTATTAAGGAAATTGATTTGCAGATTAAAAGGAAAAAAAAAACCCGTCTGTAAATGATAAAAATTCATGTTTTTTCCTAAATATTTAAGTTTATAAAATCTTCCAACAGAAAAGACATTGAACGATTATAAAATTCCATCCTTATTGTAAGGAAACAATTAAAATTAAATAAAAGTATACGTTCAAAAAATATATGTAATATTCTTACAGCTTTTATTCCTGAATTCAACACAAGTATTCACTATTACTTTTCCTTGTAATATAAAATCATTAATAAGATAATTAATAACAGATTGCGAAAAATTTATACACTTAAAATCATATAGTTTAGAGCTATTAAATAAAATTTATTTCAATCATTCCGAAATTTGTTTAATTTTTGCTTGGAAATGCTTGAAATATTGGAAGAGCACTAGGAACTAAATACCCCCTGATTGCTGAACTGACTTCAAAAATTTCATTCAATTTCTTTTTGAGCATGGATTATAACTTTAATAAATATCATTTAATAATCATCATATTTTAGTAAATAATAATTAATAATCATCATATTTTAAGTCATTTTTCAAAACTATTTTTAATTTATATATTTTGACTTCAAAAAATTGTTGAACTCATTGTTGTATTCTTTTAAAAGTAATTTACTGAAAGTTTTCCAATTTTTCGCTCTTTTTTAGTTTGAACTAGCCGCCTGTGGTGACCAGCCAGTCCGCCAATCTTAAAATTTTGCTCGTTAAAAATGCTCTTTAAAATTTTAATAATTAAATATTTTATGTAACTCCTAATTTAATTGTTTTTTCATCAAAATATTTTAAAGCTTCAAATTTTGATAGTCATATAATTCACTCATAATATTATAAATGCCTTCAGCCATAACGTAACATGCATCCCTCTAATTTTCTGTTAGCTCCCGTAGAATGTATGCTTTAAATGAAAGTGGAAATTATTAAACTGCAATTAATATAAGAAACTTTTTTACAGAAACAAAGTATTTTTTAAATATGAGTACTGAAAACGGTGTCCCTGAGCATTAAAATCGTATAAGCACTAAAGAATATCTATCTTAATTTATACAATATCTCAAGAAGTTTTCAACAAAAGTTTCACAGATTAATCATGAACAGATCGATAAACAATGTATAATTTTAAATACATCAAATACTAAGAAAATAAACAGAATCGTTTTAAATAATCAGTCGAAAACATGTTAAGCTTAACATTGTTAGCATGGAAAAAAAAACCTACTTAAAAAACGATGTACTTAAAACTCTAAGCATATACGAAAAATATGTGACTAATATAATTACAATTTAATTACAAAAGCACACAACTAACCTAAAACAATTTATTTACAATGTGTATCTGAAATAAAACAAAACAGCAAACCAATTAATCAAAATCAAGTCCGTATCCATTGAAAATACAGACTGCTTTAATGTCAACAAACAGAACAGACTGCACATGCGTGAAATTTTCAACGCTGGTTATGGTAAAGCAAATCCGGGAATTTTCTGCGCCAGTTGGGGCATGCAGATTATAAATTTTTAATTCCCTTTATTCTATTTTATTTTAATTCAAAAGTACTTCAGACAAAATCCGAAAGATCGATTAATTCACAATGTTTAATTTTAAATGCATCAAACATTTAGAAAATAAACAGAACCGTTTGAAATAATCGGTCGAAAACATGCTAAGCCTAACTTCGTTAGTATGGGGAAAAAAAACAAAAAAAAACATGAAGCCTTATTCATTTGGCAGTGCGGAAATGAAAAGAGTTTTTGGTGGGAAAAGTTAGTTTTTAACTTATAAAAAATGTACTATTCAATTAACCGGGATAAGTAGTCACTGATGTCCTATTCTAGACTATAATCTATCTCTTTGCCAAATTTCATCCAATTCTGATCAGCCGTTCTGTCGGGATTGAGTTGCAAACATCTATCCATCCGTCCAAACTTTCACATTAGTATAGATTTTTTAAATATTCATTAAAAAGAAAAATTTATTTAGTTGCTTAAAACGTAAGTATCTTTGAAAATATAATTTTTTGATTTCCAACGTGACGTAAAAATCAATTTTGTGCTGCAATATTTTTGGAAGTTATAGTGAAAAAACTCCAAATTGTTGCTTAGTTTTTAATTAATTAAAATTCTAATTAAAAAAAGGCTCCGAGGTGCACATTCCCTAACTCCAAGGTATACATGTACCAAATTTGGCAGGTGTAGATAAAATGGTCTGACCTGTAGAGCGCCAACACACACACACACACACACACACACACACACACACACACACACACACACACACACACACACACACACACATACACACACACACACACACACATACACACACACATTGAGCTTTATTATAAGTATAGATATAGATTAAGATTAAAGTTTTTTCGCTTTGGTTTGATTTTTAATTATTGCGACCTTATCTTGTATAAGAGACAAATTAAATTTTCTGATTTAATTGATTTTCTAGGTTTTCATAAGATGTGGGGGTTGCCTAAGACCACAAAATTTTCAACAGTATTGTTATGATGTCTTAACAATATTTTACATTATTAAGAATACCAAAGAACATCGTAGAGATTTCGTAGTAATATATATTTTAATACAGAGTGTATTTTATTTTGTTTATTCTTTACTTTGTAAACTAATATTTTATTGTGAGAAACTACATTGGTTTTTTTTTAAGTAAAATAAATTTCTAAGTTTTTAAAAAATTCTCAAGAATTTCAATTACAATTGTTAACTTTTTTTAGAAGATTTATTAATTAGATTATTTTGAGTATTTTGAACTAAGGATTTTGAATAAATAGCTTGATAATAAAAATATTAGTAAAATTTTCATTATATTCGTTTTAAATATCATTCATATTTTACTTTTTAAATTATTACATTGAATATTTGTTATATATATATATATATAACAAATATTCAATTTATATATATATATATATATATATTACTAATGTGTTGCGAATAAACCGACAAAAAAATCGATAACTGGAATCGTTTGATTTAAAAATAGACTCATATTAACAATTTAGTGTCAATTCAATTCAAAATATACCAAATTTTATGTAATTTTCTCTTTACAACGTTTAGTTATTTTATTTATAGATACATTAAGGGTATAATTAAAAAACAAAACTGAAAATTTGACAGAAATATGAAAGTTTGATTTAAAGTTACCTATTAAATTTAAAAACTTGTTATGTTTGATTATGGGCAAGACCCTTTCAAAAGCAACCATATTTAACTTTATAAGATTTTTTGAAGCCCAAGGAAGTTTAGAATATACAGAATCTCCAAATTCCCTAATTAATTGTTCTAGTTGCATTTTTTCTATACTTTGCATCAGAGAAAATAAAATTTTAAGAAACACCTTTAGACAAAAAACGATAAATGTGTTAACGTCTAGTAAAGAAATTTGTAATAATGTATCGAATACCGAAACAAGCAATCTGCTTGTTTCGGTATCTGTGTGATATATGCATCCATTACAGCAATTAACAGTGCATTGCGTACCATAATTTGATCACCGTATATATTTAGATACATTACGTATGCAAAGTGATTTACCTGAAGTTCCTGGGAACTTCGGTAATTAATAACAGGAAGTCGAAATTTCTCCCTTTTCATTTAGCAATTAAGAGAGTTTAGCTGATATGATTTGTAAAGTTCGCTCTTTTTTGTAGGAAAAAAAAAGTTTTAAATAATGTATGTCGATTTCTAAAATATTTAATACGTATATGCTGCAACTTAGTAAATTATCCATCTGGAGTTTCTTCGTATTTCATGAAAAGTGCCGAAAAATTAATGCAACTAACGATGAAAGAAATTCTGAAAATTCTAAAAAATCCAAACTAATGTAATAAAAGTGCTGAGAACTGTTATAAAATATAAGTTCTATGATAATTTATTAAAGAAATGGTATATAAGAAGTAACTGTTAATTAATATACCGTTTCTTTACTTAACATACTGTTTAAGTTAACTTAACAGATTACTTAAACATACTGTTTAAGTTATGATCTTTTAAAAATTAAATTTAACAACATGATTACTTACAATATATGAACTTTTATAAATTAAATACACCAACATGACATTTTATAGTGCAAAATGTATTTTCTGTTATATTAGATCGCTATTTTTATTTCAACTCATTAACAAATTTTTAATTCACATTTCCATTCAATCTGCTTTAATGAAACTAAACATCACCTGTCCCATAAATAACTTAACAATTTAGCATTGATTTCTAAATCCTTTAAAGTATAATTTATATTTATCGGAACGCATGATGAATGTCATGGAAGATCACATTTAAAACACGAAAACAAAAACTTTACTTGGGAAAAGGTTAAAACCTCGCCAAAGAATTTCTTAAACATAATTACTGTTTTAATAAATAATGCCAAAGTTCTTAGATTTGAAATAAAATGTTCAATATATTCATTGAAATGAACTGGTCTTTCTCTCTTCTATAGCTATTCTCCTTAAACAGTGATGCTGCTTCTGTAAGGTAGAGAAAATGTATATTAAATCCTTATTAAATTATATCATATAAATCTATATGTATGAAATATTGAGATCGATCCTTTTTCTTTAAATTTAATTCTTTTAATTTCTTACTTTAAATTTTTATTTTTCGGTATAGTCAAACAAACAGCCTACAAAAAATAAGCATTTAATTTTTTAAAAATTAAAATTCATCAAAATACTTTTAAATTTTATTTGTTGTAGGTATTTAAAAGATTAAATTGCCAACATAATTAGAGAAAATATGACATAACGACGAAGTGCTTAAAATTATAATAATTACCGTGTGTAGAATTAATATAAATATAAGTTAACCCTTTAAAGGGCCATTTTTTTCTTGTCATATTATGTTAAAATATTTTTAGGCTTGAAATTAGAATAAGAAAAGGGATTCATTTAGCTTATTAGACAAATTTAATTTGATTGATTAATTATTTTGGTAAATTAATAATTAAGTAACAAATCAATACACATTATTTTGTGTGAGATAAAGAACTGAAGCATCTAAGTTTCTGTCTTTATAAAAAAAAATTGTCAGAACTTATGCCAACCTACATAATTTCATACAGATATTGATAAATTTGGTGGGAAGCAAACTTCCCACGGCCCTAGAAAGCGTTAAATATAATTGTAGAATTAAAAGAAAACTAACATACATGGACATGAATATAGAACATTCATACCCATAAATTAAATTTTGTAAAATAAATAATCTATTTACTAGAATTCTTCTGATTTTTGGAAGTGAAAGCTTTAAACGAAGGTAATATGGAAGCATATGTTTTGTATAATATGATTTTATATGTTTTAATTTAGAAATCACAAAATTTGAGTCTTCTAAATTTCTAATATATTATATATTAAAACACGTTTACAAAGAGGCTTTCATTCATAAATTTTGGGAAAATCGAATGCATAAAAAGTGCAATGTACAAATTCTATTGCGTTATTTATGACCTAAATAATGGATCATTTTTCTTATAAAAATTTCTTTGAAAATTTCTTTAAAAAAAATCTTATATCTGTAAAGCTACGTGCTTTGTAAGAATCCACGTAATTAATGCATTTTTATCCCCAGTTCCCATCTAACTTTACAAATCATACATATACTCAAAAGAAACATGACGTCCGTTAGAATTATTGTCGAGAAAGGATTTGCTCTCTATAATCAAAGAGAAATATCTATTTGTATACAACAATACATGTTGATTAAACCATTTTTTCTTTTTTTTACGTTTTCGTATGTTTGTGGTTTCATATATAATAATTAAAAATACTCTGTTCTTGTTTTGAAAACTTTCAAATAGTTAGAGAACATTATAAAGCCTAAAAAAAGGAAATATTTCGTTTCATTACTAGTTTGATATCTTTATTCTTTGGGGGATTAATATATTTTATCTTCCTTTACTGTAACTAATTGACTGTATAAATATTTTTCTATATATATTATTTTGTTTTTACTATGTCAGTTGGAATCATGATTAAGTTTTCAGAAGTAGGGATGTTCCGAAATTATAAAAGATTTTATTTATTTATTATTATTTTTTATTTTTTTTATTTTACTAATAATACTTTTCATGTCTTTTAAAAGTTACCTTCCATTTGTAGAATATTATCTTACTTATTCAGCGTACTTTAATTATTTATTAATTAAAATCAGTGAAAAATATTTCCCTTTGCACTTTAATATTATTAAAAAAAAACACTGCTTTTACATGGATTAAATAAATCGGCATTACGGCAAAGTATTTGAAAATTTCTGCATAGTACTCTGTTTTGAAAAAAATAAGGGCAACATGTATTTGTTTCAATCCTATTCCTTTTTTTGTTTGATTATTTTAAGCATCTGAAAGCCTTGAAATAAAGAATGTCAACCTGTTAACGTAGAGTGTTCTATTTATAATGCATTTATATTTCAGTTCTGTCGCTAAATCGAATTTTCTCCATGGTACCATTTTTACTTTGTTGAAGAAGATAATAAGTACTTTCAACTAAACAGTTTCCAGCTGGTATTATAAATGTTAGTTAGATTTTAACTTGGAAAATGCCCCATTTCGATTTTCTTCTTTTTAACATTTTACTTTTTTCCTTCCAAGATATCTTTAGGAAGCGAAAATTAATCTAAATTAGTCTTAATATTAATTCTTATTAATCTTATATTTCTTCACAGTGTTCTGAAAATTCTTTAAAAATTTGTCCTTAAAATGTCTTTTAAATTATTTAAAGGAAACTTTTTAGCATAATTTTTCCCAAAAAATCATTCCGTACCAAAAAAAAAAAAAATCTGTTTTCGAATTAACTTTTTTCGAATCCACATTTAAGGTATATTTAATTTGGTGTTTTTACACAATTTAAAAGAAATTTATCAAAATATGTTCTGAAAATGTTAACGAATTTTGTTTTAAACAAACTAACAATTTTAAGAAATGTCAAACTGTTGAGAAAAATCGAGATAGTATCTGAATTTAACGTGTTTTTAAATATGAAAATCAGAAATTCAGTTGGAGGTATGAACTTTTGAACAATGAAAATCTAAAACATATAGATTCCCTAAAATCTCTACATAAAAAAAAAAAAAAAATGTTTAAAATTTGTTTAGATTTTGGACGGTTTCAACAATCTTTATGAATTTTTTAGGACAGAAAATAAAAGTTAAACTGGTTCACCTATTTTAATTCCTCTCGTCTGGTAATCATATTAATTAGCATTTTCTCTGTTCAATACGGTAATTTATATTAGTTGATATCTACGGATGTTAAAATTAATATTAATATAAACATCAAATTTTACATGTTAATCCATTGCTTTTAAGTGAATTAAAATGCATTAATTTTTATCAGATTGAAATTAATCCTACGGTAAACTTCAAAAAAATTGCTATTGAAGGATGATTCAGAGGAAATAGATACCTATTTTGTTCTTATAATCTATCACACATTCCGTTTATTTAGTAGGTTGAACACATCGCTGGTGTCCATTAATACTTGAAAAAAATCTTTATAAATTTGAGAATTCAAAATAATAATAAAATAAAACAAGATTTTTAATTAATATTTCTTGAACTAATAAAAAATTCTGTTTAAAATTTGCATTTTTCTACATTCTACTTGGAATGTTAATCAGGAGTTTAAGTATTTTATTAATTGTTTGAATCAAAATATTAGTTTTTTAAAGATACAGCCGATTCCAATAATATGCAAATTCAATTTTATTCAACATGTGTTTTGTATTTGTTTCAAATTAATGGTACTTAGAGCAAAAATAACAAATATTTTTACGATTTAAGAACAGAAAGCTTTTTCAGACCGAATACAGGATTAGCAACAAATAAGTTACCTGATTCAAAGGGATCTAAAATGCGTTCCATTTATCCAAAAGAGAGAAAATATTGAACTACAGATTATTCAGATGATTCGCTTACATTTATTCAATAAAATAATTAGCACACAAATTTCCTGTTAGGTGGCGTTGTAATGCACATAAAACCATTTAATATGGTTCATAATTGTGAAATAAAGTAAAATTAAAATTGCTCAATATGCCCTACGTCATTTTCAACAATATGCTCTAATCGGAGAACCATATTTTATATAGATGACCGGAATGAGTCTGCCGAAATATTAATGATATGGCACCGAATGTTGTACTTCAGATCTGGTAGAGATGAGGACTTTTAAAGGTAGATATTATCATACAAATAATCCCACAACAAAAAAATCACAAGGAGTGATGTCCGGTGAGCGAGGAGACCATGCTATTGGAAAATGACGGTCGATAACTCGTGCTTCTGTGAAATGCTGTATTAACAATCGCTTTACACGACGATCAATGTGAGGTGGTGCACCATCCTGCATGAAAATGATGCCTTGAAGGCATCCAAGCTGTAGAAGAGTTGGGATTAAAAATCCCTCAGCATATATCATGGTACTGTTGTCCTGTGACGAAACAGGTCTGGATTCAATTTAAAGTTATATCCTTAAAGAAATACGGTTCAATGACAAAAGTAGCTGTAAAACCACACTATACTGTCACTTTGTCAGGATGCAAGGGTTGTTCCTGGATAACGTGAGGGTTTCCCCTGCCCAAATTCAACAGTTGTGGGTGTTAGAAAAGCTATTGAGGCAAAAGTGGGTCTCATATCACTCCACAGAATTCTCCATGGCCAAGTTGTGTCAACTACCATTCGGAGAAGGAACTGAAGTGCAAAGGTTTTACGGACTTTTCATCCTGCAACAAGTGCAAAGACTCGTACAGTTGAATACGGCATATCAAGAACACGGGAAACAACTGGCAAACTCACACTATTATGCGGCGATTGACTGCTTCTTCAACCAGTGCGGTCGCAACATTTTCGACGCTGGAAGACGGGATTGTTTCTTGTCTTCTACCTGGAAATTGTTTTCCTAAATGAGGATCTAATTTAGTTAATTGGATTTATTTTTCTATCTCCAATTTTAAGAAAGTTATAGCGAAATGAAAATTTCAATCATCATTTCTACCCTCTTTGATCTAGTTGGGTCACCACTCGTCCGATATTTTTACATTTCTAACAAACTATTCCAAGCCGGTGAAAGTCCAAACAAAATTACCCTAGTTATCCTATTCATAAGATAACACGGCAAAAGTGTTATTTTGAATGACGGGTGATTTTGGGTTCTAGGGACCATGATCAGTGAAAAACTGATGAAATTTTCCCGAAATCTTGTCATGAGAACCATTTCAATAGGTAGTTTTCCTATAGCAAGATACCTTATAGATACAAACCTTACAAACACCTTTAGGGTTGCACTTTAAATTGCCAGGAAATATAAAAATTTGGCAAGAAATCACCAAAAAAGATTCACGGTTTATTATTTAACCTCTCTAAATACCATACAAATACCACAGTTCATCCTTTAATCTCCCCAAATAATCTACAAGAATTCCTGATGTCATTTGTTAAAAAAATTTAAAATAATGACATGTTGAGAAATGTTTGTCGATATGAAACCGATATATGGGTGTAAGAAAATAATTTTTACAAACTCACTAAAATGAACCATTAATTAAAGGATTTTTTCTTTTTAAAAATATAGATATTTTTAAAATTTAATTTTGCAATATCTTCTCTTGTTTCTTTAACATAAAAATAATGTGTTGTAAAAAGTAAGAAGAGAATAAAAAAAATCTGACAGTGTTGTCATAGTTTTTTCTTCTGAGAGCATTATAAATATTCTTAACTTTTTCAGTATCGAAACAGTAAGGCCATTCAAATTTTTAAAGCTATTTCTATTGATAATTATAATGCTAAACAATCATTATAAGGCTTAGGTGTAATAATTATAAAAATTACGATAATGTACTTTTATTAATTCCAGAAATTATTATCAAAATATTTTATTCAAAAACAATAGAAATTTTATACATCTAGTGATATTGTTTTTAATTTATAGCCATAATTCTATATTATTACAACACTTATCATGTGTAACAAAAAATAATTAAGAATTACGTATTCCAGCAGTTTTAAGAATCCATAAAAATGATAACAATATTTTATTCAACAGTAATATAAATTTCGTTCTTAGCATTATTTTTTATCTTACTTCAATATTTATAAAGAAATTATTATTTTAAGTAGAAATATTTTATGGATTAAATATTCATAGTTTAAAAAATGATGATAATACAATTTTTTAAACACCCAACATTTGATAATACTAAATAATACTAATAAAAATAATTTTTAGTCAATAATACTAAAAAAAATCCTATCCTATTATTATTTATCCTATGAATTTTTGTCTATTTTCCGCCACTATCATTTTAAAAGCATTTCCATCGTGCATTTTCCTGTGAAAGTAACCGTTTATCCTTTTTTTTTATTTTTTTTTCATTCTTTGATTTAAAATCAAGCGAAAGTTTTTTTCTTCTCGGATTAAATTCTTATTTTTTTTTATTCTTCTGGGCTTGTTTTAAGTAAGGGATTTTTTTTTAAATTTCTTTTTATTGAGCTCGCTTGATTTTTTTTTTTGTGTGTGTGTGTGTGTTTGGACAGAAATCTGATTATTGAAACGTTCAATTAAAAAAATAAAATTAATTTTCTGGAAGAATTATATTTATTTCAGTTAAATAATTACTGAGTTGGCTAAACTATTTCATAAATTGTAGGAAATACTTAATGTCTGTAAAGAAAGTAAACGTTCTGAACTAGTTTTCTGAATAGGATTTTTAATGGTTAAAAACTAATCAAATTATTCAGTTAATTCCTTTATATATTAAAAATGAAGATCTTTTTTTGATTAGTTGAAAGAAATTATGAATTTTGATTATAAAATATTTCATGTTATTATCAGTAAATATGAACAACTAAAATAGACTTTTAAAAAAATATTTTATTTCACACTATCATGTTTGGTGATCAGTTGTTTTTGCACAATTGCTAATTATGGATAATTTCATTTGAAAGCATTGGGCATTACTTAATTTTAACAATTTCCTCAATAAATAATTTTTTAGCAACAGACTTGAATAGTTATGCAACTTTTGCTATTTTAGAATCCATTCTCAGTTACGTTCAATGCACTGCGAAGTGTCATTTCAGCTACAGGAAGTCCTTTTCTTTTACAAAAAAATTCCTTGTCATTTCATCTAAAATTTGAAGTTCAGTTTTCAATTGGAAATGATTAAACTTCAGCTATTTGCTAGTGGAATAGAAGCATGTTCGTAAAAGTATAAAAGGAAAAGAAAAAGAGTTATTCCATTTTTTGCCTAGTATTTGCAAGTTTATATAATTAACATTTCTATAATCATGATAAAAAAAACATATTAAAGTGAAAAAAACTAAGAGTGAAGCTAAAAAAAGCTATATTATAAAGATTTATTGAAAATAATAAAACTTCAAAAAATTTTCATCACTACTTATATTCGAAGTTAATGATTATATGTAATTAATACAGTTTCAATAATTTTATTGAAATCATTCATTTAACATAAACCATTCAAAATGCAAAACCAAACGGAAGTGGTTTACCCAAGACTTTCTCTCATACTATCCAAAAAAGATTATACTACCACAACCCGCGTAAAAAGGTGGACCAGTGGTAAGAATGAATGCCTGGCATGGCATTAGATGAAAAATGTTGTTGTGTTGTGACTTATGGCACTTTACAAGCCCGTTGACAGTTAATCCGAGTTAGCGACTCTTGTTTTTTCACTAGCGCTGATTACGACCAAGAACACGACTTAACTGCATCATGCGTCACATTCGCTTTCACAACCCTTTTTTAACAAGAGGGCCCATTCACACACCTCACAGATAGACACAGAAGAAATACAATTATGCCCGATCAGGGACTCAAAACCGGGACACCCAGATCATGAAGAAAACGCTTTACCCCTATGCCAGGACGCCAGCGTTTGAAAGACCGTTACGAAATAACCTTTAGTGTGAACCTATCAATTTTATTGGATTAGATCAATAGATTTTATTGAATCTATAGTGTGAATATGTATTTTGAACCATTATTTTTTCAATTGATCGATTCCAAAATTTGACGCGGAATTATAATTGTTGTTTCAAAATCGCATACCAAATTGAATTGATTCCAATCTTTGCGCTTTCGAGTTATTGCTGTTATACGCATCCAAGAATACAGGCCGACAAATTATTAATCTTTCTTTGTTTCTAAATTTGATAAGAATTTGAATCTTAGTTGCTAAACCTCTGTATTAAATTTTATCTTAGTTGTTGTTTTATGTTTTATAGTTATCGCGTTCACTTGTGATCGAGTAGCAGAATAGCACACAGATCAAATAGCAGACTATATAGAGTAATAAGAAATGACGCTAAAACGCAGAATATATTAAAAAAATAAAAAGCAGAAAAAGCAGACCCTAAAAGCAGAATATTTTTAATGATTTTGGCAATGTTGTTACACTCGTCTTTCTCCTCGTCTGTTCGTAGTGTGACATTTGTATAATAAATGTTGGACTATCAGACCATGGAAACATATGTATACCACATGCTGGACTATATACAGGCCATGTGAAACATTTGTATCTGTGCTTTCTCAGGCTATGTGAAATACATAATAAGATATTTAGACATCAAGTAAAAACATACGATAAACATATGATGATGTATAATGTGAAGAGATTCCTCAGAATCAGATATTTCTTAGAATCTTTTTTCTAAAAGAACACTGATAATCTCCTCGAATGATGCAGCTCTTATAAGACATATTAGAAAAATAATGACATTTTTTAGGCACTTATTTAATTATATTGTTCCTAACAGACCTCTTATGAGATAGAAAATGTGTAGAAGTTGAAAAAATTTCAAATAAATACTCCCTCTTCAATTTTAATTTTTTCATCTATTACAATATGGTTAACTTTTTAACAATACTAACTCAGTGATACTTAGTATTGAGCAAGCTGTTAACTTTCGACAGAATGGATATTAAAAATGCTTACAAAATGTACTTACTCTAAATATTTAAATTTCACTATTTACAGACATTTAAAACAAATGATATTAACAATGGTAATAAAGAAATGTAGGATAATAGCGAAATTCTTGAAAATAAAATAATTAATAATTAAGACACGAATATATCATTAATTACAGTTCAGTGGACTCTGCACCTAATAATGATCACTTTGGATCCAATCCATAAAGATCACAATATTGAAAAATTAGCAAAATTGAAATACTTTAAAAATAATAATATTCTATGAATTTACAAGAATCAGAAGAAAATACGTATCATACATCATCTTCGTATTTGTTGTTGGTTCTAGCTAGAAACAAAAAGGAGCCGGAGTCCTGGCATAGGGAAAGAGTGTCTTCCCCGTGATCTTGGTGTCCTGGGTTCGAGTCTCGGTTCGCGTCTGGTTGTTCTTCATCTGTTCTATATGTGAGATGTGTGAATTTGCCCCTTGTAAAAAGGGGTTGTGCAAGCGAATGTAACGCATGAAGTAGTTAAGACGTACTCTTGGCCCGAGTTGGCTCTACTAAAACAAAAGGCGCGCTCTTGGCTTAAAATCTCTGAGTTCGTCAGCAAGCTTGTCCATGGCAAGTGCCACTATAAACAACAACAAGTGAAACAAAAATAATTGGTTCAATGTAGATGATTGGAAAGTATTCGTAAATATTTAACTTCTAAAAAGAATATTGATTTATTAAGCATTTATTAACAAACCTTTTCATGTGAATAATATCTAGCAAAAGATTCAGCATTCTACTAGATTGGTGTTTTTAAGGTTTGAAGGGTTTGCAGAATTTCGCGGGTGGTTGGTAGTTTTTCTTCTGATTTCTCTTTATTGTCATAGTCATCATGCTGTAAGCCGTCCATTCTTCGATTCATTTCTGTATTCAAATTGTTCCCCTTGTTGATTTTTAACTGTCTCCTAATTTTAGCTAGTATTGGACCAGGCCACTTAACCTTCTTCAAATAAGAGAGCTGATTTATCATTGAATCAAGGACATCGTCGTCTTGGTATGTCTTAATAAAGTCTCCATACCAAGCCTCCCGGACTTCAAAATTCCTCATTACATGCTAATTGTTGATCACTAAAACCATCTGATTCCGTGTGTATTTAGATAAGGGATAATTATTTTTCACTATTTTTTTTACCAGTACAAACTGTTAATCACCATAGCCATGATCATTATGTGAGTCGACTTCTCTATAGAAATTAGAAATTCGAAAAACCAAAAGACGATATTGATGACGGTACATTAATCTTAATAAGTTAAATAATAAAATAATAGATGTATTTTGACTTTATGATACTTAAGGTTTTATATGAAGATAATTTCATCAGCCCTCTTCTTAGTACTTTTCAGTTAGCTGGGCGCAAGCGAAATACCATCAGAAAATTTAGATCTGAGACAAAAAAAGTAAAATATATATAGCCCAGACTTACGCTGATTTGCATACAAACCTAACGCAAGAGCATTTTTGGCGTCTCTTTTGTTTCTCAGGGTGGGTGGGTAGCTGCAAGTCAGAGCTATTTGGCGACTTTCCGCTAGCGCACGGCTAACAGAAAAATACCCACTTCTTTCGTACCACTTGATTTAATTTTTCTTTGACCTCAAGGAATTGTTGAGTTGAAAATTCGCGTTTGCTTTTAAAAATTGTGGACAGAAATATGCATAAAATGAGAGAAGAGAAATTTGTAAAGCAACTTCCACAAAAATCAAACGCATAAATAATGCATACAAAGCTGCTAATACATTATTCATGAATACGATTTTCATTCATTTTCTTTTTTTTTTTTTTTGCATAATTAAGAAAATCATATTTCTGTAAATCTGGTGACGATGGGAAAATATACGAAACTTATGCATTTAGATTCTCAATTCCATCAAAGTTTTCAGAGCAATACACTAAAAAATAACTTGCTGTTTACTAGATTTACTCTGGAAGAGTATTTCATTCCGTATGATTAAAGAGATTTATGCAATTATATGCAATAATATAGGACGATTGAGTGTTTTTTTAAATTTTATATGTTAGTTTATTTGATGATCTCTCATACAAATGCTTAAAGCAGCATAATTTCGTTTTGGCAAACTTCTTAATATTTAGACAGCATTTAGGAAACGCAAAAAAGGATCTATCGTTCTTTATTACTTCGTGGATAGCTTTCTTAGGTGATAATCATATTTTAAACCATAATATTTGTTCTGTATTTTCAGTTTCAATGCAACGAATTTATTATTTTTTTCTTTAGAAATTAAAGAAGTAATTAAAGTGCTCTGGTTTACTATGTCAATCTTATATCTATTTATCTGCGTTCAAGATAACGTTATAAATTATTTTAATAACATGAGTTTTCCGCTCAGGTAATATATATAATTTTTAATTGCCCTTATTATAACATGCTCACTTTTTAATTTTTTTCAAGGAATATATTTTCCTGTTGTAACTGTGTAAGACATAAATTAGCTTAATGTTAAAATTTTGAAAACACGTTAAAGACGTTTTATAAGTCTAATTCATAGAAAAGCCTTAATTGTACTCAAACAGCTTCAAAGACTAGTAATTAGTTGCATTGTATACTTTTCCCTTTTGTTATTAATTTTTTTAAAAAAGTACGGTATCTTTTAAATCAAAATTCTTTTATAATTGTTGCTATAATTTTAATGGAAGTCTTAAAGTATTATAATGTGTTTACCATTGTAATTAAGATTAGTAATATCTGTTTCGATAATTTTATTTTTCATTTAGATTTACTAGTGATACGAATTTCAGACATTTCCATCAAATCATGTTGAATGCTCGACATTTTTATAATTTTAATGAAAATAAGCATGTTGAAATGTATAATTTTGATCCGTTACCTAAGTATCTTGAATATGCCAAGTCAAAGTTTCAAATAGCAAGAAAGTGCTTTATGAAGTATTTTCTCCACCAGTGATATTAGTTTCTGGCAGTTTGTTATAAGCGAGAACAGAAACTGGGACCTTTTTGTTCGCAGCTGAGTAACATGACCACAATACAAATTCAAATACTCGTGTAGCTTTGCTGTTAACTGGCTTAAAAGCTTTTACCACAGACTCTCTCTCCGGTGAATCGAAGGTGAGAACGAACGTTATGGCTATTGAGTGGTGATGTATTTAGCTGTTAAGTCTAATGCGCCTGTACTCATTTGAGTTGGCGAGCGTGTGTATGAGGGGTTGCTGTTGACGCAGCCTTTTTTTTTTATGTTGCTGGGTCAAGAGTATGACGACTTTTGTTTTGCTGTGGGTAGATGACACCATAACAGCTGTACGAACATTGAAAGTTAATCGTCCGAGGTCACCAAAGTAGGGGATAGTCTTGAGCGAGGATAGAACCTGGCACCTTACGGTTCACAGCCGAGTAACATGACCACAATACACAAGCAATTGCTCGTGTAGAGTTACCTGTTAACTGGCTTATAAGCTTTCACCACAAGTTCTTTTTTTGATTCTAGGAATATTGTTTTATTATTAACATCACTTTAAAAATATTCGATGTCTCTGTAAAATAATCTGTTATTTTCTACTAATAATAAGGATGAATTTGAGTGCATGCATGTATGCGTTGAGCTCTACAGAGCACACGACAGCTGGACAAAAGCTGTGTAGTTTGACATAATATAATTTGGAGAATGGGAGAATTTCTTTTTAAAATTTTATTTAGGAAATACGAAAACTAATTTTTGAAGAAATTATTCTGATTAATATAATATTAAGAGATTTAATAGAAATAAACTGCTGGCAATGATCCCGGTGAAACGATTGCCAAAAACAGAAAGTTTTAATTATTTATTTTCAGACCAATAAAAATAGTTAAACAAAAATTAATTGCAGCAAAATCTTGCATAAATAATGAATGCGAGACTTTAATGATAGAGAAAAATGAATTTATTTTCATAATCGAAAAATATTTCTAAAAGTTATTTGTTTATGATTTCAAACCAATTAGACCCCAAATATATAAAATATTGAAAATTTCAAGAATTTTTAAGTGTTAAAGAATATATACGTTATTTTGTATATCAGAAAAATAGATACAAACGATTTTGTAAAATTGTCATACATATTATAACACAATTTCATTATTCTCTTTGCAGTCAAAATTTTACAAATCCCATTACGGTTTAAGTAAATGCTCATAATCATGGAGTCTCAAATATTAAATTTTGATTGAGAAAAGTTTATGAAAAAAATCGTTTGCATGTTTTTTACACTTATTTTTTTAATGTGCTCTATCTATAACTATATCTACACCTTTATTTTCATCATCTGTTTCCTTTCTCAGTTTACGTTTAATCGGTAGGTATTAAGATCTCGCCTCTGGGTTTGATTGATCCTAAGTTCGAAACCAGAGTAGATTAAAGATATGTCTAGTATGTAGAGCTGGCCCATGCTAAATTTGACCCAGAGGGTCGTTAGTCCTTCTACTGATGCGGCGAGAAAGCTTGGAGATGGGAATATCATATCAGGTGGAACCTTCATCATCTAACAGGTGTTTAAAACATTGCAGTGTGTTTCAAAATAGTCCTGATGTTGCTTTCAAAAGGGATGCAGATGTAGCTAAATGATCTACGTTTAATAATTATTTTGTTCGTAAAGTTCAAAAATGTAACTGAATAGTTTTAAAACAACCACCGTAGATCCCCTTTTTCAATGTTGGACTAGGTTATAAAATCCTGGATAATAGTATTAAATTTCATATTTAAAACCGTATTACCACTCATAATTTTGATATTACAACTCATGAGGGATTTTAACTTATTTGATGTGCAGCCAATAAATTCCAATTGAATCGTATCTTAAGTATTTTGGTTTTAAAGGCCACTGAAGCATGAATTAACTTAATGTTTAGAAATATGCTAAACATTTGTTATAATGGACCATAAAAATTATATGAATTTATTACGAAACATTATGCACAAACATGGTTATTTTTTTACATAATTGTCATGAATAAACAAGCATTAGGGAATATTTGATGTGACATGCGTCTCAAAATACCATTAAAGATCTTCATTAGTTTGGAAGATTGTTGCCTCCAAAGTTGCAATTTTGGCATGCCAACCAGTTTTTTAGCTTGGAATCGAGCCTTCCCCATCTCTTTCTAACGAAATAATCAATTCATTTGACAAGATTTTCTGTCGCTGCAATCTTATGCTTAGAGAAAGTGACTTAAAGCCGAGTGATTTTCATCTTTTCTTTGAACTGAATAAATGAGCAAGAGACCCAAATAATAATTCCAATCTAATAAGAAGTTTCAAAGAAACTTTAAAATCCATCTCGCAACACTGGTGGTTATGTTCTTCGAAGAGAGGGACAGTAAACATGATTTATCCATGTGACAAATGAATAAATCTTCATGATAATTAGGTCGGGAAATAACCATTATTGTACGGCTCAGAATAATAAATTCTTTTTGTTCTTTATTCTCTTTTTTTTCAAGTCCCTCGGAACCCATGACCAGGAAAAAAGGGAATGAATTTGGGGGAAAAAAAAGACCCTCGTGTATTGTTTTAGTCTTGAATTCATATGTGTCAATATCATATATCTTGAATACATATAATCAATAATAAAATTGGAATAAAATTTAGCCGACGTGTGATATTTGCAATACTTCATGTCTAGGCTGGGATAACCTGATTGGTAGAGCATTGGATTCGCGTCCCTTGGGTTACGAGTTCAAACACCGTCGACCGAAGACGCTCCGTGTGTGTGGTGACTGATGCGTGTATAAATCTGTCGTGGTCACAAAGTCCTCCATGTCGAGAGTAATACCACTGGAGGTACTGGATCAGGGGTGATCGTTTTCTGATTAATGTCTAAATTACGATCTGTGGCTGAGTAAATGAAATGCGTGAATGAAGTCCGCCCCGTAAAAAGGGTTGTGACGTGTGTGTAGCTAAGTCATTCTCTTGGCTCTAGATGGCTCTACTATAAAAACGAGATGCTCCCCTCACCGGCTTAAAATCGCTGTCTTCGTAACAGCGGGCTTGTCCATGGCAAGTGCCATAAAAAACAACACAACAACATTTCATGTCTAAGAATCGGGTTTCATTTTGAGCTCCATTTTATAAAGATCAAAGACGAAATAAAAGTCAATACTGTCTAAGATTAAATGCTTTTGTTTGTATCTGTGATAATGAATATATAATTAAAATTTAAAGCAGTTAGCTTAGGCTAAATTCATCACAATTTTTGTGGCAGCATCTCACTTTCTAATTAATATATTCAGAATTCTCATTCTTGTACTGGCTCAATAATTAATTTATAGCTTTTGGCTTAAACTAATCACAACTTTTATCATTTTTTTATCTGGTTGTATCTGACTTTTCGATGAATTATGTGTAGGATATTCTCTCGAACCGCAGTTGAATTGGTAGTTTATAACCTATTAGTATTGAACATATAATTCTGAATATACAATTATTTTAAATATATCAACAAATTACATTTTATGTTTTTTCACATTATAAATGCATTTCTGAAATATGTTACGAAACAAATTTTAATTCAGAGCTCTCATTATATCGGCTATATTTATTAAAATATTTTAATTCATTTCCCCTAATATATTCATCAAAAATAATGAATGTTTTTCTTATGTGACCAAAACTGATAGATTGAGGAAGATTTCACCTTTAATATCTTAGACGATTGTCGACTTCAAGAAAGATTTTCTATGAGTATGAAGCACTAAGTGATCCTTCATTGCCTTAAAATAAGGAAATTCAAAGTTTCATAACTCGGTTAGTTTTCACCAAGCAAGAACGTATCGGGTTTTTTTCAAATTGTAAAACTATACCGTTGTTAATATACATGATTCATAGAATTGGAGGACTATATGAAGATTTGGTATTATTTAATATCCTTCATTTCCTTTACGAAAATAACATAAATAGTACAATTATTTATATCATTTAAAAATGATTGCATTTAGAAGAATTTTTTAGCATAATTATTTTAATGATTGGTAATGATAGAGCAGAAACGTTTTATCATTAGATAAGGCAAATAGTTTTTTCCAGTTTCAATTATTCACAAATTTTCATAATATACTATCAAAATTAATCTTTTGCATTTTCATTATCCAAAATGTTTTTCACTGCGTTCATAACTGTGGTAAGACTAAATTCATTATATTAGGACAAAAAATTAAGCATTTATTATTATTCGCTAGAGAGCTATAAAAAAATTATCCATATGAAATTCAATTCTTTGAAAGTATATTTCGCTCGGATAACATTCTTGAGAGATTAGAAGTCAGTTCAGATAAGTAAAAGGAATCATTTCATCTTTTCATCATTCTGAAAATAATTCAATGAAGAGAAAATCATTTATCAAGAATGCCGAGATTCAAAACTTCTGGATCATGTGATATATTTATAAAATCTTAGTCTGAAATCTAAAAATTCAAAGAGAGGGAACTATTTGGTTTTTGATTGATACGCTGAATTGCATTTCGACAGTCTGAATGACGACAAACAGGTTTTAAAGATATTTTATGCTTTCATGCCTTTATTGATTTCGCCAAACAGGAATTTCAAAGAGGCTTATTTCCTATTTTATATGACTGCAGACTGAAAAATAAATAAATCGTTTTCAATATGTTTGGACGGAATCCAGGCACATTCAATCTTAGTGGAACATATTATACATCTCTTACTGGAAAGCAGCTATTTTTGTTATGGTAATAACCAAAGGAATATAATTTCAGATGTATAAATTTGAATATGAATGCATTGATGTAAAAGAAACGTTAACTTTTATGATGACTTTTTCTCAATTTTTGGAGACTATACATAAATTTGATGTATATCCAAAAATATTTAGGGTTTTCATAAAATTATTATTGTTAGAAAATTATAACAAAATAGAGGAAACATGATTTTTGATTATTAATATTTCCATCATCAAATTCTCCATTAAGAAGAAAAAAAAAAGTTACTCTTTTGTGTCGCAAAATAAAATGATCCCTGGAAAAGATTTTTCTGAAATTTATCATCAAAATAAAATATTGAAATTAATGTCAAATAATAAAATTACTTTTGAAAATTGTAAGCAAAATGTATTTGTGAGATATTTTTTGTTTATATAAATGTATTTAAAAAAAACCTTTTTTTTTTTCATTCTAAGAAATCTCGTTTTGATTTTTATATTTTTATTTATTCCAGATTAGATTTATTTAATATAAAGACACAAAATTCTGACCAATTAGGGCCAATTCAACACAATTTAGGTTATATTGAAACTCTGACCACCTCGTGAGTCACCTGTGATGCACACATACTAATTAGCTCACACCAACTATTTAATTAGAATATCTCTTCTCTACAAAAAATAAGAGATATTAAAGTGGATCATCTAATTACATAGATGATACTAACCACAGATGTAACCATGACAACGAAAGTTTTATAAAAACATTCTCTAGAACAAAAGAAATTCTTATTTTTGAATGATCATCAAATTCACCAGTATATGATGAATTGGGGAGGAAAACCGATACCGCATTTCAGTTTATAACAAAATGTAATTCAGCAAATGTATATTATAAGGCAGAATATAATAGGGCTCGATATTTTGTTTTAATCAGAGATTGAGATATTGTTCACTGGATCTTTAAAATTCACGCTTCAAGAATCAGAATTCAAAATGTTATCAAGAAAATATTATACTTGCAAAAGATATAACATTCCTATATTCATAAATTAAAACGCAAATACTTTTTATAAAAAAATTAGTCATGAATCTATGATCTATAAAGTTCATAAAAAAGTGAAACTGCATAAAATCGTGTAAGAATTTTGAACTATATCTGTCCCATCTGTCGGTTTTATCCAAAATTTATTGATCAAATTGTTGGAAAATCACTTGCTACATTTCATGTATCTAGCTGTTGTATTTTTTGAGTTTAGTGTTCACGTAAATATGAATAATCATATTGATAAAAGACAAAACATGGACCGTTTCTATAAAAACTTCAGACATATTAATAATTAATTTGAAGAAGAAAAGGCTCACATAAACTTTCATCAATATATTACTTTGGATTTCAAGAGTTCACATGCTCCTGATTCTTATATTTACATGTATGCGAGGAGAAATATGTTGAAATCTTTTGAACAGATGTGTGCCAAATTTCAAGAAAATTTTTTATATCGCTCTAAATATTGAAATTCATGTCTCTCTTGATGAAATTTTAAGTATTAATTTCAAAAAGAGCGAGGAGGAGCTAGGTAGCTTGATGGTTATGTCTAGACTTTGCGACCGTAGAGTTCCAGGTAAATATATCATGGACTGGCATACTTTAAATTCGTAAGGGCCAAGAGTCTTCTTGCTGGCTTGAAGACAAGATGCCACTCAGGAGTCATCGTCGTCATCTGAACACGATTCAAATTCACGAGATCCGTCTAATAATAATCCTAGTGTGTTTTTGTGTAACTAAACTAAAAAAGAAAGATATAATTCCCTAAAATTATTTTCGGACTCAGAACTAATCAGTATCTTATGCTACTTTGTATATTTCATAGTATAGAAACTAAAAATTAAATCTGAACTTCCAGTCTCAACCCATCGCAACTAAAAAGGATTATTCAGTTAATGTGCTTCTTCTTATAAATGAATAGCCATATATATCATGTGATGTTCAAATGAATAATTGATAAGGAGTTATCTCTGTAATGTACAATGATGGTTAATGTCATGTAAAAGATATTTCGAGCAGACAGAAGTTCATTAATATTTCACTCCTAAACCTTCGATTACTGACAGCTACACCCTTAAATTAAGAGGAAAATATCTATTTTATACTAATAAACTGACATGTTTTCTGTTTATTTAGAACAGAAGCCCTAGGTGACGTTTCTGAGTCCGTCTGAGTTTGAGTGAAATCCGTACTTTTTTTCTTTTTTCAGGAAAATTCTTATTTAATAAATTAGATATTTATTAATGGGTTATATCAGTTTTCATGCACTTTCAATAAGGCAATTTATACCAATAAATTAATAATTCTTATTTATTCTGCGTGTCTACAGTTTCATATTTAACGAAGCTTTTGTTGAAGAAGAAAGCTAGGAAAACCCGTGAATAATTTACTAAAATTTGAAGTTTGAGTTTCTGTTTGTAGAAAAGAGAAATTTCAAAATGCCGTTTTATATATTTATAAAATACTACATCAAAGCATGAAAATAAATAAAACCATTAGCGTAAGTACACTATGTTTAATGGGAATTTTAATTTTAAATAAAATTTCAGCCGTATGAATGGTTTTATGCGGTAAAACGAACAAATACATAAATTGCAGTTTAAATTTCCAGAAGAAATAAAATATTTCTTTGAATTATTAAAAGAAATATCTTTATTTCAGGAATTTTCGTAAATTCAAAAAATACATCAGCAATAATTTATTTACTAAATGTAAAAGAATGATAAATGAGATTTTTTTTATTATCAGTAATAAGCCTCATTCATCAAATGATTTTAAAAAAAAAACATGATTACCATTTCTAATAATTGAAAAATACATTCAAATTTTCAAATTTGACTCAAAATTGAAGTAAAGCTTTTTCTCTCCAGGTATTCTTTTATAAATGTGTCAAGAACACAAAATATTTATCAGTATCAGAAGTAATTTTAGTGAATAGCAATATTACATATAAGTGATTAGTAATATATTACTATTAGTATAGTAATATAAGTGACTATTACTATATTAATATACAGTAACAACTATAGTATTATACTTGTCAATATTCCAAGTTAAGCTTTTTGCCATTTGTTCTTTAATCTATATGTATATTAGAAAAAACAAAGCTAATAAAAGCAGTACAATTATTATATTAAACTCATCCGAAGTTTTATCTTCAACTCCATTTAATTATTGCTATAAAATTTGTGGATAATGGATCTTCTAAAGTGTCTTGGTATTTTCTATTTTAACACGGTTGATACATATTTTGAAGCGAAGTCTTATGTTAAAATATGATATTATCTTCAACAACAATCGAATCCGTGATCGGTTTTTTTGTGATGAATCCGCCATCTTATTCCAAGAAATAATTCAATATACCGGAGTCTAAATCAATAGGTCTCTTAATTCAATTTGGCTTTAATTAGGATTTGTTTATTTACTTAAAGAATAACTTTTGGCAATTCGACAGAGCAACTGTCTGTCGCCCTCGTGGCCTAACGGATAAGGCTTCGGTCTCCTAAACCGGGGATTGCGGGTTCAAATCCCGCCGAGGGTAAATTGGTGTTATTTCTTTTTTGCCCCCTATTCAGGGCAGCTTCACAATCAGGCTGTTACTATGTAAGTACAAAGATAGATAAGAACAAGATAACTCTGCAAGCACAAAAGCCAGCTTCGGATCCGGGGTGGGTGCTCCAATAACTGTCAATCATTAATGGTTTGAAAAATAAAATTTTACGTTTTGGATAAAATTAATGAATATGGTTCAGAATCCTTATTAATGTCAGCTAAATCCAATCAAACAATAAACAAAATTGCCAAATATCAACTAATAAATAGAATTAGGGTAATGTGTTTGGCAAATTTTTACCTTTGAAAATGAAGTTTAGATGTTGTACTGCATTCTTTAGTCAAACCAAATCTTGAAGGACAGAAAAATTGTTTATCAACAATAGTAATTTTTTTCAAGTACTTAGAGGTCATCAGTGACTTAATAAATTGATAATACTCCAGCCTTAAATATAGAAATAATGAGATGAATTTGATAATCAAAGGATTTTTATAATGAGGCGTTTAATTGTAATAATTAAAAATACTATATTCACTAGCATTTATTTTTGTTTTATCTAGTTTTATAAAAAAAATAATTCAAGCATTTAGAATTTAAATCCAATAACTTTTTCATATTTTTCATTACTTCTTTTTTTTTGTAAAATATAAAATATTTAGTAATATCAACTATTACTGAAACATAATTCTAGAAATTATAAATGTTAAATTCCTGACAAGTAAATAAATTTCATGGAGTGTAATTTCATGTGAGCGTTGAAAATGCCAACTGGTATATGAATACACATTTATTGTGGAAATAATTTGGGTTGTATTTATTTATTCATTAAAAAATGACAAATTACTGACTTGATGCAGAATTTATGGTCTGCATTCAGATCACATTTTATGTTTTCGATATTCAAAGTCTTCAGTTTAAATATACAAAATTTCTATAATATTTAATCAAATATGTGCAAATCTTGTATAGGATTTTGAATATACAAACTTCTCAAGTAAATTAACATCTTATATAATAAATTCGAGCTAAAAAGTAATAAAAAGAGAATTTGATCTGCAAATTAGGTCTATTATATTTTAAATATTCTAAAATGTTATGATACAATTTTACCAAACAACAACAATAAAATTATAATCATTTTGAATGAACAGTTTAAAACATGCATCAGAAGATATTATAAAACAAACTCCAATCAAACTATACTCATATTATTAAGGAACAAAAGCGGAAACAAGAATGTACGATTTGATTAAAATCAATTCTAAATTGGCGAAAGCCCGAGGGAGATATATGTGATTATATAATGAAAAAGGATATAATATATTGACAAAAAATGAATTTTACGCTCAATGCAATCAAATTATATCCGAAAATTGATCAAAATTGAACGAAATTGTAGAATAAAAAAATGAAAGTCACTATAAAGATTTTTTTTTAATTTCAAGATAACATAAAAATTTCTCTATGACGCTTTATTTTGAAATTCTGTTGGATAAATATATTTTACCCACCACTATCATATAATTTTGTGGGCCTTAAATTTTTTTTTCTAAATTTTAATAATCCTTTTAGTAGCTAAATAACACTTGTGCTCAATTTTATTTAAAATATTCAAAGAATGTGAAATTTTATTACTTTCAATATGTGTGCGGAAAGTGAGAATAAAAGTAATTATTTCTTCAAATATATGATAAACCAATTTATTTTAGAAACACTGAATTATTTTTGTTAAAGTTTCTATAAGCTCAGTAAAAATTGAGTTATTTGCTGCATATCATCTTTAAATTGTATTTTGATATTCATAAAATAATAATTACGTTAACTAAACATTTTTAAAGATAATTTTTTTAGAATTATTTAAAATATTGTAATCTGATTCCTTTCAATGCCGAAGAATTACTTCAACTATTTTCCATTCTAAAGTAGCAAAAAATGCATTTTTTCAACTTTAGAACGTACATTAAGTATGTATAATACAAATGATACATAAGTATATATAAGTATGTATAATACAATTATATATAAGTATGTATAATACAAATTATATATAAGTATATACAAGTATGTATAATACAAATTATACATACTTATTACATTTATGTTTATATTATATGAAACAAAAACATATAAATCTTCCCTCATTTCTCATTGAAATCAACCATTTACCAATTTTTCATCCTCCCTTTCATCTTTAATATCAGATGAAATTTATTTTTATTGGCTTATACTAATTTTATTTTTTGTTTCTCACAAACCAGTTTTAAATAAAGTAAAAATTTAATGTTTTGATTTATTTTTTTAATTTATAGCTTGCACTAGTTTTACGTTTGGAATATGAATTGAAAGAAGGCAATCATTTATTTAAAAGAATGAAACCATTTGTCGAGAAATTTCTGCTTTCAGACAAATAAATGTTTTTCTTTTCTGGTGGCAATGAGACATTTTATTTCTTTAAAGCAATTAAGCATAACTAGTTAAGATTTCTGAATTAAAATTCAATAAAGAAATTAATAAAAAAAACGAGCGTTATTCTATCAGCAACTGATGGAAATGTGCTTTCCGTTTAATTAAATTCTCTTTTATTATTTTTTTTTAGAATGGTTAAATTTACAAATTTTTTCAATATTATAGAAATCATTCTATATGATTCAGTTTGCAGGTATTCGCCTTTTAAGAACAGTAAAATTCACGTCGAATGATGCTTAAAATGCTGATTATTCACCATTTTCTGCATTCTTGGATGGTTCCGTAGAAAAAGGATAAATTGTAACTTCTAAACATAAACACAGAAAAGAATCTGCTATTAACTCGGAAATGATAAAAATGTTTACTCGCTAAGAAGCAATAAATAATAATATATCGCTAACGTAAGCATATGAACTAAAAACAACAACTTGATATATGGCCACGTTGCAGCAATTAGCTATGTTTTGTATCTATTAATTTCATTACCGCACATATTTAGATTTATTGCCGGCGCAAACTGATTTACCGGAAGTTTCAGGAAATTTGAGCAATTAATAGGAGGCGGTCGGAAGTATTTATCTTTCCATTTAGTAATTAGGGGAATTTATTTAGTATGCTTCAGCAATTTCGCTCCTTCTAGATAAAAATAAGTTTACAGTGAGGTTGTATTCTAAAGCGAGATGCTTATGTTGTAATTCAGTTCAGTTTTTATCATAAATCAGAGTTCACGAAATTTGCTGATTTAACTTGTGATGAGGATTTAGAAAATGTTAAGTAACTAGCCTAATGGGTTATAACGCCCAAATAATTTGCTGTAAAGGTTAAAATTTGAAAATATTCCAAATTGATATTTCGTTAAGTGGAAGAAGTACCAGCAAGAACTGCTATAGTATGCAAAAGTTTATTATTTTTGAAAAAAAAACAATTACATTGAAACTGGTTGATTAGTTTTAAAGATTAAATGCTATATTATGAAGTATTTTAATTGCATTGCCATTTGTTTTAAATTTCATTTTATTTTCATATTTCTAAAGCGATTTTACGAAATACGATTTTTTCGTATTTCGCGATTTTAAACTTCTAGCTTTATAACTGGTATTAATGAAAAAATGAGACTTTAATTATTCTTTTTTACACTTGAAGATATGTTTTGACAGATTTTGAATCGGTAAAGAAAAAATTATATTGATGAAATTAACTGAATTAAGTGAATTGTTAATTTAAATTAATAATTAATATTTCTTTCAAAGAGGAATTATATCTTTCTTTTTAAATCAGCTGCTGTCAATTAATGATCGTTGAAAATATATTCATGGTAATTTTGTCAGTACGATCACTGAAAGTGACAAAATTATGAAGAAATAATAACGATTGAAGGGAGTTTTCGAACACACTCTGGATACAAATGAGTAAAAATGTAAAAATAAGCAAAAAATATACAAACAGGTTTATCATTTTGTGATTAAAGGTGCTACGGAGTATCTATTATGCCTTTGCAATGGAAAATATGCAGTTGTATATTATTGATAGACTTGAAAAGGAAATATAATTTATTTCGGTTATAACATTGATAATGTTCTCTCTTCCACGTAGAATGTTATGTGGACTTTATCCTGCTGGTTAATAAGATCTATAGAATGACAATCATCTACAATTTGATTGCAAACTCAGAAACCAAATTTCTTTTGTCGAGTTTATCCTGTTGATTAATAGGATTTATAGAATGACAATCATCTACAATTGGATTGTAAACTCAGAAAACAAATTTCTTCTATCGAGTTTATCCTGCTGATTAATAAGATCTATAGAATGACAATCATCTACAATTTGATTGCAAACTCAGAAAACAAATTTCTTTTATCGAGTTTATCCTGCTGATTAATAAGATCTATAGAATGACAATCATCTACAATTTGATTGCAAACTCTGAAACGAAATTTCTTTTATCGAGTTGATCGCCTTTTTGAAGAATCATGTTCACCTAAACAGTCATTCGGCGCTCCAATAACTTTAGACATTAGACTGTTAGTAGTCTTTTACCCACAGATTTAGTTTCTAAGTCTCTCATTCCAAAACAATTCAAGTTTAGTTACCTCATAATACTAAAAAAAAAAAAAAAAAATCAAAGTTTCTCTTTTAAATATGAGATAAATTTCGTACCTATAAACGGACTTTCAAGCAGTGAACTGACCATGATTTTAAAGAATTCATACACAAAAGATGACACCCACTAAACTGTCGACTATTATAAAAATGTATGCTCAGACATTCTTTAAGATTTCCTAAGAATTCTCCCCACAGCCCTATTGGATATCTTTTGATAGTTATACTTGCTGTAGTTAAGCCTTCTCTTTCCTTTTTAATCTATGGAGTAAGATATAAAACGAAACGAATATCCCCTACAGTTTATTTGTACTTTCCATTTTAATAAGGTTGATACATATTCTGAAGCGACATCATATGGTAAAATGCCATATTATCTTCAACGGAAATCGAATCCGTGATCGGTTTTATGAATTTTGCTATGTATCCGCCATCTTATTCCAAGAAATAATTCAATATACCGGAATCTAAATCAATAGGTCTCTTAGTTCAATTTGGCTTTAATTAGGATTTGTTTATTTACTTAAAGAAAAACTCTCGGCAATTTTACAAAGCGATGAACGTCGCCCTCGTGGCCTAACGGATAAGGCATCGGTCTCCTAAACCGGGGATTGCGGGTTCGAGTCCCGCCGAGGGTAAATTTCTAACATCGATTTTTTGCTTCAGTTCAGGGTAGGTTCACAGTCATGATGTTACTTTGTAAGAAAGCTCTGTAAGTACAAAAGACAGCTTTGGATCCGAGGTGGGCGCTCCAGTAACTGTCAATCATCACTGATTTGAAAAATAAAATTTAACGTTTTGGATAAAATTAATTAATATACTGCAGTATTTTTATTAGGAATTTATTCAGTATTTTTATTAGGGCCTTAGGAAATGTTTCATAGGTTTGATAATCCTTTCAGGGACTAAAGATTATGTGTGCAAAATTTCATTTAAATTTGACAAAGAATTTGAAACTGTCTTACGTTCTAACGAAAAAAAACTGACATTCAATTTTATACGTACACACAGATACACACACATATATATCATAATTATTGAACATAATTACTTCAAGAGTTTAAAAAATTTCAAAATTATAAGATAATTTACTTAATTTACAAAATTATAAGATAATTTACTTAGTTTACAAAATTATAAGATAATTTACTTAGTTTACAAAATTATAAGATAATTTCTTTTAGTGTCAATGAAATTTTCATCCTAATGTTTAAACAAACTCAGTAGAAATTGCATCTTTTTCGGAATATTATCTTTAAGTTTGTTTCCACATTTATAAAATAATTATTACTTTAAATAGATACATTATGAGGATTATAATTTCATAATTATTTAAATTATTGTTATATAATTCCTTTCAATACTCAAGAATTACTTCAATTATATTTTGTTTTATAGCCATAAATTTATTTTCTTAATACAGTTTTTATTTATGTTTATGCTGTATGGAATAAAGAAAATATTTCCTTTTCTCATTTTTTACTGAAAACAACATTTACCAATTTATCATCCTCCATTTGTAATTTATTATCAGATGAAACAAAAGTTTCTTTAATTGCCTTATCATATTTTTTTTTTATTTTCGCTAAGAAAAAATTAAAAGTGTTGGTTTATTTTTTTATCGCATGGACTAATTTTATGTTCGGGATGCGAATATAAAGGAAGCAACTATTAACTTTAAAAAATAAAGCAATTTATAACGAAATTTCAGTTTCTAGTTAAAATTCTCAGATTTCAAAATTTTTTGAATGCATTTATTTTTTAAAGCATTTAAACAATTTTCATTGAGTTTTTGAATAAAAATATTTAACAAAAATACAATAAATAGATAATAAAATAAATAATAAAAAATAATTAATAAATAATAAAATAATAATAAAGTTAAAAAAATGGAAATAAAATAAATAGATAATAAACATATGACTGATTCGTTATATCTTGTCAGTAACTGATGGATATGTATTTTTTATTTAATTAAATTCTCTTAAATTATTAATTTCTGAATTGCTAAACTTACAACATTTTTCAAATTTTTAGAAATCCTTCTGCTTATTTTAATCACCAGGTTGTCTGCTCTAAGTGCACTATAATTTACATCGAATGTTGTTTATAATTTCACATTCAACATTCTATCATATTCGCATGTAATATTTTTCATTTTATGCTTTCTAGTAAGGTTCCGTAAGAAAAAGATAAGTTGTAACATCTGAATATAAAAACAGAAAGGATTCTGCTGGTGACTCCGGAAAAGATAAAAATGTTTACTGGCCAAGAAGCGATAAATAATCGTATATCTCAAACGTAAGCAAGTGAGCTAAAAACAACAACGTGATATATGGGCGCATTACTGCAATTAGCTGTGTTTTGCATTTGCTAATTTCATTACCACACATATTTAGATTTATTATCGTTGCAAACTGATTTACCGGTAGTTTCAGGAAATTTGAGTAATTAATAGCGAGGAGTCGGAAGTTTTTATCTTTCCATTTAGTAATTAGGTGAAATTATTTAGTAAGCTTCGGCAATTTCGCTCCTTCTAGATAAAAATAAATTTTGACGGTAAGGTTGTATTCTAATGCAAGATTCCCTACGTTGTAACTCTGTTAGAAACGCTAAAATAAATCATGATTCTTGAAATTTTCTGATTTAACTTGTGTCTAGAGCTTAGTAGGATTTAATCTAATTCGCTATAATGCCAAAAAGATTTATTGTAAAGGTTACATTTTAAAAACTTTCCAAATTAAAATTTTATTTATAGAAGAAATGTGTACAAGAAGTGTTATAGCGTGAAAAGATTTATTGTTTGCGAAAAAAAATTATAGCAAATAATGGCTGAATAGTGTTATACATTAAATGCTATATTATGAAATATTTTGATAATATTTGCACTTTTTTTCATTTCTAAGGTCATTTAAAGCTTGGAACTTTATATTTTGGATTAATTAGCTAATAACAATTTAAATATATTTTTGTATTTGAAAGTAAGTTTTAATGCAGATTAAACCTGTAAATAAAAAATATATTTTTTTGATGAATATAGCTTAATGGAGTTCATTGTTAATTTAAATTAACAATTAATATTTCGTTCATAGTGGAGGTATGTGCTTCTCCTTTCAGCTACCATCAACTAATTGTTGTCGAAAATATATTCATCGCACGATTGCAAATACAGAAAAAGAAAATAACAAAGTTATAAAAAAATAATAACGACTAAAGCCGATGTTCCAAATACATTTTGGATACATAAAATTAAGAATGTAAACTTAACTGAGAAACTAAAACTGAAGTTATATGTATTACAGACTATTTAATATACCGATTAATTGGATAAAAATGCAAATATATTTTATTTATAAGCTTAAGATGAAATTTAATGTATAATCTGTTGTAACATTGGTATTTCCTCACCCACAAAGATTTGTTGTCTATCCTGCTGACAAATATTATTTAAAATGGGACAATCATCTACAATTTAACTGTCCACTTTAAATATAAAATTTAATTTTTCAAGTTTATCCCTTTTTTGAACTATGCTATTCCCCAATGCTAACATACAATACATAAATGAATTTAGATATTTTTTTGTTAGTGGATTTTACCCACATATTTGACTTTTAAACCTCTCATTAATAATATAATGCAGGTTTAGGTACCTCTGAATATTGAAACCACCAAGTTTCTCCTTCAAATAGGAGTCACATTTTTTTACCGATAAAAACCGCAATGATATGATGTTATTTTAATGGATTGTTACAGAAAAGAAGAGACCCTCTTACCTGACGACTAATATGCAAATGTATGCGCAGATAATTGTTAAGAGTTTCCAGAAATTCCCCCTATCCCCACAACCATTCTTGGCGAGTCTCTCAAATATACAAAGCATGCGTCACGTGTAAACAATAAATAATACTTAACAAAAGTGGTAAAATATTATTTTATGTTGTGGGTCATTTCCTCTTGAATGTCCTTAATGAAGGAAATATTCGAATTTTTGTAATTTTATCTGAACTTACCTGGATTTCAATGGTCTAAGCAATAAAAAATATCACGCATTCCATTTATAAACAACTATATGCGAAAACAGAAGGATTTATTGAACAATTGGTAGCAAAATAATTATAAATTGAAAACTAAGTATACCTATTCTTGTTTAGCAACACTATTGCATCAATATTGTAAGCACAATTGTTGTCCAAGGCATTATTGTTTATAAAACGAATAAGAAATAAAATAATAATGCTAAAAGATCTAGCATTTATATTTGTTGAATATCAATAGAGGTATACATATACTTGTTTAAAACAGATTTTGAGTCCACAGTTTTTTTGGTATGTATTAATATTACTTATGTGCATATAACCGAGGGGAAGTCGTTTGTGATGATATGAAATCAATCCATCTTGATATATTTTTATTATTTTCTCACATACGATACCTTTCGCCCATATAAATGCTGTTTTAGATTGAAACGGCCATAAAAAAACAGTTGGACAAAATGATATCAAACCTGGTAATAGTTTATGGAAGAGCATGATATTTCATTATACACCAAAAGAAAAACTTGAATACAGACAATGGCGTAATATGCAATATCATGGAGAACTGGTAATAGAACATCTTCTGGATATTCCCATTTTTTCAACCTTCATGGGATTGTTTACATCCATAACTGCAGGATGCTAAATAAACTCTTGTGACATTCTCTCAGTTCCATTTCCTTCTTCTATAGTCACCATTTGATGACTATCATTCTTATTTAGGTGAAAATAAGCCATATTAATCTACAAGAAGTTCCATGGTCAATGTTCTTTACAATTTTCCTTGCAACGGAATTACACGAGATTTTTTTTTTAACTTTCTGCCTTTTTTTTTGCTGCAAATGAAATTCTATATTCTCGTGCAAATTATTATCTGGTCTTATAGTGTTTTATTCAATTGTTTTCATTTTATGACCCTCAAAAAATGGATATTTAAATGTAAAGACTGTGTATACAGAAAAATATTATTACCGTCAAAATAATTTACCAAAAAATTGTAAATGAATGACTCTGTTGTAAATTTAATCTGAATGAGAAAAATCATTTGCAAAAACATGCCAGACTGCAAAAAATAATAGCTGAAAAATAATACAGGCTTGACAAATCAAAAGTGAATGTATGTATCAAAATGAAATTATGAATTTGTAATCAAAGGCGAATTTATGAATCAAATACTGTAGATTTCTGCAAAAGTTTAATTGAATCAAAGTTTAGGAAACATTTGTATTTCTACATGCCTTTAGAAAATAAGAAAAAAAAAATTGCATAAATATAGATTAAATTTAGCTACCTTGGAAGCATACAATATTTTGCGCAATATTTCTGTATTCAATATTTGGCGCAATATTTCTGTATACAATATTTGGCGCAATACATTGAAAAGGAGGTCATTGATAAGTCTTTATAATTTTGTATGACAAAACGAAAAATTGCTGAGTATTAAATAAATATTAAGCCATATATAAGGCATTTTTCTACAGAAATTAGAGTGCAGTCAATAGATAAAATGTGAGAATGTGAAAATATTTACACGCATTTCTTTACTATAATATAAAAAGCAATGCTTATCATTTTGTGCAAATTTAAAAATAAATCTAAGAGACAATAATTAAGCTGGTTTCATGATAATATTACATGTGAATAATATTATTTCTCATCAAAATGTTTTTCGTACGAAATTTTGACTCGGAAGCTACATAAACGAATGTGCGTATATCAATGTCATTGAGTCGAGTGAATTCTTTTGGAATTTGAATCTTGGAGCAAGTTTTCCATTGTTTTGCGTGCTGTGTGCTTTGCTGACATCTTACCAGTGATTTACATGTTGCATGTGCGTTATTCATTTCTGAAAGTGCTATAATTGTGCTAGATTCTGCTGTTTTGCCGCCTTTGATAAATGTATCATAAAATAACTTTGTTTATTATCGTGCTATATCTATAACAATTTTAATAAAAACAATTTAATTAATTTTTCCTAAATATTTTAAAAGAATAAATTTCTTAAAACTTAGATCAATTCACTTAATTAATTTTGTAAATGCATTTCTTTTTTAATGAGGAACCTGAGAAATATATATTGTTACGAAATTTCCGCGGGGTTCGTTTGGATAGTGGAAGTGATATGGTGTGGAGAGTGCTCAATCAGCAGGCGGCAGTAGAAAATAAAACAACGACGTTTATTTACACGAAGACACACAGGACAGCACAAAGACGACAACTATATACAGAACAGAAGACGATTATCTTCAGCCGAGACGTGCAGCATACAACAGCAGCTCGACTCCGTATCTGCTCCGCTAGTCACTGGAAGACCAGTTCTTCACCGTCGATTCCGACTACTCTTCACTCTGTCGTTTCCGACTACAACTCTCCGATCTGGTTCACGACTGTCTCCCCGGCAGCTTCAGCTCCTTTTATAGGTCTCAGGAGGCGGGGCTAGAAGCCTCTCAACCAATCAGTAACGTTCGAGGCATATCTCGGTTCTTACTGGAGGGATCGGGAAAATTCTCGATGTTTCGGGTATAATCTATTTTGGCGCCAAAGTCGCCAAATTCGTCGCCAAGTTGCAAATGGTCGCCAAATTTGTCGCCAGGCTCTGCGACCTCCTATGGAACCAACTATGCTGGGAAGCCGCATCACAGATTCGTAACAATATCAAATCATCCGAGTAGAAATAAGTGCTTTAAAAATTTCTTAAACACTTTTATTTAACTTTTAATTTTCTCCGGCAGTAAAACTCTCTATAGCAACGATTTTGAGTAACTTCTTGGCTCTCCGATATTTAGTTTCAGATCCAACTGAAATTTCCGTTATTATCTTATCAAATTTTATATTTTGATTTTTGCAATCTTGTCTTAAATAAAAACAAAATTAACAATTTCGATTTACTTTTATTATTCCGACTGATATTTTTACAAATGAAATGCTAATTTATTCATACTAATTATTTTCTTTCAAAAAATAGATTATTTTACCTAGAGATGCATTTTTTACCTAAATTAAATAAACTCTATGAAGCATTTTATTTTTCAAAGTAATTAAGCATTCTTAATTACAATTTCTGAATTAAAGCAATAATACATAATAAAATAAATGATTCAGTCTTGATCTTGTCAAAACTGACTGAAATGTGATATTTCTTTAATTAAATTCCTTGAAAGTAATAATTTTTCTGAATTAATAAAATCACAATCTCCTACAATATTATAAAAATCATTCTGTTTCTTTCAGTCAACATATATTCTACTCAAAGAAAAGTATATTTCATGAAGAATGTTGTTTAGATTCCCCATGCAACAATATAACACTTTTCTATGTAATATTTGACGCTTTCTGCATTCCAGCACCGTTCAGTGAGAAAACGATAAGTTGTAACATCCAAATATAAAAACAGAAAGGAATCTGCTGTAGACTTCGGAAATGATAAACTTGTTTACTTGCCGACAAGCAATTAATAATAATATACCGCAAACGCAAGCGAGTTAAAAACAACAAGGTGATATATGGTCGTGTTTATAGCAATTAGTAATGTTTTGTATCTCCTAATTTCATTACCTCACATAATTAGATTTATTGTAGGTGCAAAGTGATTTACCGGAAGTTTCAGGAAGTTTGTGAAATTAATAGAGTGGAGTCGGAAGTTTTTATCTTTCCATTTAGTCATTAGGAGGATTTATTTTTTATGCTTCTGTAATTTCGCTCCTTCTAGATAAAAATAAGTTTTGAGGGTAAAGTTGTTTTCCAGTGCAAGATACCTATATATTAATTATGTTTGAAATGTTAACATAAATCAAGATTCTTTAAATTTGTTGATTTAACTTGTGACTGATGCTTAGAAAGAGCTAAGAAGTTAACCTAATGGGTTATAATGCCAAATCAGTTATAAAGTTTAAAATTTGAAAAAAAGAAAATAATATTTCGTTCATAGAAGAAGTATTTGCATAGTAGAAGTGTTAAAATAGTAGAAGAAGCATAGTAGAAGTGTTAATATAAATCAAGATTCTTTAAATTTGTTGATTTAACTTGTGATTGATACTTAGAAAGAGCTAAGAAGTTAACCTAATTGGTTATAATGCCAAATCAGTTATAAAGTTTAAAATTTGAAAAAAAGAAAATAATATTTCGTTCATAGAAGAAGTATTTGCATAGTAGAAGTGTTAACATAGTAGAAGAAGCATAATAGCAGTGTTAATATAAATCAAGATTCTTTAAATTTGTTGGTTTAACTTGTGACTGATACGTAGAAAGAGCTAAGAAGTTAACCTAATGGGTTATAATGCCAAATCAGTTATAAAGTTTAAAATTTGAAAAAAAGAAAATAATATTTCGTTCATAGAAGAAGTATTTGCATAGTAGAAGTGTTAACATAGTAGAAGTGTTAACATATTAGAAGAAGCATAATAGCAGTGTTAATATAAATCAGGATTCTTTAAATTTGTTGGTTTAACTTGTGACTGATACTTAGAAAGAGCTAAGAAGTTAACCTAATGGGTTATAATGCCAAATCAGTTATAAAGTTTAAAATTTGAAAAAAAGAAAATAATATTTCGTTCATAGAAGAAGTATTTGTAAGATGTGCTATAGTATGCAAAATTTTATTCTTTGTGAAATATAATTATTTTATTAGTTTTATACATTAAATGCATTATGAAATCTTTTGATTGTAATTAGACTTTGTTTTAAATTTCTAAGGATTTAAAGGCTTGGATATTTATATTCTGGATTAATTATGAAGTAATACTTAAAATATATTTTTAGATTTGGAGATTAATTTTTGATGAAGGTTAAAACAGTAAATGAAAAATAATTAGTTCTTTGATTAAAATAGCTTAATTAAGTGTATTATAAATTTAAATTAAAATTAATATTTTGTTCATAGAAGAAAAGTGTGCTTCTTCTTTCAGCTACCATCAAGTAATTGATCTCGAATGATAAAATAATTACGACTGAAGCTGATCTTCCAAATACAATCTGGATAATTTGAAATAAGACTGTAAACTTAAATGAAAAACTTACTGATATGTTTAACACTTTGTAGCTAAAAGCGTTACAAAGTATCCATTATGCCGATGTATTTGAAAAAAAATCGAAATATATTTTATTTATATATTTAAAAAGGAAAGTTTAAGTAGAATCTTTCCTAATATTGATGGCATTTTCTTATTCATTTAGAATACTTTGAGGACTTTTTTCTGCTGATTAATAATGTTTAATAACACAATCATCAGACAACAATCTAACCGTTACACTTTTATAAAAACTAATAAAATATAAAATTTAATTTATCTTCTTTTATAAGTCAATCTCATATTTACTGATATAAATATACAATACACAAATAAATTCATCGTTTGGTGATTGACCTTCCTGTTTAGGGTAAAAATGGACCAAATCCAACTACAAGATTTAACATAACTAATGTTTGTTTACAATATTTGATACAGCGGCTTGTCCCGAGATTTTGAGCTTTATTTTTTTGAGCTTCAAATATTTTTTTTTTCTTTTGAAAACTAATTTCTTGTTTAATAATGTTTTATATAATGTCTTCCATTTTTGACCATCTAGAAATGGAACATTAAATGTAAATATTCTATATTTAGAAAAAATAGCACTAGCGTCAAAAAATTCTGCGAAGGAATTTCCCCCTAACACACTTAACTCTTTCTAGGGCCGTGGGAAGTATGCTTCCTACCAAATTTATCAATCTTTGTATGAATTTATGTATGTTGGCAACAATTCTGACAATTTTTTTTAGAAAGACAGAAACTTAGAGGCTTTAGCTCTTTATCTTACACAAAATGATCTGTCTTGATTTGTTACTTAATTATTAGTTAACCTAATTACTTAATTAATCAAATTAAATTTATCTAATAAGCTAAATGAATCCCTTTTCTTATTCTAATTTCAAGACTAAAAATATTTTAACATAATATGACTAGAAAAAAATGGTCCTTTAAAGGGTTAATCTGAATTTTCCGAAATATATTTGTCTGCGAACAATTTAACTGAAAAATGATATGACAATTGAAATGCGAATTTTATAAATAAATAAATGAAGCTTTAATAAATAAATCAAAAAATGAGGACAATCTTTTAATCCTGTCATGCATGACTGAAATGTATTCCTTATTTAATTAAATTCCTTAAAAGTATAAATTTTTCCTGTATTCAGACACTCCCAACATTCTTTAATATTATAAAAATCATTCTGTTTAATTTAATTACAAGTCAATCCCTTCTACGAACAATATAATTCAGGCTGAATATTGTTTAGATTTGCACAAGCGACATTGTATCATATTCCTATGTAATATTTTTCATTCCCTTCGTTCTAGAGCGGATCCGTATGAAAAAGATAAGTTGTAACATCTAAATATAGAAACAGAAAGGAATATGCTGTGGACTCCGGAAATGATAAACATGCTTACTTATTGCTGAGCAATTTATAATAATATATCGTCAACTTAAGCAAGTGAGCTAAAAACAACAACGTGATGTATGACTGCTCTGCATCAGTTAGAAGCGTTTTGTATCTCCTAATTTCATTACCTCACATATTTAGATTTATTATCGTTGCAATTGATTTACCGGAAGTTTCAGGAAATTTGAGTAAGTAATAGTGTGGAGTCGGAAGTTTTTATCTTTCTATTTTGTAATTAGGATAATTTATTTAGTATGGTTCAGTAATTTCGCACCTTCGAGATAAAAATAAGTTTTGACTGTGAGGTTGTATTTTAATGCAAGATGCCTATGTTATAATTCAGTTACCATAAATCAAGTTCTTGAAATGTGCTGATTTAACTTGTGCCTAGTATTTAAAAGTTTCTCAGTAGCTAATCTAATTGGTTATAATGCGAAAATAATTTGTTGCAAAGGTTAAAATTTGAAAACATTAGTTTATAGGTGTGTATAAGATTTCATTTTACTCTGAAAAGGAACTGAGCACTTGCGAATAATGGCACAGTGTGCAACATTGTGTAGAGCTTATCTTGGAAATTCCTCTGGATCATTCCCATTTTTATCGAAAAGAAAATATTAAAATCTATATTAGCACGATTAGTGACAAACAAAGCCCTTATATTGTTCAATCAGTTCCTTTGCATTCTTCTGCAGTCACCATTTGGTAACTGTCATTCTTATTCTGGGAAAAAGATGCCGCATATATTTACAGAACATTTCATAGACAATATTTACAATACGGCTTTTGGAATTTATATCTCTGAGCCATTATTTTACATGCTTGGGGTCACTAGCTGCATGTGAGTTGTTCATTTGTATAAGTGCTTTTATTGTGTAAGTTTCCACTGTGTTTTTCCGCCTTTCTTTTGTGTATAAAAAAACAACATTATCCATTATTGAGCTATATCTATAAAATTTAAAATAAAGAAATGTCCATAGAATTTTCTTAAATATTTTAAAACATTAAATTTCTTAGAATTTAATTAATTCAAATAATCTGCTTTTGAAGGCATTTCTTTTCTAATGTCCAATCTTAGATATATTTATCAAGTCATCCGAGTAGAAATAACTGACTTAAGAGTTTCTTAGACACTTTCGTTTCACTTTTCATTTCTCACAGACTTAAACTTCTTGATTTCAGCGGTTTTGGTTAACTTCCTGACTTTCTGATCTTTAGTTTCAAATCAAGGTCTGCTGTTTGAACTAATAATAGTGTCTGCTGTTATCTTATCATAATTTTTTTTAATTTTTTTATTCTGATACTCTTGTCTTAAGTAAAAAGAATTAAGTTTTTTCATTTATTTCTGTTTATTCCGTCTAATTCTTTTACGTCTGGAATGCAAATTTGATCATAACAATTATTTATTTTAAAAAAATAAATAATTTATCCAGATATTATTTACAGTTAAATTACTTCATGGAGGTCATTCTTCAGTTATGAAGCATTAAATAAATTCTATGAACATTTTCGTTTTTTTAAACCATTTAAATATATTTGGTTAAAATTTCCGAATTAATGCTTTAATAAATAAACCAATAAGCGATACAGTCTTTTATTCGTGTCAAAACTGACTGCAAAGTCATCGTTATATCATTAAATGCCTTGAAAATAATACTTCTTCTGAATTGCTAAGTTCGCAAAATCTTCAGTGTTGTAGAAATCATTCTATTTATTTCTTTTTACAAGGTATTCTCCTATAAGAACAATACAATCCCTCTGAATATTATTTAGATTTCCACATGCAACATTGTATCACATTTCGATGTAATATTTGCCATTTACTGCGTTCTAGAACCGAACTGTAAGAAAAACATAACATCTAAATAACTGATCTGAACATCTGATAACATCTGAACACTGAAACATCTGATAACATCTAAATATGAAACTAGAAAGAAATCTGCCGTTGACTCCGGAAATGATGAAACTGTTTACTCGCCACGAAGCAATTAATAATAACATTTCGCAAAGATAAGCAAGTGAGCTGAAGACAACAACGTGATGTGATATATGGCCACATTAAAGCAATTAGCTGTATTTTGTATCTCCTAATTTCATTACCGCACATATTTAGATTTATTATAGGTGCAAAGTGATTTGCCGGAAGTTTCGGGAAATTTGAGTAATTAATAGGAGGCAGTCGGAAGTTTTTATCTTTACATTTAGTAATTAGGAGAATTTATTTAGCAAGCTTCAGTAAATTCTCTCCTTCTAGATAAAAACAAGTTTTGACGGTGAGGCTGTATTCTGTGTGCTGTATGCATATGTTGTAATTTTGTTACAAAAACTATTACGATTCAAGATTCTTCAAATTTGCTAATTTTATTTGCGCTTGGTATGTAGGAAGTTTAGTTTAGCTATATTAACGTCCTGTTTTAAAGGAACACTAGGGCTATTTGGAAAGGACATCGAAATTTTGAAACTCTGTCAGACGATGCGGTATATAGGAAAAATAAATTAGTTAACTCAATTCATAATACGGAATAATGATTTGCTCTAAAGGTTGAAATTTGAAATTGCTTCAAATTATTATTTTGTTATAGAAGAAATGCGTGCAAGAAATTTACTATATGTGTAAAAACTTATTTATTCTAAAGGGGATGTTTATTCATAGATTAAATGCTTTATTATAAAATCTTTTGATATGTCTTTCTTTTGTTTTGAAATTGGTTTTGCTTTTAATACCTTTTAAGATGATTTTAATTTTTATGTCTTATATTTCAGATCAATCAAGAAGTATCATTTTAACTACTTTTCTGCTCTTGAAAATTAGTTTTGTCCCAAAATAAAGAGTAAAAAGAAACTTTCATTGAATCAAATCGCTTATTTGATTTAATTATTAATATATAAATGAACCTCTACTTTTACCTACTATTAGCTGATTGAGATAGGAAATATATTCACCATATTATTTTAAGGTCAAAAAATTACGAAGAGATAAGAACGTGTAGAGATGAAAGTGTTCTGACCAAATACAATTAATGCAATCAATATTCTGTTAGGGACATTTTGTATTTAGCTCTCTCTTAATGTAAAATGTTAACGCTTTAATGTATTGTATGCATTTTTAATGTTTCACAATTTAATATGTAATGTAAAATGTGAGTTTTTTTTTTTCCTATTCTTTTTCTGTACCAATAAGTGTTTTCTCTAGAGGGTTGTTTATTGTTTGCAAAGGACCAAGGTCATGAAGTGTAGTTTGTTCTTACTTCGTTGGGATTGCTCTTTGGCGACCCCTACAAGTTTCACACATGACCTTTGGCTAGGTCGGGGTATCGCACGGTATACAATCCGTATGACATTTTGAAGAGTATAGATGTAGTTCTTAAATAATTTGAAAAAAAAATATTTTACAGTTAAAATTATCTCTGAGTGTTTCGGGAAAATTGCAGATTAACTTATTTATTCGTAAGATTAAAAAGGAAATGTAGATACTTATTCTAATAAAAAACAACATTATTCTTTTATCCACTTATTGATATATTACTATACTTTTCTTATTTTCACATTTGACTATATGAAATATTGATTTTACATTAGCATCAAAACAAATTTAAATTTCAACTTTTATTAACACTTTGTTATTTGTAAATAACGTGGTGTATGCAAAGAATAGAATTCAGGAAACGAATGTAGCCTTAAACATTATGATGTCTTAATTTTTTTGAGTAGAAGTTCAAATTTATCTTTTAAAAAATATGTTGTGTATACAATATATTCAAAAAGAAGTACCATTTAATACTAACATTCAACCATGCGTTGAAAATAAATAATTTTATCCAATGATTAAAAAAAACCCCTCTTATTTCCTATTCTTTCTTCAGTTGATGGTTATTTCACAAATTGACGAAAGAAAACAAAATGACTTGAAAAAGATTTAATTATTTTTTTCAAAAAAAATATCTTTGTTTGTAAATTAGTTTTTGTTTTAAAGATTAAAAATAAACAGCAATAAAAAAAAATATCCTGTTGGCAATTGCCTACACTTGAATTTTCCTTTGGGTTAAAAATTATTTCCGGTTTTTTAAAAACAGTTTTGATTAAAAGATAACTTTTAGCGAGTTTCTTGTCCTTTGTTTTATTTATTATTTTTGTATTCATCCCAGATATTGGGTTTCTTATTGAATGACTTTTCAACATCAGAATCAACATCATATTTTTAGAGCAATTTCCAATATCATATCTTCAGGGCAATTTCGTCAAACTTCTTCGAAACGATCGTTGTACTCAACTATTTCTTACATAAAGTTTCATTTACTTTCAAAACTGAAATTATTTTTTACACATTTTTACTCTGACTTTTTCATATTTCTGTAGATGATTTTTTTTTTTTATCAATTTTCCATTTACTACTCGAAGTGCTACAATTTCATACTTCCTCAGGTTTAAATGTTTTCAGTAAAAATACCTTTTTTAAAATTTTCATAACATAATTGTCACTCAATCAATTAATTAATTTAAATTTAAATTTCAATCCAGGTGACGACGCCATCTGGTTGAGTATTTTAGAAACTAATTGATTTCCGGATATTGCAATATTTATAATTTATATTTAAAAAATAAAAGATGAATAATAAAAAAAGGAAATAAATTTTTAAAATCTTTCTTTTTATGACATTAGAAAAATTATTTTAAAACTCTCGTTTTAAGGTATTTATTTGTATTCGAAGTATGTTGAAATAACAAGGGCAACTAAGGTTAAATTTTCAAAGAAGGTTTTTTCATGATAATATGACTTTATTTAATGGTAAATTCATGTATTTCATTAAAAACATAGAATTGAATTTAATTATTTGCAATAGTTTTAATTTTTTTAAATATTACTTTTCTGAAATACTTACGCTAATAATAGATCCATTTTTATATAATATGTAACTTGTGGCATATTTATCAAGCTGTCCAAGTAGAAGAAGGATTTATTAAACAATTTTGTTTATTTTTTCATGGTTTAAAATATTTGGCAGTAACAATTTTAATCGATTTCTTGATGTGCTAGAATATTGTATTTTTCTATATTCTTCTCTTTACGATAATAAACTATTTCAATACTTTTAAAACTAAATTAATTGTTTATCCACAAATTTTATCAAATTTTATTTTCACATGATTGGCAACAACCTGTAGGGAATTTGAAAATGCATTGTTTCAATATTCCATAAGATTTGTTAAATTACATATTAAAATAATTTAGAAAAATATGATTATTTTAATAAAAAAGTTGTATTTCATAAGGAACCCATAACAATATATTCAAAGATATTGATTTTACTATTTGGCATTATTTGGATATGTATTCTTGATTATGAAGCTGTTCTGTACTTTCAGCTGTTGAATAAATTATTGTCTGTAGTATTTGATTTTTTTTATTGTATTTGACCTTTCATAAAATTATTCAAAGTTAATTCTGAATTTCGTCGTTCTTAAAAGACTTATTTTTTTTCTCTAAATTCCGTGATTCAAATTTGAATATAAATTTTATTTTAGAGCTATTTCAAAATTGATTATTTTCCTTCTTCATATGTGATGGTCCCTCGTCAAACGAAATAACAAATCAACAATTTTATAAAACATGTTAAGCGATAAGCTATAGAAGATACAACCGCAAGATAAATTTCCTTTAATTGAAATTAATGCTCTTTTGCATATTTTTGCTTTTTTTGCAAACATATAATAAAATTATAGCCTCTTCAGCCCCTGATTTTGTTTGTATTTCCACTGTGCTCTGTTTTCCCACACTTAAAGTAATCTAATATATTTATTGGATTGGTCCAATCAGTATGTTTGCATATGGGCATTTTTTTCCCTTCTTTTATGTGACTGGAGCCTAAATTTTATATATAATTGTTGATGCCATGGTCACATAATACATTTTATTTGTCTAAATCATTGCATTTTTTATTTATCGTGTTCTCTTCGTATGTCCTTATCCCAGCCGTTTTGTAATATAGAGCAAACTGTTGATGGATTTGGTCAAAAATTTGGACTTTTCAAATTCTACAGTTTTCACACTAGAATCATATGTTAATAAAATCTATCTAATTTCTTCCATCTTTATGCTCTTGTACACGAAATATATAAAAAGAGGGAGTGTGTTAATCTTAAAAACACTTGAACTTTAGATTTTGACGTTTGATATCTCCGCGTTTTAAACCACGCTTTGACTTCTTTGGTACTTTATTTGTTCGGTTGGCTGATGGAGTTTTGGTCTTGGCGGAAGAAAATTGGTATATGGTTTTACACCAAATTTATAACTGTTTGTAAAATTTTGAACGAACTCTACTCGAAGGAAATACATCTGCTTGGCTGTTCGAGGGCTAGTGAACCTGGCAACAACAAAACTTAAAGAACTACCTAAATGAAATTTGGTGCGCCGGTTTCGCATCTAAAAAAAGGATCTATATCAAAATTTAATATCTAATTCGGTGAATTAGATACCAACGATTTAGATACTCGGGATGTGCGTTTATGTGTGCGTAAACGCAGGGATTGCAATACACATGAAAGTTGATATGTGATTTTGTGATTAAAATTGTGGTTGTGTGCCAATTTTTCGTTTCAATTAATTCTAAGCAGACTTCCAGAATATAAATTCAGTTCTCAGGGATTTGAGTATAAATTGCATGACAGGGTGAAATCGTCAAAAAATACTGAAGATCATGTATAATATTTAATTAAAACTCTGTATCCAAGCCAAAGATCCATATTGTTACGAATATGTGATGCTGCTTCCCAACATAGTTGGTTCCATCACCAGAAAGACTGCTTTACAGTCATCTGTATTGGACGGAGTCCGGTTGTCGCGTCGGAGGTCCCAGAGCTTGGTGACAAACTTGGCAATCATTTGGCGACTTGGCGACAACTTTGGCGCCAAGATAGATTATACCCGAAACATCGAGAATTTTTCCGATCCCTCCATTGGGAACCGAGATACACCTCGAAAGTTCCTGATTGGTTGAGAGGCTTCTAGCCCCGCCTCCTAAGACCTAAAAAAGGAGGCAGTCTGCAGCTGCCGGAGTGGTTGTAGTCGGAATCGACGGTGAAGAACGAGTCTTCCAGAGATTAGCAGAACAGCGACGGAGTCAAGCTAGTGCCGAACTAAGCTGTGCGCTACTGTCTGCAGTAGAGTCTTGTTGTGTGCACGTCTCGGCTGAAGATAATTGTCTTCTCTATGCTGTATATAGTTGTCGTCCTTGTGCTGTCCTGTGTGTCTTCGTATAAATAAACGTCGTTGTCTTATTTTCTACTGCCGCCTGCTGATTGAGCGTTCTCCACACCATATAACTTCCACTATCCAAACGAACCCTAAAATTTCGTAACAATATATTGTAACTATTGTTCGCATATTCCATGCAATTAATTAATAATTACCGGTTTTCTTTACCAAACTATGAAACATACTTTCTCATGTAGCGTACAGAAAATAAAATTTTATAATTCTGTGTAAATATTCACAGGGTTGTCCAAGATCCACAATTTTTTGGGGGGGAGGGGAGGGATTTTATTAAAGAGCATGCTACAAAGCTTTCTTCTCAGCTAATTAAATTATCATATTCACTAACCCATGAATACATAAATAGACTTTCCTTGGATGGGATTCCTGCCAAATTTGGGTATCTACACCGAATGAATAAATATTGAATACGAAATTTCATCCGGCTAGCTCATCCATTAATGATTTTTTCTTTTCACATTTAAGTATGATTTAAAATAGGAAGCTCGGATTCCGAGAAGTCTAAGATGTGGATACTAATCAAAGTTTTGAAATCGAACTTTTTAAGTACTATAATTTGCCATCAAATATGAACCAGACAGCACAATATTGTACAATATTATGCAGCATTTTTTAATATTATTCAATGCTTAAAAATGCTATACAATATAGTGAATATTATTTAATATCATACAATGTTGTGCAAAATATGTTCTTTTAGATAGAAAGTAGAAACTTCTAATCTCAGATGCTCAGAACTTGGAATTATCTTTAGCTATTTTTATCACCACCAGCTGAAGACTTTATTTTCGTCGCCCCAATAACTTGCGTTACAAGTTTATCCTGTAAGGGAAGAGATTAGGACTATCGCAAACAATGTGGAAAACCAATAGACTTTACTTAATAAATATCGGGTCGGCTCGGAACGCGGGAAGTAAATGAGGATTGGCGGTGGGCATGGGAAGGGTTCTCCAAAAGACGATCGTAAATCTGTTAAGGGGACGTGATTGAACAGTTGTTACAGTCAAGAAACTCTCTTGTCAGGAAGAAGTAAAGAATTATTTGTTTATCTTCTGTTTTCTGAAACTAGTTCGAAAATGGTATTGGCAAACGAATTATTTTTTGAACTAGTTCGCCATCTCTAATTATCCGGTGACGAATGGATTTGAATTGCCAGAAAAAGTTATATATCATCACGTCTTTCAGTGAATTGTTATTACCTCAATCAGTGAATTATATACATCATTAAAAATAATTCTGAATGTGATCTGAATGTAAAGAATTGTTTTTTTCCTTTTTACTTCTCTGAAATTAATTCAACAGGTTAATGATTGGAAAATAGAATTGACAAAATAATTATTTTTTGAATCAATGAATCATCTGTAATTATCCAATCACAAAGGATTTGACAAATGAAGTTCTGTCATACACCTTCACGTCTTTCAGTAAATTGATTTCACCTCAAACAGTGAATTAAATTCATCATTAAAAGTAACTTTCAATGTGATAATGTAACGAATTAATTGCTCCTCTTCACTTCTCTGAAACTAGTTCTACAGGCTATTAATTGGACAATGAAAAATTAAATTAAAATTGGGTTTAAAAATTAATCTAACATTTAACTAAATTAAAAATTAAATTAAAATTAAATTAAAAATTAAAGGGGAAAATTAAAATACAAATTATTTAAAATGAAATAATCTTTACTTTTAAATTAATTGAGATTCTTTAAATATGTGTAATTTAACTATAACAATTCATAAAAACAATAAAATTAACTATTTTAAAGTGTGTTCACGAAGCAGTGAATGAAACTGTTCCTAGCACTATGCAGAAGTATTTGTCATATCATATTCGTACCAACTCAAAAAAAAAAAAAAAAAAAAAAAAAAAAAAACTCTGAATAAGAATAACTGAAAATCTAGAAGAATGGAGTAATGATGTCGTGTCCGCGTTACCACGGAAAGGGAGTGCAGTAACTTCTGAGGTTAAAGACCCCTCAGCTCCGGAGGGCAGAAGTCTGACTTCTAGCTCATATGAAGATGAAACTCCCACATTCGCTTGCACAGCACCTTTTCACAGGGGGGGGGGGACATTCACACCTCACAGATGAAGAACAAACATGCCCGAACCGGGATTCGAACCCGGGACGCCAAAAAATCACGGGGAAGATGCTCTACCCCTATGCAAGGGCGCCGGCAGAAGAATGAAGTAGCAGAAATATAAGAGAAGAATTTGATTTTGTTCACAACACAATGTACAAGCTGAATTATCAGAATGCTAGAAGAATGAAACAGAGTGGCAAATGAAGGGAAAGATTTTGATTTCGTTCATAATAGAATGTATAGGCAGAAAAGGTTGGTAAGCTAGAGGAATGGAACAGTTTGATAGATTTCAGGAAATATTGTGATTCGAATTACAAGGTAATGATACAAGTAGTGTTATAGTGTCACAAATATAGTGGTAAATTTCATTTTGTTTCCGAAGTATTTATATAAACAAAATAATTGTGTACAGTATGTGTTACAGTATGAAATTGTGTATGTGTTACAGTATGAAAAGAGTAGCAGGAAAAATTTTTTCACTAGATATTTTGCTATACATGCAAGACCATCTTGAAGAAGTGGATTAGTTGCCAACATTTTTCAGGTGGCAATCCTAGAAAAAGCTAGATTGAATCTGAAACATAATTTTTTTGAATTTTTAATCCACTGTTTTTATATCAATTTGCTGTTCCATTGGTAGTTCTGACTATATTCTTCCACCAGCTCATCAAAATTGTAACTATGCTCCTGTTTTGATATAATCTTGATCATAGACACATAGATTAAGGCTCAAACTCTTCAAAGTCACGTTAGGCAACGCTATCTGGCCAAAATGGTTTTCACGTAGGCATAACCGCGTTTTTAAAACAGGCCCTGAATACAGATTGATATACTTCAATACCTGCATGTGACATCATGATGTCTTTTCGCCACTTGTTAAGTGAACCAATTTTTCACTTTTTTTTTTTCATTTTCAAAGTTACTCGTTATGCATGAAGCTTGTTAATGCCAGGATTAGCTGTATTTAGATATCATATGAAATAAAAATTGATGAAATTGGTCCTGTGGTTGAAGCTTGATTAGGATTTTTTTTAATGCTACTATGTCAATGAATTTATATATGTATCCATGAATTAACAGTTGTTGTAGATATGCTCTAAAGCTTTCGAACAACAAGAAGGTAAAAATCATGAAAAATATCATGTTGAATTTTTCAACAAACAGAATTTCAATGCCTCCATTTTTTTTTTTTTTATCACGCAATTAATAAATCAAAAGCTTCCAAATTTAGCACTTAATTCTTTAATTTTAATACTAACAATGATATGATTTATTTTAATACTTCAAAAATATATGAGGATTTTCAAAAACTATTAAAAACTCTTTGTCGAAACCAAAATCTATAATAAATTTCGCTAGTTTATCAGATTTTCAAGCTTTGAGGGCATATGTCACAACTTAGATATTCAATTTCAGTATAACTTCGAGATTGTGTTTAATTTCTCCTCGTGAAATGACAATTAAGGGGAAAATCTGTCTTACTCACGATATGGATATTATATCAATATTTTTATAGCCTTTATAGGCTTTAATGAAATCCCATTAATTCAATCAGATAGTTTGAATTATCAAAACTAGAGGAGGCGGAGCAATTAATTAAGTTATTCTCCTTAATAAATCAGATATTTTTATCGAACTTTTGGTTTGAAAGTTTGTTTTATAAAATTATTTTAGGCAACTAATTTCTAATGAAGTTTTAAAATATTTATTTAAGTTGTTATGATTTTCAGACGGCTAATTTATAGGGATGTTTAAAATCCTGAACTTCAAGAAACATTGGAATGGAATAATGTCATAAGTCAAGATTCAACTCTAATTATCTCAAAACGTATAATCTAATGATTCAAATTCAAGAGAAACAATTTTAATAATTTCTTATACCAATAAGGAGTAATTTAATAGAGAATTATTTATAAGGAAATATTTGTTAAAATAAAACAAAAAAACTGTGTCTTGGATAAAAATTATATTTATTCAAAAACATTTTTTATGAGTTCCTGAAACGAAATGCCCTTATTCTGATAAATTTCGATAGAAATTTTGATACTTGTTACTTTCTCGTATGCGTAGTACAGAGAAAATATTGTAAGCTTCAAAAAACTCCAATTTTGGCGAAACTCGATATTTTGGCGAAATTTGAACTCGATATTTTGGCGAATCTCCACATTTCAGACTTTCCTGAGTGCGAAAAAATCATCTTTTCATTATGTCTGTTGGCGACAAAACTAACTCACAAAACGATTTGGAGTAGAAAAATGATATTTGATATATGTTTTTTAAGCCAAATTTGTAGATTTCTGCCAAATTATGAACTAAATCTGTTCAGAGGAGTTCTGCCTGTTCAGCTTATTCGAATATAATTTAACACGATGATTACAAAACGAAAAGAGTTATAGATAAAATCGCAACACAGATTTAATTCTCTCTCTTGAGTTTGAGTCAAATACGACAAGTCTGCACTTTCAGAAACTTGTAATACCGATTACCTAAACGACCTTATAATACAATATACCCAAATGACTTAATAATGCAAAATATAGTATGGTATTTTGTAATTAGATGTGTAATTTTGTGTCAAATTGTTTCAATCGATTGTGAAGAAAAAACAAGACCAAAGCACAAATTCGACTTTTAGATATCATTAACCGTATGTCAGGAATTGTTTCAATCGGTTGTTAAAAAACAAGATTAAAACACAAATTCGATTTTTGAACCCCATTAACCGCATGCCAGGGATTCATTGCCAGAAAAACCCCTCCAAGAATGTTACGATAGTTTCTGTAAAAATTCTAAATAAATGTCTAAGCTTAGCATTTTGTAACTATCGTACTCCAATGCCATTCAAGACATTCTATGGGAAAAGACTTTATTTGTGACTACGTGATAAAGTTTTGACGAGACAACTTCCACTGGTTTATTTTATGTCACCACAGCTTTACTTGTTGATTTTCGGAGTATTCCAAGATTTCCAGGATAATGGGTTCACTTGATAATTCTTAGATTTATGCAAAATCTCCAAGTTCCGTTATGCATAAGGTGCCAGGATTTCACCGAATGCATCATGCACACATTTCGAGTACTTGATCCCATTCACGGTTTCATCTGACGATTTTCTGATTATGCCAATACTGCCATGTTTCCTCATACATAGTTTCCTCATACATGTTTCCTCATACAAGATGGTCGTATATAGTTCATATGTTTGGCGTCCTATAGCTTGTGTTAGAAAAATACACAAGCGCCAAACCAGTTTTATAAATTACACCTTAATGATTCATACAGTAATTCTGAATCTTTTTTTTTCTAGATTTCAATTTTCGACATATCAAGTTTTTATTGCATTTTTGAGATTTTATAATTATTATAGAATAAGCAACGCCATGTTCTTTCAAAAGATTTTTTTTCAGATGTTTGCTTATACCTATCTGCTTTCCTATGTCAACGTCTTCAAATATTTCAGAATCATATCTCTTAACATCATACCAGGGTATCCTACATAAACAATATAAATGCAGTATGGTAAGATCCCTTACTCCGAGGGGAAGAAAAATACGTAAAAAAACATATATCTTCATATCTTCGTTTTAAGGAGATCGCAATCAACAAATGATAATGCCACATCTAGCAAACAAAAGGAAAATAAAGCATGAGAATCAGTTATACATTTATGAGGCACCATGCATTGTTTACAATTTAAATCTATTTCCCACCAAGAAATATCTAATAACTTTTACAAAGACGTCATCAGAAGGCTGCGACTTTGAAATAATATATTTCTTTCCGCAGATTGTAATTCCTAATTTTAGATATTTCATGGAAACTGTTTGATGAAATAATAAAACTCTTTTGGGAAAAGAGTTCGAAGAATTTCCCTGGAAAATAATCTGTGCTTATCCAATTTCTATATCTAAATTTTCAAATAAATTAAAAAGGAGCAAATACTTTAAAATGGGTTGCAATTATTCAATTTTGAAAGCACCTGGAATTTGAGAATATATTTTGCGAAAGGGATTAAGGAAGAATATAAGGTTTCATTTGCTTATAATTGCGATTCAAATTCCCAGAAGTTTTAGAAATTCCCATTTATACATCTTTGTGTTGCTTCTAGTAATTCATCAGAAAATAAATATTAAACATTTCCTATTGCTGAGGAATTGAAATAATAGTTTTTATCCGAATGATTTAAATTTCACTGACGATAAAATTGGTAACTGCAACTGTAATTGAAGAGTCGATTTTCGAATTACGAAGGTTCATTACTGTGTTTAACTGCTGCTTCTATAGAATAGAATAAGAGTTCCTGAATCCCGAATACTTAATTGCATTTTAACGAAGCATTTTAATATTTTATTTAAATAATTACCTTTTGACATATAGAATACTTTTACTTCATAAATTTTATTTGTTCCCCGATTAAAATACTTTGCTAATAAAAGGGTATTTTAAAATTAATTGAAACATTTTGCGATTTCAAGTGCTTTATTATAATTTGCGAAATCAAACTGAATAAGTAACATTGAATTTTATAAGAGTTTCTAAAGCAGTTTTAAACAGAATGGCTTTAGTTAGCAATTTTCTTTTGTCTTAATCATTAATGGGATGGTTTTATTCACACAGTAAACAATTCACTTAATCATTTAAGATACTCTTATAGATTATATAAATAAGAAATACTGAACAAGCATTAAATCTTGATTGTCCTAAAATTTGTTTTTTTTTCTTCTTTTTTTTATTGCTCTATTGTATTTTATAGTTGCATTTTTGCATATAATTTCTCAAATCGCTTACTCTTATAGGTTAAACTCTCTTGGGGGGGCACCTCGAAATGAGAATGAGATGCTTCGGGTATGGTGCTTGGATCTCGCCACCCTGGTGGATACATAAATAGGTGGGGAATCTGGCTCCTCCTATCGATGACGGGACGTACTTCCTTCGGGAAGGGTTGTACCGTAGCCACCACTTTAAGACTCAACCACTATTGCCAATATTGCTATTGCGGAGGTCCTGTCATTCAGTATTTTTATCCTTGTGACTTCGGGCGAGTCGGTGAGTCTGTGATATGGCTTACTCTTATAAGTTTTTTATGTATCATTTTACATCAGAACAATTTTTGTACGATTTAATTACAGTATCTAAGATTGGTACTATATTTACCTTTTAAATTGTATTGATTGTTTGATACTGCGTTTGAAAATTCGATCCAAAAATGTCATTTCTTGCACTCTCTCCTTTATGAAGAAACACGCGTATTCTGACATAAGATCATACTTATCTTTAATATCTTCCTTACGAGGTGCCTAAGATAAACTTTTGATGTTTTGGTTTATTCTCGACATCCCGATGGGTATAGAAATGGTGTGGGGTTTGCAACCCCCCTGCGGATGACGGGACGTGTCTCATACAAAATCAGTAATATCGCAGCTGGTGACGCCCCGTAGGACTATCCTATCATGGGAACCAAGATTCTCATTATGTTGTCACGGCATTCTGACCACTCAGATTTTTCCATATGACCTCCAATGGGTGGTAGTTATCACTTTTGTTTGGTCATCATTGATACTTCTTGCACGGCGTCTCTCCGCATTGTCGTTAGCATTTCTTCTAAAGCCGTGTTTCTTCCACTTCATGTCCACGACACTGTTTCAAAAAAAAAAAAAAAAAAAAAAATCCATAAAAATTATAGTCACACAGGCATGAGGTGGTGTTAATCATATATGCAGCGAATATAATAGTTAAATATACCCAGTAATATAAATAAATCATTATACTAAATAATAAATATACTGAAGCTTAATGACGCACCTTAGCTTGGTGAGCGTTAAATCATACTTGAGTGTCAGAGGTACACCCAATATTATAATGCATATTTTGGAGGGAATGCTGCTTGAATTGTCGTCATCTAACCGATATACTAATTTGAGAGGTCTCCTTCAAAGAGCTACTATGTTACCTTGAAAGTAAAAGCGAATATAATGTTGATTTTGTAATGAATACAACTAAAATAAAAACTATAGATCTGTAAATATTGAATCCTATCCCTTATCAAATAAATGTCCGAATTCCATTCTTTTCACCGCATTCCAAATTTAACTCTAAAATGTGCAGTATTCTGCGCGAATGAGAAGCAGAAGAGTCAAAAAAGAAAATTATTGCAAAAAAGGTTTTGAATTTCCATGTTTAGATATCACATTTTTTTTCGGAGCTCACTAGGTACCGGAAAGGAGAAGTTATTCACGGACTTTTCGTAAAGTTACTTTGCTCTTATCAAATCCCACTAAATTTCTTTTTTTCTACCTGAATGTTCGAGACATGGCCAAATTTGTCACTAGTTCAGCAGTGAGAGGTTAAAACAAGGTAAATGATTGCTAACATTAAAAAAAAAAATGTGATAGATAGGTGGTAAATAACTCGAGTAATTTCACTTCGGTCTATATTTTGAGAGAACGACAAATTACCACAGCTACAAATAAAATTATTTCTTACGTGAATGACGTGATATTAAGTGTCTGGTGAGATAAATGGATCATTTTCTATAAACTGAATGGTTTGACTCTAAAGAAGTAACTACTAGCGAATATGCACTTGAGTAGAGATTCATTTTGCAGTTCTTAGAAAATCACCTTTTTAAAGTTTAGTTTAGCCTAGTTATGTTAACGTACCATTTTAAAGCAACACTGGGGCTACTTCGCAATGGACCTCGTAATTTTTAACCGCTGTCAGAGGACAAGGACGGCACTTGTGCTAGCACCCCTCTTTCGACGTTATACCACACGAGTGAGAGAGAGTTTGGCCCGAACAGGATTAACATGCACTAGGCCCGCTTACACGATGGTTCTTCGGTGGAATCGGGTCACGAACCTGAAGCCCTCTAGTTCCGAAGCCGAGACCTTGCCGCCAGTCCCCCGCGGCCCATCACCTTTTAAAATAAGTTTAAATAAACAAACAGGTGGTTTATGAAACGAAGATTTTTCATTCCTCTTAATTCAGTCTCTAGAGAATAGTTTAATTTAGAATTTTATTTAATATCTTTCCTTTAAACAAAATTACTTATCAGTATATTCTTTTCCATTCTTTTTCTAGTCTTTTTTAAAGTACACACACACAGTAATTTTATCATGTGAGAACATGATTTTGTTTTGGTTAAGGAATTTTGAGGCTCGAAATCGTGTAGGCAATGAATTTTGAAGGTGGAAATCGCGTAGGGAATGAATATTGAAGCTCGAAATCGCGTAGGCAATGGATAAAGCATAAAATTTTCCACATTATCTTTTAATCGCATATATTTTTTACGTGCTTTTACCAGTATCGCATTGTTGTTATGTAAGCTTCTTTGAAAGCAGATGCGTTTTAAAAGGTTGACCTGCTTCTACCAGTATTGCTTTATTATTACGTATGCTTCTTTGACAGCAGATGCATTTTTAAAAGGTTGATGTAGAACTATGGCATCATAGCTGTTATTTCATCTCAAAATCGGTCGAGCTCCTTCAAAACTAGCTAGAAAAATTGAATATGATCCCAAATTCCAGCTAGAAAAATTGAAAATGAAATTTTTAAAACATTATCCTTATATATAGAGAGAGAGATAAAGGGAGAGGGGGGCAGAGACCGACAGAGAAGTCTCGTGATTGTTTCAAACCGGTTTAAACTTGCTAATGACTTAAATTAATTAAGACAAATAATGACTTTAAAATAATAATGTTCTCACATGATAACTTGAAATTTGCGATCGTAGATTTCATTTTAATTTTTTATATTTTATTTCGCATGAAAATTTCCAAGCCATCTGCGTTATGAATCCTCCAACAAACAAAATCATCTAAGAAAGGAACTCAAGCTTTCATTTTAAATACTTCTGGCGATTCGTCTTATTTTACATTATTCTTAAATAAAGAAACAAAGGTAAAATGTGTGTTAGAATAAAAAAAAATATTAAAAATTACCTCATCTATTTTAATAACTATTGCCCTAAGGAAGGGGCAATAACTAGTGTCCCTTCCTATCGTAATATCCTGGAAGCCGAAATGACTCCGCCACAGCGAATTGTAAATTCGGCTCTGTGGCCTAACCATAATACGCTCAATTACGATCATTACATGCGATCATCTCCCGTCGTCGGCAATTGCTCGTTAAGTAGGTAACACTACCATTATTGTAACCTCCCTTTCTCCCTCTCCATTCTCCCACTCTCGCTTGGAACAAGTGAATGGACATTTTTTGATTATTCCTGAGGTATTAAAAAACTTAATTATTATTTTACAGAAACATTGCATCGAAATAGAGAGATCAGCACTTTTGGCGAATTATCTAAGTTTGGCCATGTCTCATCAACCATAATGGTAAATGGTATTTCTCGGGATGTAACGGCTATAGTGTTTATTAGATCGCCTAGAGTGTTGCCATATATTTTACTACAATATTTTATGTTTCTAACTTTTAAAAGAATAAATATTGATATTAAAAGTAGTACATTAGGAGGGAGTACAAAATATTTAGCTGATTTTTTCTTGAAAGTAGAAAGCAAACAATTTTCGAATACGAATTTGTTTTCTTTTCCTATTACAATGTCTCCGTTTTTATTGATTAAACACTCTTATTGAATGCTACATTTCATATATTTGTAATGAAGAAAATTTGTAATAATTTTTTTTGCCATTTCCTAAAAGACTGGAGGTTTAAAATGTTGTTTAATTGCGTATTCTCAGTGATAACACATCATTTTTATGTTTTCATAACTTACTTGTCACTTAATATAAAATAAATAGAAATTCATTTATTCATTTTTGGGTGTACCTGGTAATAAATTCTATAAAGAATAAATTTCTGAACTAAAATGATGAAAATAACTAATTAAAAAAAATTGCTGTTTAGTAGATTAACAAAAGGGTTTTGTTTTTGTTAAATTCTTTATATGTTTTTAATTAAATTTAATATAATTTTAATTTAATTATATTTGTTAAATTCTCAAAAACTGTTTTTAATTAAATTTGAGTATTAAATTCTCTCTATATCTTTTTGTCTTTACAATTAAATACGGCTAAATCTTAATAATAAATATTTTATTTCAAGAAGTTCATCTGGAGTTTAAATTGCTATATCTTTAAATTCTATATAAAATATTTTGACATTTTTTTTTAAATCAGAGTTGTAGAACAATTTTATTTCTTATCTATATTAATGCAATTTGAAATGTTTGTTCTATTTGTTCAATCTTTTAACGAAAAATATCAGTCGAAGCTCTTACAAATATTTAAAAATATTGGCTTCCATTTTTGTCTTATGGTATTATAATGAAATTTTTATAATTATCTCAGTAATTAAGACCATATGGTAATAAATTCCAAGTAGAATTTATTTATAAAATATAAAATATAAAAAATTCCTACATTCAAAGAACATGACTTTTCTGTGAACTGGTCTTATTGATCTTCTTAATATAGGTGATCATAAAGCAAATTTTCTAGCTCTTAACTGCCTATCTAACCAACCGAAACAAAATTTGAGAAATTATTTTTTTGAAGGTACGCGCGGAAGGAATGTGATGATTTAAAATAATAGAATTCTCTCGCTTATGGTTACAGTAAAAAATTTCCATATTTTAAAATGGCAACACCCACATTTTCCCCCCTGTAATTTATCAATTTATTGAAAAGCCATAAATAGTATTGGAACGAAGTAAGAATGGCAAAAATTGGCCAAAAAAGATAATTCTCAAGAACTAAGAACAAAACAAAAAAGAGAACAGAAAGATCTTTTATTGTAATTACAAATTTTCAAAGCACCCATCATTGAAAGATTATAATGCATTGTTTACGTTATATTGTTGATAACAATAACAAATATAAGATAGCCCAAGAATTTGGGTAATTTCAAATTTAATGACATATTTAGACAAATCTCCTAGATTTGATGTGTAAACCTTAGTTTTTTGATAATCCAGAACCAAGAAATCCATCAGAGTGAAGATAACAGAACAGCGGTCGTCACGAAACTGCAATGTTACAGAAGATGACTGTATTAAAGGGGGGGGGGTAGGATTTGTTAAACTCATGCAGTTACAAGAAAAATAGCACCATTTTGCATCCATGCAGTGCCATGAATGTTATTTCGGTGCTGCAATTCTGGAATTACTTAATATCAGCACCATTGTTACATATCGAGCACTTGTGATAGAGCATGTTTTCATGCTTATGAAAAATTCTTTTCAAACAAGCAAGGACAAAGACGAAAGTGTTTGCGATATTGTCCTTCAAATCACTGTATCTTCTTTTATAGGTGATGGTATTACATCGAGAGGTTTTCGTCAGCGCATTGAACGCATTTCTTGAAGTTCAGGCTTGTATTTAAGAAGAAATATACCTTATGCGTCCATAATATTGAGAAATTTTATTCGATTGATTGAACGATGGGACGTGAGCTGAATAAGGAAATTTTGTAAGACCTCCCTGTATTATAAGAAAGACGGAAATGAATCAAATTTTTAATCACTTCGTCACGTTTAAATCTAATTTTAAATCCATATTTAAATCTAATTAGCAAAAACTTACTGCAATGATCGCGTGTATCTCAGAAATTCAAATACCAAATTTGCTGCATTTATTAAAGCCTATAATTCCAAGCGCTATTTACCAAATTTGTCGAAATGGTTTGCAAGAATAAAAATAGTCAAAACCACGCTTCCACATAACATGTGATACAGAGCTATATCTAGTTATTTTTAACATGCGTGCAGTCATCGATAGGTTAATATGATTCCTTAATTCACTGGTAAAGAGTTATATTAGTAGTTCACATTTCCTGCTTGCAATCCCATATTGGCCTGTAAATGTTGTAAATTGGCTTTTGAGATATTCTGTATAAACTTAAACACAATGAATTTCCTTCTCTTCCCGGTTCTCAAAACATTGTTAAAAGTTATATTGTTACGAAAAATTGTTAAAACAATAATTAACAATAACCATTGTTATATTGTTATGAATATTCTAATAAATTACAGGTGATGAAATTGTTACCGAAGAATTTTGAAGTCAAAATCTGAAACAATTCAGTCAGATGGCAGTATTTCCATACGAAGTGGGTCTGTGTCGAATCGAATACGCGAAATCGAAATATCAACTCATTAGTCTTTCACTTAATATGATTCGGCATAAATGAGACATGGTCCTTTATGCTCTTCAGAATGTCCTTTGCTCGTGAATCCTTATGTTTGAATTGATAACAGGTGGCATTACTATACTTAGACTGACAATCTTCAAAGATATTTCAGTCTGCCATAAAAATAAGTCAGTTTAGGAAAGAGTATGGGAATTGGTTTGGTCTTAAAAAGCAAAGTCATATGAACAAGTTTAATGGTAAGACAGTTTCCCACCTCAAAATTTACGAATAAAAAAGATCAAGTTCCTGCTGCCGTTCCTTCCTCTTATTTCACAAGAATAAACGGCAGAGACATCAGAAAAGAATCGGCCAAAGTAATAGAAATTCTCAGAAATTTTGATGATGTTTTATTAAGTGATTTTTCTTTGGTAGTTTATATATATAGATAATAATATCTATATAGTTTATATATATAGATAATAAATCAGAACTATAAATATCAGATAAAATGTCATTCTTACAAATTTGTTTGTAAAAAATAAATAGATAAAGGTTCTAATGCGTCCCTATTATGTCGTCATTGCCTAAGAATTCAGAGAAAAATTATTAGTCGAAATTTCAGATTTATTTTCAATACGTTCCTCATTCAGTGCTAAAAACTTGGCAATTAAGATAATAAACAACAGAATCTATGCTCCATTGACTTATAAACAATTTAATACAGGAATTGTAAATGGTTCTAAGTCTTCTACGTTTGGCCACAATAATATTTCAGCACTGCTTTTAAATTCTGCAATAACTTTTAAGTGATCGTAATAAAATTGACAATAACATGACAAATTATACTTATCAAACTGTTAATATTATTCAAATATCATAAAAGATTTATAATTTTTGAAGAAATTAAATTAAAGAAATTTTTTAACCAATATATCTTTTAGTCTCCTCTGCTCAAAGGCCCTTGCTGAATAAATAGTCAGATATCCCCAACTTCCGGAAGGAGCGACGGATATTTATTAGGTATAGTTAACATTACAATTAACAATATTTAATAATAGTTGATTAGTATGTTTACTAACAACTTATAACCTTTTTTAATCTCTTTATCTGCGTTTTAATGAAATGCAGCCAATGATCCTAGGCAGCTCCCTATTTGGAATACTATACCACTGAAGGAGCTACAGTAGTTTTGAATTGGATATAATTATCATTCCGATAGTGACTTCATTTCTGTTTAATTGACTTATCCTTTATTCAAAAATTCTAGAGTCATATATAATTTGATTCTATATAATTCTAGGAAGAATTATTATCCAATGAAAGGGATTATTATCCAATGAAATAAATAATAATCAAAAATTTTGGCATTCGAATTTAGAGAATGCGGAAATGGGAATATCGTTCAGCTATACTACTTATAAAGCTTCTACCAGAGGTGTTTCATAGCAACAGATAAATTAATCTTTCAGGGCCACGAAATTAGTAAAAATGCCTTGGAAACTTTTATCTATTTCTTTGATGTCATTTAAAATATTTCAGCAGTAGTTTATCTTCTTTTGAAGATAATTAAAGACTAAATTCAGCACTCAAAGACATATTTATTTCTTCTGTAGAAGTTTTAAGTCATTAAGAAATTAATTGGCAATTAATGAATCTGATAATAATGTTTAATAAATATATGAAAATGTGGAAGTCTGTAATAAATGAGGAAAAATGAGATTAAATGTCAAAAAATTTTATATGATTTATTCTTAGGGCATAGTATATCCATAAAAATTGGTTTACGATAGGAGTTTATTCAACAACTTTATGATCAACAAAATAACATATCCGAAACTTATTATTTTTTGGTAAATATCTCGAAAATAATATCTTCTTAGTAATGAATCTCTTTCACTTCATCAAAAAATCGCAGTTAATATTCTTTCAAAAATGTCCTTGCATATACAAATCTTCAAATCTATTGATCCTCGTGAAGCAATCTAGAGTGTCAAAACTTTGGAATAATAAAATGGCCAACAACAAAAGCCAACTGACATACCTGCAGCTTGACATATTGCCAATATATCGGCAAAAAGGTCAAAATTAAAGAATAGTGCGCCATGGGTTGACTGGGATGGCACTTAAGAGCCTATTATGTTGGTATTAGGCACTTAATGCTCCATGTCTGATCTTGAATAGTCAATATTTGCACGTGTTGCTTCTTTTAATATACTAACTTCGATCGCTTGTTTATCAAAGAAGGTTGAAAACAAAGACGATATCAAAATTTGAAGTAGAATTTTGAAATTTATTTCCGAATAAAGAGCATATGGCTTAGAGTTAATGCGCACACATTAATTCATAAAGAAATAAGGATAATGTATTTTAATAAAATCAACAAAGTTTCTGATGATAAATAGTTAAAGAACTTCTTAATTTTCTTTGAAACTTCAAGATATTAACAAATTATTTATTTACTAATAGCGTTTGCTGATTTCGCAATGGTTTCTGACAATTAATTTGTTTGAAAAAAAATCGAAAACCTTTTGACATTTTATAAATTTTAGAAAATAAAGTACTTTTTTAGACAGATGTTCATAAGGGGTATTCATCTACAAATCCTGCAAGGGTATTCATCATTTTCCTGTTTTCCAAGTTTTAAAAGATAAGGCGTGATTTTCCTGCCCATAGGCCTAGAAATTATCTACCAAAAGCCATTCTTGTCGGTAATTTATGTTTATTTTTAAATTATTATTACGAAATTTCCGGGGTTCGTTTGGATAGTGGAAGTTATATGGTGTGAAGAACGCTCAATCACCAGGCGGCAGTAGAAAATAAAACAACGACGTTTATTTACACGAAGACACACGGGACACCACAAAGACGACAACTATATACAGCACAGAAGACGATTATCTTCAGCCGAGACGTGCAGCATGCAAGAGATTCTACTGCAGACAGTAGCACACAGCTTAATTCACCACTAGCTTCACTCCGTCGCTGCTCCGCTTATCTCTGGAAGGCCAATTCTTGATCGTCAATTTATACTACTCTTCCACTCCACTGGTTCGCGACTCAATTCACCACTGGTTCACAACTCTTCTCTGTCGCTTCCAACTATGACCCGTTCACGACTCGACACCGGCAGCTACAGGCTGCTCCTTTTATAGGTCTCAGGAGGCGGGGCTAAAAGCCTCTCAACCAATTAGGAACGTTCGAGGCGTGTCTCCTTTCCTACTGGACGGATCGGGAAGATTCTCGATGTTTCGGGTATAATCTATTTTGGCGCCAAAGTCGCCAAATTCATTGCCAAATCGCCAAATTTGTCGCTAAGCTCTGGGACCTCCTATGGAACCAACTATGCTGGGAAGCAGTATCACAGGTTCGTAACATTATTTACCATTTAAATATAAAGTGTAAAATTACTTACCATTTAAATATAAAGTGTAAAATTATTTACCATTTAAATATAAAGTGTAAAATTATTTACCATTTAAATATAAAGTGTAAAATTATTTACCATTTAAAAATAAAAGTTTAAAATTAGTTACCATTCTTTCGTATTCCACGTTTTATTATTCCAGAAATTCTGTAATACTTGATTGCAAACATTTTTAGTTTTTATTTATTTTCCTAATTTTGATATCATGTTTAAAAAATTCAATAAAGTTTTAAAATGAAATGATATAAAATCTTAAGCAACTGGAATGACCAATTTTAGAATGCATTATATAAGCATACCAGTATCAGAATTCAGCTCATTTGCTGGAATTAAAATTTCAGAATGCAATATATAGATTAGAGGAAAACATGCTTCAGAATATAGTGCAAGGTGGTTGTAATTAAACTCCCCTTATAATCAGAAACATATAACTCAAATGGATGAAGGGATTGCAACGAAATTTCGTATGTAGACTATACAAGAAAGAACGAGGGAAATATTGTCTAAAGAAAGTGTATGTTTAATATCGATTAAACATTCTCCACCTGTTTCGATATTAATGGGAGCATATTTTCTATTAACATGAATTTTCTCATTTATTTTTTTTTAAATTATGTGGTTTTTAAAGAAAATATGAAATATTCTGAATGGGAGTAAAAAAATTTAGTTGTTAATTTTATGAAACATTGCAGGAAAGTGATTAGAATACAAATTTAATTTTAAAAAAATACAGATTCTAGACTGATAAAAAAAGTGTTGTTTTTTGTTCCCATGATTAAAGCGGGATACAGCGAGATACATGTTTTTCATCATCATTCTTTTTCACAGATAACTAACAAGTAGCTCATCGAATTTATGTACTTTAAAATATCCAGAGAAATATTTCTTTCTTTTATAACCTAACGCACCATCTTTCTTACTCTCAGATTCTTTAAAGATTGTCTTTTTCTTTTTAAATAAAGGACAATTTCTTAAAAAGGAATTTTAAAAAAGGAGATTTTTTTAAAAAGAGGAGAATTTTCCTGCCTCTTATATTTTGCAAGCAGAATCCAAAAGATCTGCATGGAGCTGAAGGTGTTGGTACTATCTTTCTTTCTTTAATAGAAAAAACGAAGTTTTTTACTTAAAACATTTATTAACTAATGTATTTAGCTTACAAAATGCTTTCTTTTCTTTTCAAAAATGTCACTTAATAATGGATGCAAAATTGTACCAACTTTCATAAATTCATCGCAAGTATTAGCACAACATAAATAGATAAGCAAAATTTACTTTAAGATAATCATTTCAGCTAATCCTTTCAGTTAATGTTTCTTCTAATACTGTGAAGTCCAAAATCGTTTATATTGAACAATTAACAAAGCAAAACAATAATTTTTCGATTACTTTTCCGTTAACATGATACTATTGACATCGTGGCAATATTTGATTACAATTCATACAACGTTGTTGAAAATATTAGTCGAAACTCTAGTCTCGGTGACAGAGATGCACAATTTGATTATGAAAAGTGTCATATTAAGTGACGAGTGCTATTTTTTTGGCAAATGTTTCTATTCTTTCATATTAGTCATAAAAATTACTTACGCTTACTAAAATCTTGACGAAAAGAAATTAGTTTTTTTTTTCAAGATTAATGTTGATCTAAACAAGTCGACAAATTTTTAAACTCTAAATTTTTCGATTTACTATCGTGATTCAAAAAAATCAAATTTTTCCAGTTTGGTCAAATTTTTCCAGTTTCCAAAACCGCCGTTCACTAATGTAATTTTCAAAATAAAAAAAATATTAATCGTCTGATAGAAATGAAAATGTTTAAAATAAAACGCAGACAGTAATTCAAACAGCGAGATTTCAGATATAGTATATATAAAAATATGTTCCTTTTCATATGCAACATTTTGAAATACTTAATTCATCGAAACTGTTCATATGCTAAATCTTTTAACTTTTATGCATACCACTAGGCATTAGTCTTAAAATTTAATTTATGAAATTATATTTTAAACTTTATTACAATAAATATCACACTTTAAAAGAATATATTAAAATCCATTTTGGCTTACTACAAAATGATTTTAGTAAATGCAGTGCATTCACTTTTTATATGACAATTAAAGAATTTAACATAATATTATATATTTTAAAATCATGTATGACTCTAATTTTGTTTTGAAAGTTCCAGTTTTTTTAAAAAAATGTTTTATTGTAATCTCGGAAGTTTATCTTTTAAAAGTATCTAGAACATGTCGTTGTCTTAATCAATTAATTACCTAAAACTAATTATAATGTGACAAAGAAAAACATTGCTCAATTATCTTTCCAATTAGCAAATAGAATACAATTTTGTTCGGGCATTTTTTTTCTCCAAATCGTAAACACGCAGAGTTAATTAGTTTAAAAGAATAGAATTATCGTCACCAGGTCCCGTGAAGTTGTCTTTGGAATTTCTGTTCTTCCTCTTAAGGGAATAAGATGTAGTGATTAGACTTAATTTCTGTTTTCTGTTTACATTTCGGAATAAATACCGAAAGCTTTATACTGGAGAATACATTTCTCAGTTTTTGTTAATTACTAAGATATTTGGAATTTTAGAGAAAATAAGAATAATTTAATGCTACAATGGAGCTGTGAGTTTCATTCATTTAAAAAGTTTTGAAATATTAATTTAAGGTTACAAAGTGCGTTAATTGACTTTTTAAAATTCTATGAGCTTTCTTTTAATCACCAAGTGGTTATTGTTTCATAAGCTCAGAAGTTAAGAATGTCTGTAGCTATTTTTCTGAAAAAAATGTGGGCTTTAAATAATATACAGTCGGAATTTCTAAGATTTATTTGAAAATATTTAGAAAAATATTTTGCAGACGATAATTTCCTGCAAATTAGCAAACTTTTACAGCTTAAGAATTATTGTTTTCGTTTTTAATGTATTAAATAGATTTATTTTTAAAATTAAAAAAATGCTGAAATTCGATTAATTGTTGATAATTTTAATAGGATAAGCAAATTGAATTCAGCGGAATTACTAAATGTTGATAATTTATTTCATCCAATTCTGTTTTGAACAATTATTTATGTTGCACAACACTTTTTCCATTATCAATAAAATTATTTTTTGAATGTTTTCAAAATATTATACAATAAGAAATTCTATAATTCTAATGATTGAAATTATTACCAGATGATATTTAGGTTGATTGTATTTATTTCCATTAATTAATTCTCTCTTTCCAAAAATTATTTCAGTTCAAGTATTCCAGATAATTGGAAAATTTTAGCTACTTCCTTCAAAGATATGATTTTTCAAAAACAGCAATAAAAGCTTTTTCTCTTAGGGTTTTAATATACAAAAGAGGCCTTCGATTAATTGATAGCTATTAAGAAAATGTACATCCAGACATTCTTTGACTGTTGTTAAAAACTTCCCAGTCCAAAGTCCATCTGAGCATGCATCTCTAACAAAGCATGCGCTATGGATATTCAATGAATCGCGCTTAAAGAATGGGGGGTTTAATGTAATAGAGATATCCATGCGTCTCGTGCTTCCATTGTGGTTTTGATGAATGGAAATATGAGGCCCAACAATTTTGATAGAGTTAATTAAGTTTATAATATATTTTCAAAATTATAATTTTTTTTATAATTTATGCAAAATTTCAAAATTATCTGCATAAATCACTAAATAAAAATAGTTTAAACAAGAAAGGCGTTTTTAAGTGTAAGCCTTTTTTGTTTGATTTAATCATTAAGAAATAAACTGCACATTTAATGGATGATTCACATTTTGTTGTTTTGTTTGATTCGTCGAGTAATAAAAAAAAATCCATACAATCATTGAGAACAGTAATGATAATCGCTTAAGTCATATAAGATCCAATTTTCTCAAAAACTTGGTTGCTGAAAAAGTTATGTTTGTACTAGACATTTTATCTTCCTGTGAGAAGCATTTGAAATATTAAAAACTAAGTGTCAAATATTCTTCATACGAATCAAATTAAACCATCATCTATGCTATTACTCAATAAAATTCTTAGATTAAAAACTACTGATTGCCTTATTGCGGATGAAATATCTATTTATTACTTAACTGTCTTTTCCAAATGTACGATGTTCGTTATTTCGATTTAATGTCATTCTAAGAAAACCAAAGATTTACAAAGATTAGGCCTTACAAATTAAATAATTTGTCAATTTTATAGGTTATAATATTAATATCACGCTAGAAATTAAAATGTTTCCGTTTTATTGTAATTTGAAAATTCTCCGAATCCCCTCCAGATCATGATTATGGATAAAAATTACAAGAATCATTTAAATTGTCCATAATAATTTTTAAAATAGACAACAAGATGACTACATTTTAAGAAATGCAATTTTTCCTTTTTACGTTATTAATTATTAACTAAAAATTAGAGTGCAAAATGAAGCATTTCCTTATTCGAAATAACATAAATACATGATATTTATAAACTGCAAATTTAACTTCTATTATGAACTGAACATGAAATTCTTTCATAATTATGTTTATAGAAATTGTTTATCTTTGCATATGAATCTTGTATTCGTAATTTGAAACATCGAAGTTCGGCAAAAAATTTCAAAGGGATATATATATATATATATATATATATATATATATATATATATATATATATATATATATATATATATATATATATCCTTTTATTTACTTAGCTTTATACACTATATGGCTTCTTCCTCATTTTATTCCCTCTCTAGATTGTTACGTACTCAAATGTAGCCAAAAAGTGCTTAAAATAATGAGTTATTATAATGAGAAAATCATATGCAGTAGCAGCCTGCCCATTACAGCCATAATTACAGTATAACCATTATCACTTTGCATTACAATGATGGGTTTGCATGTTATGTTAATGCTCTCATTTCTAGGACCATTCAAAGTGATGAGTATATTCACAATACTGGAACGCCATATTTTGCCTTTCGAAGATTAAAGAGATCCCCTATCTTCTCAAAAACGACAACGACAGATCGAGCCCTTTAGGGATCAATATACAAAAGAGGAAGTCATTTAGATGTCTATTAAGCCATCTATTGCTTGGACACCTTTTGAGAGTTCTCAGACAAACTTCCTATACCCAAAACCTATGTGGGAGAGCATCTCTAACAACCAAAGGACGTACCATGGGTATTCAATTAATCACACTTAACGAAAAGGGGAAGAAATATTCAAACATCTAGGAAACCCGCTATAATTTCAATTAAAAGGCTTTCGTGGTCAATCAGTATCGAAAGTATTAAATATGTTCCTTTTTTTTATTTTAATCATTAAATAAATTCACAGGTTTTAAGAAACGCAACTTTTATTGCAGTGAAAAAAACAAGAAAATTGTATAAAATTGAAGAAAAATGGAAACTTAATGTAAGAATATATAAAATGAAATATAATAAAAAAAGTCTTTCTGTCAGTCTTTAAAATCAATGATATAAACCAAACAAAGCTTCCAGTCTTAAGTAAAAGCATATTTTAAGGGACAGGTTCTTCTTTTTTGCTTTAAATGAATATTCCCATTTAAAATGTTACTTTAAATGAAACTGCTGACTTAGAAAACATATTTTTTAATACAAAAAGATTTTAACAATAAAAAATCACCAAAATATTACAAAAATGAATATCTCAAAAAATAAAGCTTTATAACCCGATGCTCCAAAATTCTTAAATCTAAATTGACTTCTAATTTACATTCAAATTCTGCTCAATTCATGATTCAAATTCTGCTTTCTAATTTTTATATTGAAGAAATGAATTAGTTTTACGACAAAAGTTGCATAATTACTCCAAGAATAACTCGCACTCACTTTTTTCTTAATTTTTGTAAAGGGCTTCCGTCTGCAGAATAAGAAAGAAATATGTCTTCTTTGAAACAAAAGAAGGCAAATGATGAAGAATGCATATGATTCATCATTATTGCTGGGTAAGTAACGTTAATGATGTTCTAATAGCTACTGTAATAATTCCCGAGACAGAGCAGTTAAAGAAATAAAATTGGAAGAGATTATTTAACTCCTTGTCGCTAATTATGGGAACACCGTGATTTAAGAGAGAGGCAGTTCCTTAGTTAACGCATGTATGTGTGAACTTTGTTTGAAAAAATTCACGAAAAGCTAAAGTTCGTGTAATAGCGAATATTATCAATATAATTTCAGTAAATTTCATTTTTTTAAAATGAACAATCTTTTGTAAACTGAGAGCAAATTTTTATATTTTGTGTGAAGTAATTATTTTAACATTTCGTTACAGATTTTATTTCATAGCTTCATTAAAAAAAAATTTATAGAAAAAGAATATAAATATTTGTTTGAAAAAGATTTTTATAAATTTAACTTCAAATTGGCTTTTTTAAAATATAAATAAGAATTAGATCTTTTAAAAGTTTTTTTGAAATATTAAAAATGCAATCTGCTTTTTAAAATATTAATACCTGAATTGAATAGAAGATTGTGTTTCAACAATAATGTATTTTTATGTAATTTTATATTCTTCAGCTAGCTCATATTTTCATTATATTAAAAAATTCTGTTCTTCAATGCATTTTTTAGGATGAGAGATATTTAATATTTTAAAACAGAGTACAATCTTATAATTTTAAAAAAGTAAATATATATATATATATATATATATATATATATATATATATATATATATATATATATATATATATATATATATATATATATATATATATATATATATATATATATATATATATATATATATATATATATATATATATATATATATATATATATATATATATATATATATAAATAACACATGAAAAAACAACTTATTTGACATGAGGTTATACCTGATCTATCAGAGCATATCAGGAATAGTGGTTAGCTCTTCGGACTCCCTTGTATTTGTCACATGTTCGCTCTCGTGTTTGCAATTCAATTAGATGTCGCTTATAACTTTAAAGGAGCCAAAGCATTGGAATTTATTGACGGTTTACAAAAAAAAGTGAAAGTTGAAGTTTTGGTTTTGAAGGTATTTACACCTTATGAAGCTCAAAGTCTGTTCAGCTTTTTTTGAGTGAAGAGATAAAACATTTTAGAATTCTATTTCTTTCAAACTTGTTTATACAACTTATCTATATTGCAATATTTAAACTAATCTGACAACTTCGATTAGGACCCAGTTTACCTGTTGAAAATGTAATCTAATAGATAAAAATGAACTTTTGTTTGTTCGTACCTTATGCGCTGCCGTACGATTTATCCGATGACGTTAAAACTTGACCAACTTATTGCTTGTACATGCGCGAAGGTTGTAGGCATAGTACAATTAGCATATCTAATATATAAAATATTGTTTGTTTGTACCTTATCGCTGCCGTACCGTTCAACCGATTGCGATGAAACTTTGCTAACTAATTGTTTTGGACCTAGAAAATCCATGTTTCTCACATGGCCAGTTGTATTTTGGATGTCGTGAGTCGGACAGCTACGAAATTTACTTGTTTTTGTTGAAGACGAGGAAAAAAAGTATTGTCTACCCTAAAGTATACTTGAATAATAAAATAGAAAAAAAAACAATAAATATTAATTATACTTCTCCTTTATATGTCATTCAATTTCATTGAATGTATTCATTTTGTACAAGAAAATACATATAATTCTTTATATCATTCCTATTTAAATAAGATAGTGTAACATTCCCCGTTTCCCAATACTGATAAGACATTATGTTGTACTGATTCATTGTGTCGTCGCTGTTACTTACTAAATTCATCGAGATAGCCACATGGTGGATCTTTTCCCCTGGGTGGTCTCGCATCTGTTCATTAGCGACTACAATGAAAGACCACATATGGAATTCCTCATCCCAGAGGTATTGATAGTGCCTTCAAAGAGAAAGGGGTGTCCAAACATCTGAATACTAGATGTTTCTCTTTGTGAAAGAGAAACTGGCGCCGCTGAGATAGCATATGGCTGAACCCCGATTGGCTGAAGGAGAGCTCAGATGACAAATGTAAATTAAGAGGTGGAGATTGTCGCCAAAATAAAGCTTGGAATTTGTTTTTTTAAAGAGGAGAGAAGAAACGAATTGCAGGAACTGTTGGACTACGCCCACGAGTTCGGAGTCTGAGAAACTACCCCTGGAATGGTCTGAGAAACTACCCCTGGAATTTTGTTGACGTGAGGCAGAACTGAGTTTCAAGAAAAACCTTCGATTTTGACTGTTGTATCTTCTACCACAGGTGTAAATAACTATTTATTTAACCAAGGTTAGAACAAGTTGTTTTTTGTATATATAGGGCTGTAAAATAAAGAATTTTCTGGAAATTCTGCTTCGTTATTTGATCAGTCTACATCAGGACATTACAATAACTATTTCAAATTTTAAAGAGTATTTCCAAAATTATTTCTTCTGCGGCAGCAAGGTGTCGGGTACCAGCTAATGAGATTATAATAATATCAGTTTAATTATAATTTAAACGAAACGTACTTCCTGGATTTAAAAAATTATTATTCAAAATCATTAAACATACCATATCAACAAAGCAATGAATATGGAATCATTAAATAAGCAAACGAAATAATGTAATTAGAGAAATAATTCAAAAGTATCGACAAGCGTTAACTATAAAAACTGTAACTTTTACATTTAGATTTTTGTTAATTTAATTTTAACAATAATTTAATGATTAATTATAATAGAAAAATTTTTCATAACGAATTAATAAGGCATAAGGCGATTTTAATAACTGCATTTTAAAGGAGGAATGCTATGTCTCTAACAGAAAACAAGACTATAGATACTGAAGTCTTCTATAAGAATTTCTCATAAAATTTTTTTTAAAAAATCTCAATGAAATAGTTCAACAGTATCGACAAGAGTTAGCTATGAAACTGTAACTTTTAATTTTAGATATTTTTTTAATTTAATTTTGACAACAATTTGAAAATTAAATATATTGATTGAAATATTTTTCAAATTCACAATATGATTGTAACAACCAAATTTTAAAGTAGGAATGCTATGATTCAAACAGGGAACTAGACAAAAGAAACTGAATCTTCTGGTAGGAATTCACAACCGAATCTTTTTAAACAATCTCAAAGCAAGTGAAAAATATGTAAGAAAAAAATCCAATGACTTAAAGAATCCCAGATAGAAATACTGAAGTTTCAGCATCAACAATTAAATGTTCTGCAATAAATCAGGAAAAATGGAAGTAACGAAACACATTTATCGTTATAAATCCTCAATATCACTGGAAAAAGTTTCGAACAAACTGAATTTCCCTGTTTAATGTTACGGAAAATATGGCACGAAAAATAGATTGCTTGGATTCAAGCTTTAAGTTACATATCGTATACGACGAACAAAGGAATGATTCTAGACATTAAATGATGCTACTTTTGTTACAAAACCATGTGATGTTATTGTTTGATTTCTGCAAACAGGAAATATGCAATATTTCCTGTACTACCTAACTGAAAAATTAGTTCTTTTGCTCAAACAGAAACAATCTTAAATTCATTAACTTTAATTTTGAAATCCTTAGTGAAATGTACTAATATTTTAATTTTGATTAGGTAAATCGGTGAAATTTATTGAAACGTTTAGTAAATTTAAATTCTTTTTCCTTTAATTAAAGGTTGAAGACGATGTTTTCTATCATTAATTTTGGGGCACTCTTGATATGAATCCAAAATTTAAAACAGTTAGTATAGAGAGAGAATGAAAACCGATATTTTTATAACTGTTACACGCTCTATTTTCTTACAAACTGTCACAAAATCTGAATTCTCTAAATCATACTAGTAACTGATTCTACTTTATCATATCATACTAGTATCAGATTCTACTTTTTAATTTCATACTAGTAACTGATTCTACTCTATCATATCATACTGGTATCAGATTCTACTCTATTATATCATTCTAGTATCAGATTCTACTTTATCGTATCATACTAGTAACTGATTCTACTCTATCATATCATACTAGTATCAAATTCTGCTTTATCATATCATGCTAGTAACTGATTCTACTCTAGCATGTCATACTAATATCAGATTCTACTTTATTATATCATACTAATACCAGATTCTACTTTATCATATCATACTACTCGTAGTATAACATTAAATTTCACGACTATTCAAATGCATTCTTAACGAGTTCATACAATTTAAAAACATGTTATAATAACTAACAAAATTGAATTTTTCATAGTAATTTTGAGTAAGTAATCGGCATAAAAGGGTCAAATCCATACTTTTACTACAATTTCTTTCTTTTTTACGAAGCGCAAAAAGAGGGATTTAAAATATAATCAATTAAAGAGCTAAAGGTCGTATATTCAATAGCTGTATATAACTATCTACATTAAAAAAATCGTCAATAGAAGCATAGAAATTTATGATAATTATATACACATTTTATTAGATCATTTGATGACAAAATATATATTGAAATCGGGATCACAAAATACCATATAATAACTAAAAGATTAAGATATTTATTTATTTGTTTATATAGCTGGCAATTTCTATGAAGATGTGTAGAATCAATGGCTATAATTTTGGAAATATATTTAATCATTGTTTCTCACCAATCAACATGAAAGCTGTAGTAGTAGAATTGTCGACATGAGAGTGCATGACTTGCACAGATACAGACTGTCAATAACAAAAATTTCATTCTTTGACCATTAGAATTCCTAACGCTCCTTTAGAAGCGAGTGGTTTTTTTAAACATTGGAGATTTTGCTTTTCTTCTTGTAATTCAAGGTAATAATTTTCGACTCTTCTCCTTTAATTCTAAATTAATAGATTTAGAGGAGTATTAATAAACAAAGTATGGTTTCAGTGAATTTTCGCCAATTGCTGAAAGAGATAACTTCCATCCTATAGATTACCATAGCCAGAAGTTACAAAATTTATTTTGATACTTTTTCTTGCTTTTTATAATAGTTTAGTTCACAATTTTTTAATTCAACTCCAATTTAATATGACGTCAAGGTTTATCAATAGAACCTGAGAATAATTGACTGAATTTGCTACTGCATTTTTTTCTAGTATCATCTTTGCTTTAAAAAATATAATCTTTGCAATGTGAATGCTTTGGAAACAAATGTGCGGTCATTGTGACACTAAAATAATATATAGGAATATAACTAATGATTTGATATTTAATCATAAAAGTTAGATTAAATATTGCATACAAAAGAAAAAAACATTTAGTCTGAGAGATCGCCTACATTATTATGAAGCATATAAAAGAACGATTGCTGAAATTTAACATAAGTGAATTGTATAACACACTTAAGTATAAAGTATTGCAATAACACCGATTCTAAATTAAAAGAAATTATTTCATGTTTTCGAACTGGAATGGTTTCTGTACCATGGACCCTTAATTCTTCTTTCTAAATGAAGCAAAACTAAATCTTGATAATGAACATTTCAGGGGTTGTACTAAAAAAAAATATTTTTCCTTTGTGTGCAGACTGTTTAGATCATCCACCTCAAACTATTAAAAATTCCTTTTCCTCTGTAGATTTCTTTTACTGTAACCATTCAGAATATAGCTTTGCTTTTTTTCATTATTTGATAAGTAATGTCAGTTTATTGCCCTAGGAACAGACAAGAAAAATTGATATCGCTTGCAAATAAAAGAAATCATTGTTTTCAACTTCGACTAAATTTATATCTTTGAGGCAGACGATTTTAAAGAAAAGTAAAATCTCTAGTTGCACAGAATTCTTTTTCATTATAAAACATGAAAAAATGGCTTCAATTATTTAGCATAAAACATTACTTAAAATAAGAAAAAAAAAAATAACAATTCAATAAGTTTTTTTACAGGATTGGACATACGAAATCCCATTATTTCACAACTTCAAAATTAGTATATTTCAATGAAATAACATGCTATTTTGTTATAAAAAATTTATTCACTCTAATAAAGCAATATATACTGTTATGAACAACACATATCGTTATGAACGAAAAACGTTCGTTGAATCACACAATGCGCCAACCTTAATCACTGCAACACTTTCACTGCATAAAAAAAGAAGCAAAATGTGTTTTGACCCACAGCCACAAAGAATTAGAAGGCAAAAAAATCATTTCTTATTTCTGTGTCTAAATCCTCTAATTTAAATGATTTAGTGACAATTTACACACACACACACACACACACACACACACACACACACACACACACACACATATATATATATATATATATATATATATATACAGAGAGAGAGAGAGAGAAATCACGCATTGAAAATGAAAAATGCACATCGTTTTTTTAAAAATGCAATTTACTTTCAAATCCAGCTAATGTACTTTTTATACATTTCGCGTCTTATATTTATCAAAAGTATGTTCATTTGCTTTATAAAGTGCATTAAATTCGTAAAAGGCAAAGAATTTACTTTTCAAACAACGGTAGGACATAAAATAGGTTAGTTTCATTGTCATTCAGTATCAAGAGGAAGCTTTTGATGATTATACGGATTAAGATATCCACGAATTTAATATTTCCCAAACCGCTCTCCAGGAGCAGTCGTTAAAGGACGCACTTACTCCCTCGATGTCATTCGTCGACTGAAGAGAACATCCAATTGTTTTTTATAGCTGCCATGAAGAGAAAAAAACTTCGTTCTGAAGCAGGCGATAACATTCGTAAAGCGTTCTGAAATTAGAAAGAATATCTTTTTTTATTTCTTCTTTTCAGAGTGTGTCACAAAAGTCTTTAAGTGTATCATGATTTCAAATTTGTAATTATTTATTTTCCTCAATTTTCAGAATTTCTTATTTTTTACTTAAAAAAATCAAAGCCTATTTCTAAACGCATTTACTATGACAAATTTGCGAAAAATTATCATATGTCTTGAAATAGACATTTTGGTATTCACAGACATTCTTGTTAAAAATTTTGGAATATCTGAAACACTATTTCTAGATTAAATTTGAAACTGAAAGCGAACGCATTTCTGCTGATTCCTTTAATGTCTGTTTGAATTTAATAAAATACCTGAAATATGAAATTGCGCTTCATTGCAAGCATCCGGAAGAATAATTGTACAAGATAGCTTTTTATGTGATAGTAAAATTTTCTGAAAAAATTATTACATAATCAAAAAATTGTTTTTTTAAAGATTTAAGGAAGTTTAAAACGTGAAATTACATGAAAATTTGAAAGTAGAATTTTTTTACTATTATTTGGTATATGAGAATTAGCAATGGAATGAAGAACAAAATTTTTATCTGACGAAAAATAATGCATAATACAATATTTCTCAGTTTATTTTTTTTCATTAAAGCATAGATTTATATTGAATTTTAAAGATTTACTTGCTATTATATATAATATACATTTGATGACCCAAACTGTTGGGTAAAATTTTAATCATGCATTCAGAAAAATTTTTCAGAGAAAAAAAGAAAGAGGTTTTTTTTTTTTAAATTTTTTTTTATTTATTTCTCTCACTTTGAAATGATTTTAGGATATAACAATAGCAAAACCATTAGAAGATGGGAAAAAAAGCTTGGTTGCTGCAAAGATCAGGAATTGTGTCCCTTTCAGTTAATAAAGCGATTAAGGAATAGGAAAGTGATTTTTAGGAACACAAAAAAGATCACAATAGGAAAAAGCTGCAAGCAATTCCATCTGCTCTTTTAATTGCAGGAAGTAACAAGAGTAAATTTATCTTTCTCACTTGTCACGAAATAATTTATTTTGACATCCATTCATAAAAATTATTTGCCTTTTTAGCCAAAAGAATAGAAAAAAAATCATAATAAATTGTCATTTAATTTCATTAATTTTCTATTAATAACACAATATCGGGTAATAAAAATGAAATTTCATTTTATTTGAATATAACATTTTAAATTTAAATCGAATAAATTATATTGTTCAATATATCATTTTGATCGACTTCTAATTAAAGCACACGATTGCATCATCGTTTTTATTATTGCATCATTCTCTATGGGACCAACCGAGACTATCAAATAGAAAAAAAAATTTTTCAAGAATGACAAATTTTTATTGACAGTTATCCTAAATTTTGAATTTAAAATTGTATTAACTCAACACTAGGGCCCTATTTTTGCAAATATAAATATCCCAAACTATATCTGTAAACAAGCATATTATTACATGCATTATTTGAAGAAGCAATGTCTATATTTGGTAAATGAATTATTCGATAAATCTTATGGATAGCCTTATATTCATATCAAGATATATAGTAACTAAACATAAATAATATATCTCAAAGAAGCAGAGAAAAGAATTCAATACCTGACTGATGATCAACATCCAGTTGGGGGAGATTGATATTTCATTTGTTTGGTAAAAATGAAATTAATACAACCTTTAACCATTAACCAATACAACCATTAATACTGAGATGAAATTAATACAACCTTTGTCATTATATTATTTAACACATTGATTGCCGTGCTGACTATCTTACAATGCACATTTATATGGGCCCGATCGATCACCAGTGACCCCCCCCCCCAGGAGGCTAATCAATGTGTTAGTAATATAAATGATTATAATTACAAAGTGAAAAAACTAATGCTTCTAAATGAAATGTTAAAACATTTATTTCACACGTTATAAAAATGGAACAAAAAAAGATTCTGCTTTTTAGAATTGATCAGATCATATCAAGAACGTGCCATTCTAAAATTCGAAATTTGCTTGTCAATGAAAAATTCCAGGATTGAAAATTATATTTCGTACACACTTGCTTCTTAAAAAGTATTCGTGGAAGTATTTTAAATTATTTAAAGCAGGAAAGGTGGGTCAGTAGAAGTCAAATTTAACTATGCTGGTTTCAATACTAAAATCAAATCTCAAATATTTACAGTATAAAAGAAGTTGAGAGGCAATAATTATCGAGATACATTAGATCCTGATGACTGCAGTAAGGTATCATTACTTAGCAGGGTAGCATTTATTTTTTATTATAGCGTCACATTGATGATTCATTGAGCTGATGAGAGTTTTAAGCTCTTTTTTCGTTATTGTATAATGCCAGGAAACAATTATAGCCACAATTAATTCTCTTTTACTTGAGGAACACTTCATATGTACAAGAGGTTTCAAATGGTGACATAAGTTTTCAATAATTTTGAGATCAGGACTGTTTCTTGACCATGATAACAATTCAATCTCTTTGTACTAAACCACGCTTTCGATATTTTTGCTGTGTGGCAACGAGCTGAATCCTGCTGAAAAATAAATGATGTATTGTTGGGAAAGAGATCACTGATGGAATCTGTAAGTTTTGGCTCTAGAATAATGTCGGTGTCTTTTCTTTTATTTAATGTCCCATCGATAGCACGAGCGAGACTAATACCGTCTGCTGATATGCCAGAACAAATCATAAACTAGCTAAGTTCTTCATAGTTGCCTGAAGGCAGTCAGGATGTAGCTCTTTGCCTATTCTACGTCTTACCTATTTTCATCATCATTATCGAATAACAATATCTTTGTTTCACCACTCCGTATAACTTGTGACACTGATCATTTGTAGCATTAATACAGTCCTTTGTGCAATGTAATCTTTTCATACGCTGCTGTAAATTGAGATAAGGTTTTTTTCGTTGAATTCTACCTCTTTGTCCAACATCTAATAATATTCTTTGAATTTTTTTTGAACTGGCATAAATGACAGCAATATTAAATTGACTCCAGATGGCCGCTGATGGCATTCTTCTATCTTGGAGACATAATCGTTCGGTTATTCTGTCATCAACAGATGTGGTGCACCTTTAATCAACTATTTCTACCTTTTTTTATTGAATTTGCCTCCTGATATCGTAAACAAAACTTTCGGATGAAGTCACTGAACCACTCACTTGTCTTGCAATTTCAGCATATGAAAGACTTCATTCATGTATCAAAATAATCTAAGTTCTCTTTCCAGGTATCCAATCTATTATTTTATTTGATATCATTGTTTCTTGACTAAAATTAGAAATATTTACAAAGATTCCAACTGTATATTAAAAAATTTAACAAAATTTCTAACTTGCGATTTGAATACAATAAAATATAATCTTACTTCAACAAAAAAATGCTTTCCGACTTTAAACGTAATGTTAGCATCTGCTAGCAGTTATTAGTATTTTATTGGTTTCCAGAACAAAACAGTGATATGTCAGGAAAGTTAGAAATTACAATCCACTTCATCACTGTGTTTGTTATTCAGATTAAAGTAAGAATAACTTTTTTTTCTATTGCAAACATTTGAATTTTGCTTTGTATTGAAATTGCATTAAATTCTCTTTAAAAAGATATGTAAGAATTTGAATTTTGTGAAATGTAACTTTTTCTATAAGCATAGAAAGTAAATAAACATAACGATTTCCAAAAGTTTTCACAATTTTGGCCTCCACTGTATAATATATTAATAATTAATAGTTAATTATTAATGTATTATAAGTTTTATAATTATATTATATTTATATTTTATTAGTACATTATAACTTTTAATATTTAATACATTAATAATTAATAGTTAGTTATTAATGTATTAGAACTTTTGTAAACTCAAAAGTAACCATTGTTTTAGCTAGTGTCATTATTACATAATTATATTTTTCTCAATTTCTTAAAGTTTTAACAGAAATAATCTCATAACAATTAAATTAAACGTTGCCTCATAGTTTCAGATTTGACAATATTGTTTGAAATAATCTACTTTGTTCTTAATATTCCCTACAAAATGTTCCAAATTAAAGATGACTTTCTCTTTGGAACCAAAAGAGATAAAATACGCCATAGAGAAAGTATCATACTTATCCTCAGGGATTTAAAATGGAAAGTATCTAGATATTTTGAAAGGTTTCTGTAGAGAATAAGCTATTTAAATTATTTGAAAAGACCATTCTTCACATCGCCTGAGTCAGCAAAAAGTACAAAAACTAATTAATCTCCTTTCTATCTTTAAGGACACTGTGAGAGATTCATTTAACAAAGCTTGCTACTAAAGTATTTAATTACAACTCTTAGGGATGAAATAAATCAAGATACTATTCATACTAGACATATTAAGATCACTAATTCTTGAAATAAATGTGCCAGCCTTGGCAGGTTGCGAAATTGCTTAGTTGTTCCTAGACTGTTATTAACTTTACAGGAAAGAGATTATATCTGTAAGAAAAAGAATTTATTGTCGGCATTAGTTCTTCTTTCTAACCCCAGATGGTAGCGCATTCCCGTTGTTTTGAAAGTTAGGCAGAAAATATTTCTTTTTTTTTCTTTTTTTTTAAATTAAGAATAGTAGACGTTTACGTGGAGTGTGAGCGATCAGTAGCTCGTGAGGAAAATCAGATCAAATTTATTTCAGCTATCACGCGGAAACCTGGCGAGTTTCTTGTAAAATTAGTAGTTTATGAAGAAAATAATTTTAAGAAATATTTGTAATCGTGATATGGGTTTGCTTATTGGAAATAGTATAAAAGTAAGTGTGTGGCTGGATTTGAATAAATGGACGATTAATCAAGAAAAGTGGTTTCTGATTTTCCTTGAGTAGAATCGTCTATTTTTTGCAAACAGGAGCTCAAGGTATGCTCTCACAAACAGTGCAGAAATACTTCGTTAGGGAAATGTCCCCTAAATTCGACACTTACTATACATAAATTTATTTGTATCAAAGTGTGATTATAGGCTATAGCAAAAGGGAGGTGACTTAAAAATATTCACCAAATTTTTTTAAAGTTGATAAGAGTATAAATAAGAAACTTTATTTTATAATGTATTTAGCGCTAATGCGAATTTGATTATTGTTTACTCTTTACAAAGCATAATTCCGAGATATGAAAATAACTTCCACCTCATGTACCGTCCTCGTCGTTTGATAGCTGTTCAAAATTACAAGGTTACTCCCAAAATACCCTTAGTGTTATTTTAAAGCGGGACATTAATATAACTAAACTAAACCTAATTTCCTAGCCCTCGAGTTATTCACAAATATGCATAACAGTTTGTCCTACATAAAATAGGCCACTAAAAGGCTTTACGTAAGAGGTTCTTTTTTTTTTTTCAGGTTTGAGACCAGATTCAACATTAGGCTTACCGCATATAGGATAGGTATTGCCACAGACTTCGATATTGAACTTTTTCTTACTATAGAGAAGGATAACATTTGTGGCAGGTATATGCAGCTTCAGGTATGATCCTTGTTATCTGCTCGCTGTTTAAAATCATGAGATCATGTCCAAATTTTCTAATGCGATTTCAAAATGGAACTTCGCAAATTGATCTAGTTGCTGTTAATTGAAAAGAGCAAATCAGATTCATTATGAATTCCATTTGTAGCAAGTATGTTTCCTAAATTATTCTTTATGTTCAACCCAAATTTTTTATTCGAAATTTTAATAACAAGTTATTTTTTACAATTTATTTGATGTGAAATGGGAGACCCAAAATGATATATATATTGTTGCCTGATATCATATTTTCTATTTTTGGTACTTATAGATAGCCATCAAAACTCTGGCTTTTCATCGATGATAAAGATAAAAAAAAAAATAGATGATGTTACAGAAAAATGCAAATAAAAAAACTGTACATAAGAAATGTCATTGAAACTGCTGAGGGAGAGATAGCCTGGTTGGTAGGGCTTTAGATTCGCATCCCTTGGGTTGTGAGCTCGAGCCGCGCCAGACGAAGTCTTACAGTGTACATGGTGGCTGGTGCACGTAAAAATCTGTCGTGGCCTCAACGTCTCTAGATGTAGAGGCAATACAACTGGTGATATTGGATCAGTCCGTTCCATGAGAAAGAGTTTGACGCATGAGTAGCAAGAACGTACTCTTGGTCCTAGTTGGCGCAACTGAAACAAGAGATGCTAAAACGTGGCTTAAAATTGCTAAATATGTCTGCGTCTTCTCTATGACAAGTACCATAAGAAGCAACAACATGAAACCACTTGTGACAGCTAGAACCACGAATATTGTATGCTATTTTAAGGCACATCAATAATCTGGTAGTATAAGTACCCATCTCATTAAAATGATTGGTATAAACAAAACATTTTGGCAAATTTTAAATAAGACAATATGCTATAACAGTACTGCTATATTCCTCTGCAATTTAACCAGTAACCGGAGACGGGAGTCAAATTGACTCCTCTCTTCGGTATTCATTAGCTCTGATTATCAAGTGGTATTTTACCCTGGAATGCAATCATCTCCTCAGTACCTTCAAGTTCTTCTTTCATCAGTATGAGGCAAAAGTCTAAATATGATCACGTGCGCATAACCGAGTTATTCTTTTTCAATTTTTCTGTTGTTATTTATAGAGTCATTCACTCCATGCATATGAAAGTGCTTTTAATTTGAATGATGCATAAAAAAGGGGAAAATGTACTTAAAATACTATTTTAAAATATTGTATTCTTCAATTTTTATAACAAGAGTGTAAATTCGTAATATCTAAGTGAAGTAAATACTCATTAAAACATTGTTAGGTTTTTCTTTAAATATATTTCCAACATTTAATATTATAACATTTAACATTTTTGATATTAATATTTTCAATATTTTTAGTAACTACATGATGTTCAAAGTGTATTATGTTTCAAAAATAAATTTCAATGCAAAAGAAAAATAATAATTTAGTCATTTTGACTCTCCCTGTCACTGAAAACGTGTGAAAATTCATGTATCCAGTTACGGGTTAAAGTAACTGTTAACTGAGAATAAATACATTATCTTTATGAAATAAAAAGGGATAAATTGTGATACACGGACTAATTTAACAAGTTATTTTTCCTCAAAGTCTTAAAATTGTATATTACATGTTAATGATATTTTAACGTTTTCTTTACACGTCTAAGAGAAATAAACTCCTCAAACGTGTATTCAATAAATTGTCCAAGCTATTCTTAAAGATGACTTCACCCGTGGGCGGTGTCTGGGAGGATGGCAAAAATTAATTACTTTCTTCCTCCGCTTGTGGAAAACGTGAGCGACTTGCTTAACAAGCCTTCAACTAAGATGTCTCGCTTGAGCTCCAAGGAAGAAAGGAAAAGAGAGGTTTATTACATCGGATATCAAGAGCTTATTTTCTTGTGAGAAGTTTTCCTGGGGAGTGTTATCTTACTTTATAACTTGGCTTTTCTTAACTTGTTGCAAAAGACAGACGAGATAGCTAATAGGCAATATGCTAGTTGTATTTAAATATTTCTGTATAAAAAGGAAATGCTGAACTTATAAATATGCATGGGATATTGATGCGATAAGGGTAAATTAAACGTTACATGTTTGTGAAGTATTCTTAGATAAAATTGATGCCATTTAGTGTTATGTAGCAGTTCATTTATTGATCAGTATGATATTTCTTTATTTTATGAAAAAGTTAAAATTCAGATTGTTTGTAACTTTGATGCGATAATATGACCAAGCTATTTTGTTTTGTAAGTTTACTGGTTTCTTTTCATCATGAGTTAATGATTTTTAATTAATTAAAGTTTACATAGAGGAAAAGAACATTCTTTTCAAAAATCAAGGAACAAAGGAATTTTTTCCAGTTGGAATTTTGCAGCACAGGTTTAATTTATTTGATTGATGAACTCATAGAATTATTTTATAAAATTCATTTGGAAACCTATTAGACTATTATTTTAATCATTTAAATACTTAGTTTATAAATTATTAAAAATCTAACCTCTTTGTTTTGCCTTTAAAATTTTAAAATTAAATATTAAAAATAATATACTTTTGCCCTTTCTAACTTGAAATTTGACATTATTTCTTCTTTATATATTCTTACATTCAATGTTTTAATAAGGGACTTTAAATAATATAAAAAAATTATGATTGTTTTGGTCAGCTTGAAATTAGCCACGTTAATAATTAGTCAATTTATACAATGAAATTTATATTTAATTTATATTATAACGTATCTGGGAAAGTAACTAGAGGAACATGTTTCTTAATATTAATTCTTATTTGGCTTACAAACAATTCGTTTGTGATGAAATATTTGTACCAACCGAAACTCCTGATTTAGAAACAGTGATTTTATTCATTTAAATAAGTGATGTAAGATTCAAGTTCAATATTCAAATATAATATCGCGAAAGAAAGAATATCACTGTGATATCTTCAGTATTGTGTTTTGAATAAGTATCAAAGATTTCAAAGATAAATAATTTAATTTTAAAAAACAATTTCTGGATTAAATTCTGTTTCAAATAAACAAACAAATATTAATTGCATCCTTTCTTAGACATATAAGTAAGGAGGAAAAAGTGCCTCCTTCTTTAGGCATAAAATGTCATAAGTACGGAGGAACGCGTGCTTTCTTTCTTAGGCGCAAAAGTCATAAGAGGTTTACGTGCTTCCTTTCTTAGATATAAAAATTCATAAATAAAGAGGTACACGTGTTTCCTATCTCAAGCATAAAAAAGTCTAAAGTAAAGAGGTACAATTATATTAATCAACATCTATTGGCGAAGTTTTGGCTTAAGTCATTGTCGAACTTTAGACTTTAACTACATGTCACTGCCGAAAATAGTCAAGTGATTTACATTACATACTTGACAATTAAAAGCTGATTGCAATAAACATGACATTTTTGGCGACATTCTTGGTGAGTAATCGCTGGATTAAGGTTAATACAAAAGAAACCACAATAATAATAGTATTAAATTAGAAGTTTAACATTAAAAAATTTACATTTAGATTAAAAATCAATTTTTGAATTTCGTTAAGGAAAACATTTGTATTTTAAAATCAATTTATTTTTCTTTGAGAACACATAACACATTTGATTTTACACATAAAAATTCCAATCAAATTTTATTTTATTTTCTATCAACTTACTTTCATTAATTCCATTATGTAAATTTTCCTAAATCAAAAGAACTATCATTTGCAATCATTTGGTACTTACCAATCTTTGGCATCATTCAATTTTGCAATCATTTGGTTCTTATCAATCTTTGGCATCATTCAAATTTACCATCATTTGGTACTTACCAATCTTTGGCATCATTTAATTTTGCAATCATTGGTATCATTTGCAATCTTTTGGTATTTGCAATCTTTGGTAACATTTGCAATCTTTTGATACTTCATATTCTTTGAATCGCTTAACATTACTTAAAAATAATAATCTTTTCCTTGAATTTCAAAATACTAATTACGTATTTCCAATAAAATACAAGCTCCACTGACTTTTATTATACTTAAAAATCGGCATTCATGAAATTCATTCCAAAAGCTCTTCTAAAACTAGAAGAGCTTTTGGAGAGACAAATACTTTCAATTTCACTCTGAGTTTCCTTCTAAAAGCTGTAATCGAAACAGCATGCTAATAATGCGAAATTTGCATTCTTTTATTTGCATTTGCATTCTTTTGTCATGTGATTAGATTTGTTCTGCTTAAGTTGGATACTTGTACGAAATGGATAACATTGTATTTCCATAAATTGATTTGTTTGTTGTTCAAGCAATGGCAAATGAGAGAAAATGATTTCAATGATTTTAAATTTTCATAGAATTTATTGTGATTTCTTCTGAACAATAGACATTTTTAACATATTTTAGAAAAATATTATTTTCTACAATTATTGTCATTTTACGCGCTTGCCTTCTGAGGTTGTAAATTCGTTCGTAAGTGGAAATAGAATTATATCTAATAAAGGTATGTTGGAAATTTTAATTTCTTAACATGTAAGTGAAAAAACACGATTCTTGGCTATCGGTTTATTATCTGTAAGCTGCAATATATATATATTATCTGTATCAAGTATTTACATGTAATAAAATGTTTTGATTAGTTCAATTTTTAGTTATACAAAAACATATGACAGTGAATGGTGTCATGTGCTTCAAATTTATCTGGAATTCCTATTTCACATTTCGTATTAAGTATAATAAATGAAAAGATTATTCAATTTCAATTCTTTTTATTCTTTTTCAATTGCATATTTTCAAATAATTTTTCCTTTTAAAATTATGACCAATAATTATAAGATTTCTAAAATCTCATGGACATTTAAAGAAAAAAAAAATTCGAATTTAGATAAACATTAGAGTTTGGCTTTTAAAAATCATTTCAGTTTTTATTGGATCCTTTAGAATGTGGTTAAATCTTTTAAAAGCAGTAGGCAATGTCTTATAGCATTAGTACTGAAAATTAATACAATATTTCTTTTCCTCTATTTTCGAGCACAATCTGAGTGGAATTTTGAAAATTGTGGGAATTCTACGAATCCTATTTTACCTATTTAAATACATTTTTAATTCAATAAAATAGCATTTAAGTTATAATAATAAAATATTTTAGATGAAAACTGCATGAGGAGAAAATCGGATTCCTTTCATATCTTTTAGGAAACAGAATTAAAGCGAGTGACACTACAGATGATTTTTAAAAAAATGCATTTGACTTTCTTTTTTCCATTTGAACAACTTTGACTAGCAGCCTTTACTTATGACTAGCAGCCTTTACTTATGACTAGCAGCCGTTTTTTTAATAAGCAGCTTCGCTTGCTTATTAACTTTTCTCTCTGTAGAATTATGAATAGGAGAAAGCATTCGTTTAAATTTTCATCTTCTTTTTTGATGAGACAGAAAAATTGAAGGGAGTTAATCCAATACAATTATTTCTCATGCATATTAAATAGTGTTGACAGTAGATTTAAAAGGGTGAATATCGAAATTATTATGCAAAGAATGCAATGTCTTACATTAATTTTAATTATTATATATGAATTATTTACAATATATATTTAATAATACTAATTTATATATTATTAAATATAATTTTATTATTAGATTTTTGTTTATTTGGCAAAGAAAGTACTTGAGAATTTTGATTTAAATTTTGAAATTGCTATAAATTTCCTCAGAACAATGAAAACAATTATAAAACATTTTGTATTAATTAAAATATGAAAAAAATTACTAAAATTAGAGAATTTGGTATGAGAATGAAATTAAAATAATGTTATCTTTAAAAAGAGATATTAAATTTTACGTTTTTTTAAAATAAAATCATTTTTTTTTCATCATCAAACAGAAACTTTTCGGAAAGTATAGATGAAAAACTCTATAAACTTGCTAGTTCTACTACGCTTTTCATACTTGCTAGATCTTAAATTTGAATACACATTTCTAGATAGATAAATGCGTATATATTTCTACACTAAAAATAATTGCAACGCGGGAGGTTGAATAAATATTTTCGAAGTCCCGAATAAAATCAATAATATCGAAATCATACAGATTATCATATAGACTCTTATATTTTGCCAGGGGAAATATTATACTAAACTACTTTGAAAACGCTAACTCATATGAATGTGAGTGTAAAAATCTATTTCAAAATTGAAACAATTCAAAATAATAAAAATATTTACAATCAGGCATCATCCAAATGTTATAAATCCCTTCAGCTAACCCTTCTTCAGCATAACATATAACCTCTTCCACATTACTAAGAAAAATCTCCCTCTTAATGCTCAAGAAACGAAATTCTGGAAGAGCTGTATTCTTAAATCTCTACAAATCTTTTTAGAAAAGTGTGTTGTAAAAGCAGTCTAACAAAGTAAATCTACTCTCTGTGTGCTCGACAAGGCATGAATATTGAATGAACCCTATCTATTCATTTTCTCTTGTACTTTAAAACGCTTTACTGAATATTCAACATTAAGGCTTTATGTGGGATATAAATGCATCACTCGAGCGAGCGCGGGAATTTTTTTTTTCATTGGTTTTATGGTGGTTATGGATTTTGGGGAAAACAAGGGCCTTAAACTTGATGTTTTAATGTTTATTTTGAAAATACTCTAATAATTTAAAACCTTTTTTCTTTAGATATGTACATATAAAAGGAAGTGTTTGTATGTGTCTGTCTTCGTAGCCAAGAACAATCTATCTCACTTAAACCAAAGAAATGTATTTTTGTAATCGTAATGGGGGCTTAATGTGCTTTATAGACCCCAACTTTAAAATTCAACGAAGTCGAAATTTTTATTTCATGTTTTGTATTGTTTTGGATCAATTTCAAATGTATTTCCCTGAAATTGCGGTTTTCAATAAATGCGGATAAAGGAAAAGTCCAATGAAGAAGGGAACAGGCTATTATGTTATAAAGAAATGTGATTTTGAACTTGTCATATTATTTATTAAATTTTAAGAAATTAAAAAAAACCATTTTTCAAAAAAAATGTACAAATTAAAATATTACATACAAAAAGTTAATTTTATTATTTTTTCAATTTTTTCAGAGAATTTTAGAGACATTATTTTTCAATTTAATACAAGAACGATATGAATGGCTAGTTTCCTAGATTTAAATTGTTTTTTAAAGCTCTCGAAAACTTACCTTGATTCCTTGGGGGAAATAAGTATCTTAAATTTAATGTTTTAGGTTTATTTTTAAAATACTCTAATAGTTTAAAGTAATTATTCGTCAGATATATACTTATACAAGGAAGTGCTTACATGTGTTCTTTGATGCCCAGTCAGATTTTCACTTTAACCAAGGAAATGTGTTTTTGTAATCGTAATAGTGATTGAATGCACTTTAAAATGTGTTGTCAAGAAATTTGGTTTAGCATGTCTAGCATTGTTTACTAAATTTTCTAAAATTATAATTTTTTTTTGAAAAATAAATTAAGAATTAAAACTTCTTGCATACGACAAGATAATTTTATTTATATTTTTCCAATTTTCGCGGGAATTTTTGAGTTATTGCTTTCTAATTTAATACACGACCAATAAGAATAACTAGTTTCATTGATTTAAATTGTCTTCCTGAAGCATTCGAAGATTTTGGTTGCTAATCAAACAGAAAAAAAAAAAAAAAATTATAGTTTTTGAAAAATAAATTAAGAATTAATACTTCCTGCATACGACAAGATAATTTTATTTATTTTTTTCAAAATTTTGAGGGAATTTTCGAATTATTGTTTTCTAATTTAATAAAAGACCAATAATAATGACTTATTTCATTGGTTTAAATGGTCTTCCTGCAGCATTCGAAGATTTTGCTTGCTAATCAAATAGAAAAAAAAAAAAAGATTACAGTTTCGTTTACTGTTAGTTTTTTTCTGCAAAGCGCAAAGTTGCGAATTAAAAAAAAAAAAAATATGAAAGTTATTGTCGTATAGTTTAACCCTTTAAAGGGCCATTTTTTTCTAGTCATATTATGTTAAAATATTTTTAGGCTTGGAATTAGAATACGAAAAAGGATTCATTTAGCTTATTAGATAAATTTAACTTGATTAATTAATTAATTTGGTTAATTAATAATTAAGTAACAAATCAAGACACAACATTTTGTCTGAGATAAAGAACTGAAGCATCTAAGTTTCTGACTTATTAAAAAAATTTGTCAAAACTGATGCCAACCTACATAATTTCCTACAATGATTGATAAATTTGGTGGGAAGCATACAACCCACGGCCCTAGAAAGGGTAAAATAAAAATAGCATCTTTTACAATAAAATTTCTAATTTTAATATTTTTTAAAATTTTCTCTCCTTTATTTAGTGCATTTTCAATTTTAGATATTTATTACTATATTTTGCTCGATATCATTGTCATGAAGCAAAATAAATGTGTAGACTCGACTTGATTTTTTTGTGCATTGGTTCCATAGCTTTGTTTTACTCTAATGTTATTTTATTATATTTTTTTGTTTTTTATATATTTATTATAAACTGAAGCTTGGCATTTTCTTTATTTAATTCAACTTTATTATTTTCTCTCACGCAAAGTATAGTACACAAGAAGTATTGTAATTCGAATTTCAGATGTAGACAAATCACCATATTTTAGATCTATCCGACTCCGAAAAATACATTTTTTGGTATTAAGTCTGTTATTTTGTGACCACTGTAACACAAAAAAATTTTTTGATCTAGTTGGATGAAATTTGGTATATAGAATTACGACCAAAGGTTTAGATTTATGTCAAATTTTCAAAAAAATCCATTCATCAAAGGAAATCTATCTGGCTCTTCGAGTAAGATTTAACTCGGTAAATAAAAAAAATAAAAAAAAAATTAAAAAAAAACATAAAAATATATTCAAATAAAATTTAGTACTCAGATTTAGAATCTAAAATATAGATTAGTATTGAATTTTGAGTCAAATCCGTCAAACTGTTGATCTGACGGTCTCTATAACCGTAGTTTATTCCTAAACGCAATGACTAAAATTGATAAAATTTGGTACATTATGTCATTTGGTGTTATTTGGCCAGCACAAAAGTAACCAAAATAATTGGTATCACAATGGATACACATTCTCGCTCATCTAATTATTCACGCCAAATATCTGCTAGATTCACACCAAACGATAGATAGATTCACGTCTTGCTAGATTCGCGCCAAAGATTTGTATTTTATAAGAATCAAACTCTTTAAATTGTCGTTCACCATTGTTGCACAGGTATTCGTGCCTTTATACGGGACCCACAATTATTTATGGAAGAAGGGGGATAAGCCTTTCATCGGAAATTATGCATGAAAATTTCGGCCAGGTCACCAACTTTTTTTTTACAATAACAATAACTTTTAACAATTTTGTACAATATCTTTTATTTTTGTTGTTACCATTATATTTCGCTTATATTCATCATGTGACAGATAACGCCAGATGGATTTTGCTAGTTTTCGGGAGAGCTTAATTTCAAAATATACTTTTATTAATGGGAGAAAGTATAATTATTATTTCTTTTCATCGCCAGGGCATGAATATTGAATGAACCCTATCTATCCATTTTCTCTTGTACTTTTAAAGCGTTTTACTGAATATTCAACATTAAGGCTTTATGTGATATACAGATGCATCACTCGAACGAGCATGGGATATTTTTTCTACGTGCATTTTATGGTGGTTATATATTTTGTGGGGGCCTGCGGGGATGGACTTTTAACTTGATGTTTCATGTTTATTTCTGAAATATTCTAATAGTTTAAATTCTTTATTCTTTAGATATACACATATACAAAAAAAGTGCTTGAAAATGTCCATATTCGTTTCCAATATATCTCACTTAAACCAAGGAAATGGAAATGTATTTTTGTAATCTTTGTACTTTATATTTTACTTATACACTTCTATATACTTTTTGTATCCTTACACTTTGTGAACTCTAGTTTTAAAATTCAATGAATACAAAATTTGTCATTATTTTGAATCCTTTTTAGATGCATTTCTCCAAATTACGGTTTCCAATAAATGCAGGTAAAAACATTCTACTGTAGAAAGGAACAAACTATTGTCACTTTGAAAAAAAATGGTTTTTTCCGCTCAGATATTATTTATTAAATTTTGAGAAATTAAAAAATAAACTATGATTTTTATGCAAACAATGTAAGATTTAATGCAAAAAATAAGTAAAGAATTAACTTGTACTTATTCCTGCATATGATAAGCTAATTTTACTTCTTTTCAATATTTTCAGGCATTTTTGTGGCATCGTTTCCTAATGTAAAACAAAAATTACATAATTGACTAGTTCAATTGATTTTAGTTGTAATTCTAAAGCGTTAGAAAACTTTGTTGATCCACTAGAAGTAATTTTACTTTTTCTCTTATCTTAAAACCATGAATATTATTATCATGCAATTTAAATAAAAATAGTATTTTTTTGCAACAAAATTTTTAATTATAATACTTTTTCTCCCCCTAATCTTTCATTTTACGCATTTCCAATTTAGGATATTATTTTCGATTTTTATTGTAGTTCACTCGATATCAGCGCCACGAAGAGAAATAAATGTGGAAAATTAATGTAAATTTTAATCGTCGGTTCCCTAGTTTTGTTTCACGCTAATATAATTTTATTTTCCTGACATGAACTAGCGCAACTTCCATTTCCATTATATTTTTAAACTTTGATGCTTTCTCGCATAAAAAGTATAGAGAACGTATTAGAATTTTTAAAAGATCGAATTTTATATTTTAACGAATATTTCCAAGTTTCAGATTTCTCTGAGTTCGAAAAATACATGTTTTGGCATTATGTTTGTCTGTCTGTGAACATTATAACAAAAGTGCTTTGAAAAAGAAGGCTGCAATTAGAAGGCTGCAGACAGAATGACGACTGATGTTTTAGATTTCAATGAAGTTTTGAAAAAATCCATTCCTTGGAAATATGTCTGCATAGCTCTAAAAGTATAATTTGACTCAGTAACTACAAAACACTAAAATATGTATAAATAAAATTTAGTGCATAAATTTACAGTCTAAAATATTGATAATTATCCCATTTTTATCTAAATAAACAACTTTCAATACTTCCAATATTCAAATTTTCTTAAATCAAAAGAACTATTATTTACAAATTTTGCTACGAATCCAGATTCATCATATTGTTTGATTCACTTAACATTACACGGCAATAATGCCCCATTGACTAAATTTCAAAATACTGATTACGTATTTTCAATAAAACACGAGCTGCATTGACTTCTATTATACTTGAAAATCTGTATTCATGAACTGCAGAACGCTCTTCTAAAACTAGAATTTGAGAGCCAAATACTTCAATCCGTATTTTCTTTTGAACATTTTAATTGAAACTGCATGCTAATAATGTGAAAATTGCATTCTTTTATTTACATTTGATTCCTTTGCAAAATCATTACATTTATTCTGCTTAAGTTGTTGTTCCTAATGACTCTTGTCTTGACAAACCCATTGACTTTAATAAGTCATTTGTTGTTTAAGGCAAAGGTGCGTCTTTTGTTTTTTCAGTTCCATTTCTAGCTAAGAGAACAACTTAACTACACATACGTCGCAACCCTTTTTCCGGGGCGGAATTATTTTCATGCATTTCATTCACTCAACTACAGATCGTAATTCACCCCTGATCAACTACCCCCAGTGGTATTACTCTCGTCATGGAGGACGTGACCCCAACAGATTTATACGGGCGTCAGCCACTACACACGCGGGGAGTCTTCGACCGGTGGGATTCGAACTCGCAACCCAAGGGACGCGAATCCAACACCCACCAACCAGACTATCCCGGCCTGTTGTGCTTAAGTTGAATACCTGAGCGAGATGGATAACAATGTTTTTCCATAAATTGATATATTTGTTGTTGAAACAATGACAAATGAGAGAAAATGCTTTCAAAAATTTTAAATTTTCAAAGAATTTATTGTGATTTCTTCTGAACAATAAACATTTTTAACATATTTTAGAAAAACATTGTATTCTACAATTATTGAAATTTCTTCTCAACAATAAACATTTTTAACATATTTTAGAAAAACATTGTATTCTACAATTATTGTCATTTCATGCTTTTGACTTCTGAGGTTGTAAATTCGTTTGAAAGTAGAAATGAAATCAGATCTATAAAACTATCTTTGAAATTTTAATTTATTAGCAGTAAATTTCTATGTAAAATATGCTGTTCCTGGGTATTGGTTTATTATCTGTAAACTGTGGTATATCTATTACCTGTACCTAACATTTGCGGGTAGTTAAAATTTTTGTTTGATCAATTTTTTATTGAAACATATACAAAAGCAAAATGACATGTAGATTGTGCCATAGAGAACACATTTCTCTCGATTCCGCATTCCACACTGTTTTTAAGTATAATAAATAAAAACAATTGCTTTTCAATTATTTATTTCCAATTAATTTTATCCTTTTTCAATTAACTATTTTCAGTTACTTTAGTTCTTTTTCAATTGCTTTTTTTTCTTTTAAGAATACGACCCATATTTCTAAGATTTTTAAAATCTCACGACAAATTAAAAAAAAAAAACAATAATTGAAGTTTAAGTATGCATTAGAGTATTGCTTGTTAAAACTGCGATTTCAGTTTTTATTGGATAATTTAAATACTTTTTAACCAATAATTTTAAATACATTTAAAAGTATTGCTTGTTAAAAATATGGTTCCTATTTTTATTGGATCCTTTAAATACTTCTAGAGCAATAGTTTTGCTTTTAAAAGTATTTCCTGTTAAAAAGTATTGCAGGCTAAATGCATTTGAAGCAATATGCGAAGTTCAATATAGTTAGTATTGAAAACATTTCCCTTTATTTTCGATCACAGTTTGAGTGGGATCTCGAGAATTACGGGAATTTAGTGAGTTCAATTTTTATTTTCACCTATTTAAATACATTTTTAATTCATTAAAATAAAATAATAAAAATGTATGAGAGAAAATCGTTTTTATATCCTTTATAGGGGAAAGAATTTTAATATGTGTCACTATAGTTAGTTTCTCTGAATATGCAATCGACCCCTTTTTCTTAACTCTTAGCTTTTCGACAACTTTTAAGGTGATAAACGGTATGTTATGAAATTTATAGTCCAATATTTATGACTAGCCACCTTTGTCAACCAGTTTCCTTTGTCAGAATATTAACTTCTCATGCCGGAAAATTATTAACATGAGAAAGCATTTATTTGAAATTCACCTTGTTATTTGTTGAGATAAAGAAAATTTAATGGAGTATATACCTAGCACCAATTACTTTGTGTGCAAGTGAAATAGTGTATTTAGTACAAAATAAAAATTGAAATAGCTATCGAAATTATAATACATAGGCAATAATTTCTTTTATTAATTTTGATTATTATACATGAATTTATTTGTAATATATATTTAATAATAATAATTTATATATTATAAAATAGACAAGCATTATAAGATGTTTACTTATTTTTTAAAACAAGGGCTTTTTTTTGAAATTGCAATTAATTTTAAATTAATTCCTCGGAACAATAAAAACAATAAATATCAATTAATTTTTTTTAAAAAATGACTAAAATTAGTGAATTTCGTTTGGAAATAAAATTAAAATAATGTTATCATTCAAAAAGTATTTTTTGTGTGTGCCTTAACATGTTTAAATAATATTTTGTGTGACAGAATGTTCGGAGTATATATAGTTGTAAAGCTCTATAAACTTGCTACATCTATTAATCAGACTTCATGCCTGCCAGATATTAGACTTGAATAACTGTTCCGTAATAGATAAAATGAATATAATTTTTTAAAGTAAAAAGTTAAAAGTGTATTTGATATTTTTAAGATTCCCATTTAAATCAATAATATCAAAAATAGTTCAGATTATTATATTGAATGTAATGTAATGCCAGGGAAAAACATTAAATTACACTACTTTGAAAACCTTTACTCATATGCAAGTGAGTGTAAAAATCTGTTATAACATTCTTTTGTCACAAACATGAAACAAACCAAAAATAATAACGAAAGTTAAAGCGAATTTGATATTTTTAAGATCCCCATTTAAATCAATAATATCAAAAATAATTCAGATTATTATATTGAATGTAATGTAATGCCAGGAAAAAACATTAAATTACACTATTTTGAAAACCTTTACTCATATGCAAGTGAGTGAAAAAATCTGTTACAACATTCCTTTGTCACAAACATTAAACAAACCAAAAATAATAACGAAAGTTAAAGTGAATTTGATATTTTTAAGATCCCCATTTAAATCAATAATATCAAAAATAGTTCAGATTATTATATTGAATGTAATGTAACGCCAGGGAAAAACATTAAATTACACTACTTTGAAAACCTTTACTCATATGCAAGTGAGTGTAAAAATCTGTTACAACATTCCTTTGTCACAAACATGAAACAAACCAAAATATTAAAAGTACTTAAAATCAAGTATCGTCCAAATAAAATCCCTTGAGTTAACCCTATTTTCGCATAACATATAACCTCTTCCATATTACTAAGAAAGATCTCCCTCTTAATGTTCAAGAAACGAAATTCTGGAAGAGCTGTATCCTTAAATCTCAACAAATCTTTTTAGAAAAGTGTGTTGTAAAAGCAGTCTAACAAAGTAAATCTACTCTCTGTGTGCTCGACAAGGCATGGATATTGAATGAACCCTATCTATCCATTTTCTCTTGTACTTTAAAACACTTTACTGAATATTCAACATTAAGGCTTTATATGGGATATAGATGCATCACTCGAGCGAGTACGGGTTTTTTTTTCTACATGCGTTTTTCTATAGATTTTGGGGAAGAAATGTCTTAAATTTGATGTTTTATGTTTATTTGTATAATAGTTTAGATTCTTTATATTTTAGATATATACAAATAGAAGGAAAGTTTTTCCTTGTGCATGAATGATTGCGGTGAATTAATCTATCTATCTTACGAAAGCCAAGGAAATGTGTTTTTGCAATCGTAATAGCAATTCAATGCACTGTGTAGACTTACACTTTAAAATTCAATGAAAATTTTTTTAAAATTATTTTGAATCATTTTTTCCAATGTATTTCTCCAAATGAGGGTTTCTTATGAATGCAGATAAAAACATTACCCTGCAGAAAGGTACAGGTCATTGTCTGCACAGGTTTTGTACATCTGATATTATTTATAAAATTTCAAGAAATTAAAAAAAAATGATTTTCTGCAAAAATAATAATAAATAAATTCAAAAAATAATAAAGAATTGACTCTCTCTTTTTCCTGCATATGGTATGTTAATTTTATTTCTTATTACTAATTTCATGACATTTTTACGACTTTGATTTTTAATTTGCAATTAGAATGATATAAAGACAAGTTTTATTGATTTATTTTGTCTTCTGGATAGTTCAAAGATTAATTTCATTGATTCAAATTATCTTTCTGAAGCGTCCAAAGATCAGTTTCATTAATTTAAATTGTCTTTCTGAAGCGTTCTAAGACTTTTATTTCTGATCCACAAAAATAAATTATGTTCCTTCGTTTAAGTGACAAGGAGCCAAACTAAGAAATCAAACACTATGAAAATTATTATTACATAATTTAAATAGAAATGGCATCTTTTGTAATTTTTGTATTTTTTATTCTTCTCTCCTTTATTTTACAAGTTTCCAATTTCAAATATTAGTTTCGGTTTTTACTTTAGTTCGCTCATAAAGTTGTCTTGAAGAAAACTAAATGTGCAGAATCAATGTAATTTTTTATGCTTAGGTTCCATAGTTTTGTTTTACGCTAATGTTACTTTATTGCATTGACTCCATTTTTGTTATTTCATACATTTTTATTACTTTCTTGCATACAAAGTATAGAAGAAATATTGTAATTATGATAAAATTCGAATTCCAGATTTCGACGAATCTTCACATTTCAGATTTCGCTGAGTCAGAGAAATACATTATGTCTGTCTGTCTTCGAACACTATAATTTAAAAACGCTTTCAGCTAGACGGCTGAAATTTGGTGTATAGAATTACAACCAAAGTTTTTGATTTCTGAAATTTTGGAAACATTCCATTCATAATAATTCTGTATATCTTATTCTTCAAGTAAAATTTAACCCAATACATTCAAAACACAAAAATATATGTAAATGGAATTTGGTACACCGGTTTATTCTCTAAAATATGAATAATTATCGAATATTGAACCAAATTATTATGGTGATTGATCTTTTATTTGTTGTTGCTTTCGCAGATATATAAACTCAGTAACACATAAACGTAATGTCTTAAATCGATTAAATTCAGTATATTTTCTTAAGACTACAATCGTAGTTTTGTGTCAATCGGCCAACAAAGAAAGAGTAAAAATACTATTCTCACTACAGACACATATTAACTATAGATCGATTCTAGTAGGAATTCTATATTCGCACCGTAGTTATATATCTCGTGACTTTCGTTTACCAACGTCATACAAGTATTCGCGTCCATATCCAAGGTCAACAATTTTATATGGAGAAGGAGACATAAGTCCTATATCGGAGAGTGTACAAGAAAGTTTAAGGGGGACTACTGTCGCTGATTAAACGTTAGTACAATATTTTGCGTGTGAGAGAGTTACGGCTATTTCATCATGTAACAGGTAAAGCCAAGTGCATTTTGCTAGTTTTGGTGAGAGGTGAAATTTCAAAATACATTTTTATAAATAGGAGAATAATGCCAATTTTCCTTTCTTTCAATTTTTCAAAACAAATATCGCCGAAGGAGCTGTATACTCTGTTATCTCTTTATTCGCCAAAACATTTTAAGAAGTAATAATCTTGCGATCATATACAGTTGTAGAATAGGAAAAAGAAATAAGATCATTTATAGCATTTTTCCTTGTTGAAACATATGCGAATTATTTCAGATTGATGACTCTTTTGATAATCATTCTAAAATTAAGGATAATTACTTATGCGTCTTCTGTATTATACTTGATAAACTAATGAACATCCCCAATCTAATCGTATCTCAATCTACTAGATCTTCCTGCCTAATATATACAAAGAAAAAACGAACAAACAATAAATTGAGTAGTACTATACAACATTTAATGTCATATAATGTATTCCGAGATTTAATGGCTGCCATCAAATGTTACTTCACTCTCAAAAGAAAATGTCCTTTCTACTGTATCTAACAATCTGCATTTTCCTTTCACTTCATATCCAGATGTTATATGCTAAAGCCAGCTTTCTTCTTGAAACAAAAGGTGATAAACTGCACTTTAGAAACTAGTTTGATATCTTAATCACCCTCAAGCTCTTAAATATGAGCTTTCCTGCTGATTTGAAAGGCTCTTCACTTTTCTTCTAAAGAAAACTAACTCATGAGTGATGCCTTTATTTAATTGTTCAAATTATTTGAACATATGTCTTGAACACAGGGCAGAGTCCATAAATGGAACAAATTAACGATTTCCTTGCCATTTTTAAGAAGAATATGAGTGATTGTTTAAAAAACCTTATAACTAAAACATTTATTTACAGCAGTAAGAAAAGTGAGTGGCAAGAAAACCGAATTGCATCACATCAAAATTTTAGTTCATGTACAATTTTGCCTTGAGACAAAGTTTGCATTATAGTTTCTATATTTGAGCTGTTTCTAGTTTAATGCAAAATAATTGTAAATGGCATATATTAAAGAATGCGCTTGTGACAGAAATTTTTTTTTCTGCATCAAAAAAATGACTTTTTTTGCCTAAAAAGAAATTAATATTGTATTGGGAAGGCTGTTAAACATGGCTTTATTTTAGTATCAGGCTTTATTTTAGTTATTGTAGTAATAAGCTATTCACACAAAGTTTAATTTAAGAAGCCTTATTTGACAGGAATTAATTGTTAATCTTACAACACTGATAAGAGTGTTGTTGACAAATGTAAAAATATTTAAAGCAGTTTATAGTTCTTAACTATCAATTTCAATCAATGTGTAGATTTTTCATCCACGATAATCAAAAGTGAGCGTTAGAAAAAAATTACTTAATTCTACTTTTTACAATTTTAATTAGAATAATTGATATATCTTATGAATGGAGATTTAAAGATTGAATTGTAACGCATTAATACTTTTCTTGAAATACTCTGAATGTGATTGTTTTGTTTCTAAAAATACTTCTATTAGGAAAGATTTCAATAAAAGAGCAATTTTAAATTTCTTATTATACTTCAGATCTCATGTTTTCTTTTGTCCACTGTAGGTCGGCAGGAAAAAAAAAGACATTAATTCTAATTTAGTAAAAAGTGCTAACCTTCATTCATTATGAATAAATATCTAAAATACAGTTTTCCAAAAAGAAAAAAAAATCTTTTGGAAGGGAGATTTTTAGATCAAACTGACGATCTGGAAAGAAAAGTAAAGAAGGTAAAAAGAAACTCTTTAAAATAAAGAAAAAAATTTCATAGCAATATCTTATACATTCAAATAAGATCTGCAAGTCGGAATTCTAACCCTAGTTTTGATTGATAAAAAATAATATTTTCTACAAGTTTTCTACATCATATCGATCTGTGTGTATGCGCATACTTTTTACTCTCGAACATGAATTAAATCTTTAATAGTGATTCATTTCTCTTGTGTTGGATGTAATTATTGATGTCAGTGTTTTTGTTCTAACAATTCCGAAGTCTATCCATCTATGATTATTGTTTCCAGTCATTATTACGATTTCTTTTCTAGAATTCAACGCTCACTGTCTCGGACTATATGAAATTATTTCTTATTTCGTTCTTTAATTTTATCCGCGGACACCTCTTAACAATCAACGTTTTGCCATGGATACCCAATATATTTTTTACTTATTATTTTATTTCCACCATGTTATAAAACGTTTTATTATATTTCTTGGAAATATCTATTACCCGAAAGATTTACTTTTCAAAAGCTATAATACCCTGAAGAAAAACTGTTTGTCCTTAGTTCGTGTTTATCATGGTAATTATTCATGATTTCTAAAAAGATTTCTAATATTAAGTTAAATTTAGCTCTGAGCAATTACACTAAGATACAGCTTAAGGCTTATGAAATAGTAAATGGATCACTGACTTTGTCAGGGGGCTTGTCTATGACAAGTGCCATAAATAACAACAACAACAACAATAGAAAATGGAAAGACTCACGACTTTGAGGGCAGCGATTGGAGAGATGGGAATTAAGAATTTTGATCATTGATGAGGATTGGTTAAAATAAAAATTTCATTCATTTCTACTTCTTATAGGTCTTTATATTATTTCAACAATATTCATCTTAAATAATTGAAAAAGACTTCAAAGAAGAAGGCTAAGTACTTCCTAGAAATTTATCCAATTTATTATAATGGATCAACTATCCAAAATTATTATAATGGATGAATGGAAGGTAAAAATTTAAAATACCATCATTTGTCTACTATAATATTTATTTTATTTCCAATAAACTCTTTTTAGAAATTATATTTCTCTCTCTTTATTTACTACTAGCCGCCTTTGGCGACCAGCCGGTTCGCCAATCTTAATGTTTGTTAAAATTTTAATAATTAAATATTTTATGCAATTCCAACTTTAATAGATTCTTCAGCAAAATATTTTAAAACTTCAAATTTTGATAGTCATATAATTCACTCATAATATTATAAAGGCCTTCAGTCATAACGTGATATGTATCTCTCTAATTTTCTGTTACCCCTCGTAGAATTTATGCTGTAAATTAAAGTGTAAAGGATTAATCTGCAATTAATATAATAATATTTTTTACTGAAACAAAGCATTTTTTTAATAATATGATTACTGATAATAGAATCACTGAGCGTTTAAACTTTATGGGCACTAAAGAATATCTTTCCTAATTTATATAATATCTCAAGAATTTGTCAACAAAATTTTCTCAGATTCATCATGAACGGATCGATTCATTAACAATGTTTCATTTTAAATGCATCAAACACTAAGAAAATAAAATGAATCGTTTAAAATAATCGGTCAAAAACAGGTTTAAAAAAACTACTTAAAAAACGGTGTACTTAAAACTATAAGCATATATCAAAAAATATATAACTAACATAAATACAATTTAATTACAAAAGCATGCAATTAGCCTAAAAATAATTTAAATCATTGAAAACAGGTTAAAAAAAAACTACTTAAAAAACGATGTACTTAAAACTATAAGCATATACAAAAAATATATAACTAACATAAATACAATTTACTTACAAAAGCATACAACTAACCTAAAAGTAATTTAAATCGTCCATTGATAATGGTTGCCATGCCAACAATCAGAACACAATGCGCATGCGTAAATTTTCTTCGCCAGTTACGGTAACGCAAATGCGTGAATTTTTCTACGCCAGTTGGGGTAACGCTATGCAGATTATACATTTTTAATTTCCTTTATTCTGTGTTATTTTAATTCAAAAGTACTTCAGAATGAATCTCAAACATGGATTAATTAACAATGTTTAATTTCAAATGCATAAAACATTAAGAAAATAAACAGAATCGTTTGAAATAATCAGCCGAAAAATCTTTACCCTAGCCTCATTACTGTTGGGAGAAAAAAAGAACTAAAGCCTAAATCATTTGGCGTTGGGGAAAATGGAAGATTATTTTGGCGGAAAAGTTGGCGGTGGGGAAAATGGAAGATTTTTTTTTGACGGGAAAGTTAGTTTTTAATTAATAATTAAAATTCTAATTAAAATTTCAAAAAAAGGGACCCCAGGTGCATATTCCCGACCTCTAAGGTATACATGTACCAAATTTGGTAGCTGTATGTCAAATGACCTGGCCTGTAGAGCGCCAACACACACACACACACACACACACACACACACACACACACACACACACACACACACACACACATTGAGCTTTATTATAAGTATAGATTATCTAATTTTTTAAAGTCATATAGGATGAAGTCAATTGATTCTACAATACTTTATTCCTATAGAAACAACTGCAATCCTTTAGACAAATATCAATTTCCATTAGTTGCCAAGGATATAATAAGATTTTATCATATGGCTAAATTGCAATTTTTTTAAATTACTTATTTCTTGATTTCAACAAGCAATTCATTATTATAATTATTAGACAATTTAGCAAAATGATATGTTTATTCCCAATGGCAGTGAATCAAATTTTATTAATTCGCAATTTCATTAAATTTGGAATAAATAAACAAAGCATCGTCTGAAATAATACAAATCTATACATTTTGTAAAACGCAGGCATATAAGGAAAGAGTTTAAATCAATTATAAAACTTACTTTTTAGAAAATTGAAACACGTTAGAGTACTAAAAGAGAAATTGATAACAGCGTAACAGAATATGTATTGTTTTTCCCTAATAGTTTTAATGCATTTAGTTATATAAAGAAATTTTTAAAAATCTTCTACCATCTTGCAATTGAAACTGAGGAAAACAATATCACTGACTCTCTGACCCGCCCGAAGGCACGGATAAAGAAAACTGAATGACCCGATCGCCGCAAAAGCAACATTGGCCGGAATTGTGGTTGAGTCCTAAGGACCATCACCGACCACGGTACAACCCTTCCCAAAGGAAGTACGTCCAGTCATCGAGGGGAGGAGCCTGATCCCCCACCTTTTTGTGTACCCTCCAGGTTGGAGAGATTCAACCACCATTCCGGAAGTGTCTCATTCGAGGTGCCTCCCAGGGGGTTTGAAACTGAGGAAAATATTTCATTAAAAGTGTGTAAGAGATTTGTTGGTCTTGGTTGTATTTAAATCAGAAGAAATATCAAGTACAACTTTAAAACAAAAATAAATGGTACTTATTTCATTGTTAATGTTCTAAGGAATGTTAGGAATTGTTCTAATTATCATATAAAACTATTAGTTCAGTTTCGTAAGTTGATAAAACGAGTTTCTATAAGCAATTGATTATATTTAAATTTAGTTATTTACATAATTTTTAGGAATTTTTCTTTATATAAAATTTTTCTTGAAAAAGCACTTTTGCTTATTAATTGTAAAGAAAAATTATTAGAATGATGCAATTTCAAGAATCATATGGCTGAAACATATGAAAACCAGAATACATTTGTACGATATTTTCCTTTTGCTCTTGAAAATGAAAACCGGGCTCATTTTGATAGAATACATTTAATCTATCCGCAGCAGAATATCTCAATTTTTTAAATAAAATCTATGAGTTCTAATCCACTTATTTAAGCGGAAATTTGCAGAAAGTAAATGACATAAAATAATCAGAGTTAATAATGTATTGGAATTCTTTCTAAAGTATTTCCCTCAGAGAAACAGTATATTCGTTATATTCATTTAATTCAAAATGATTAAAAGCATCTATTGAGGTTACGCATTAACAAGGAATAAATGTTTTCAGGGAACCTCATTAATTATTAAATTTGAACCTTAATTTCACTCTGCTATAGACAAATAATAAATTGTATTTAAATATTTATAAATTAATAAACTTTGCCATTTTCATTCTTTATGGTTTGATCATATTGTATGTCATCTCTATGGTACGCTTGACTTCCGTTTCCGAAATCATATCTATTTATCAATATACTTTGAAAATGCATGGGGATTAAATGCCTCCATGAATGGAATTTTAACCCTACAATGCATCGTATAGTCATTTAGTGACACATTTTTATTTCCATTTATTAGCTCCACATGATTGTTTCAAAGGGCAACAAAGAATGTTTGAAAATCCTTTTTTAAATGCGTTTTGATAAACATTTGCAGAAAAGTCTGATTTAAGGCAATAGCTCTTCTAGAATTAAATTTCACCTGGAAACTTAGAAAAATAACAAGGTGGTTGTTGTATGAATACCGTTAACGCTACCGTTAAAAATGCTATCAAAATAATTTTTTTTGAATTATAAAAAATATATATATATTGGTAAAAAGGGACGTTTATTTTTGTTTCAGAATTGTTATAATGTGATTTGTGGCAGTAGGATATTGTTTAAGTCATAACGAAGCCAAATAGCACATTTTAATTGTTTTGTTAAAACATCAACAAAAAAAAACTAATTTAAAAAAAATAATTTTTCTAAATAATATGCAGTTATTCAAAACCAAAATTTACTTTTGTAAGAAAATAAAAAGTCAGGGTTAAATAATGAGCTTCCAATTACACTAAAAGAACGGAGTAATTAAGTAAAATAAGTTGTGATGAAAGATTGTGATTTTGTTTCCAGAGTCTTAATCAATAATTTAGGTTATAAAAGGAATGCAATTTAGAAAAAATGTGATACACTTAAAATGGGAAACGTTTAGTACATAGATTAACATTCTTCTTCCGTCTGATAAATGGTATCCCAAAATTAACGAGAAAAATTTGAATTTGCCACTATTTGTGCAGAAACGTGGTGGCAATTTAATTTAAGGAAGTGTGGTGATTTTAAGAAAAGAGAGCGTCGCTTTTTTCAGTAGCGCCATCTAAGGCCAAGAGTATAACTTAGCTACTGCGTCACAATCACTTGCACAACCTCTTTTTACAAGGGGGCACAGACAGAACACAGTGCAACCTCACAGATAGAACACAGATGAGGAACAACCATGCCCAAACCGGGACTCGAACTCTGGACGACCAGATCACGCTAAATCCCTATGCCAAGACGCTGGTATTTTTCAATAGCTAATAGCAATTGCAATTTTTTTATTTTCTTATTAAAGTGCCAACTAAACTTTTTCGATATCCTAAAAGAGAGACCACAGCTGTCATTTTGAAAATATTTGCATAACAAATAAATTTCCTTTCACGTGTCTTATCTAAAAATATGTAACTTTCTAAAAAAAACTTAAGTACTTAAATAATCATTATGAAATCAATTAATATCAGTTAAAAGGTGTGTTATAGAGAAGAAACATTTCCACTTCAACGCATAATATTAGCATTCCAAATTACATCGTTATCATGAAGACTCTGCGCACGCAAGTTCGCTCAGTTACCTAGCTACTTCTTTTGATGTGGCTTGCGTGCTCATTCAGCTTCATGACAGCGAAATTTATTCACATTTTCCGCCAAACCTAAAGTGGCTTTCGCCTGGCTTTTGCGAAACACAAATGCAATTAAAAGAAGAAAATCTCAAATCAGAAAGAGCTGGGCTATGTTTGAGTCATGAGGAACATCAATCGCGATATGAAATCACATTTCGGAATGTGCAAATGAGTCACGAAGTCGGAAGTAAGGTATAAATGTTTCTTCAATGTTACTGAATGTTTTGGGGATAAGATATATCGTTAAAAATAACTACCGATGTATATATTAAGGTATATCGCGCAAGGACCTTAGTTTTGTATAATTTAATAGTTTTATATTCGAATTAATGTCCATGCGAAATGCGGATTACAATAAATAATGTAAAAATTATCTAATTAGTGAATTACATTAACAAATAAACTTCTGATTGTGTATGCACGATATATTTTTATAGTTCACTGAAAACTAACAGTCTTTGGTGATCAGCTGGTTTGCAAGGATTAAGGGTCGGTAATGGTTCAGCAAATATTTTATGTAACTTGTTATGTATAACTACTTTACTTTTATGTATAACTACATATTTTTAAGTTCCAAACTATGACAATCATATAAGTCTTACTACACTCTCTACGAAAAATTAATTGAGAACCTGTGATAAAAGATATAAACACAATTTATTCAGATTCAGTATTTGGTAGAAACTCCACCTGAGTAAATTACACCCTTAACAGACCGAGGCATAATTTCCACAAGTGTTTGGATGATGGACAGTGATATTTTCTTCCACTCGGCTAGGAGAAGACATGCAAGTTCTTTCACCGATTTTGGCCGATTGCTGCACCCCTTAATTGGGCCATCCAACTCGTCCCAGAGGTCTTCTATAGGATTCAAGCCTGGACCCTGGGCAGGCCAGTCCAATCCATGATGGACCTCGCAACATAGCAAGTGGAGTTGTCATTCTGGAAATAATAATAATCGAAACTGAAAAATTGCCACAGCGTAGGAAGCACATTGTCTAAAATAGTGGAGTAGGGGTCGGCATCGAGATTACCACGAATTGTGATCAAGGGTTCCAGTCCATATCTCTATAAACATCCCCAGACCATATTTCCACCTCCGACACACTTTTTTGTAGGCACAATGCAATTTAGGAAAAGGAATTCTCCATGCATACACCAAACCCAGATTCTTTCATTCGAATGGTAGAGATGGAATCTTGATTCATCACTTTATAAAACCTGCTTCTATTCATCTACGGCTCAATTTCGATGTACCTTGTACCACTTCAACCGAGCAGCATGGTAGCAGTTTATAATAAAAGACTTATGAACAATAGCACGGCAATGGAAACCGAGAAAATGTGCTTCCTTGCTGATAGTATATATATCGAAACAACTTAATGGACTTAACAACTTTAGGAATGCTTAACTCACTAAATATGTCCCTTAAGGATCGGCCATTTCTATGATATCAGACAATTAATTTCTCGAAGTCAGACAGCTCTATATTTCGTGGCATCTTGCATGCGACTAATGCCAATGCTGTTTCCTACACTTTATTTAAGTACAGAAGATGTGGCGTAGATCAAGTCCTCTGACATTCTAATTTGCATGGTTTATGAATATTTTTAGGTTTGCATGGTTAACCCGCGAGCACTCGCACCGGGTATGACATGCCCGATCCATTTTCATTCAGCGTTTTTGTTACTTCCTGTTTTTCGGATTAGACCAGAATTTCATGTAGCTGTATCCAAGGCCACATTCTTTCAGTAGGGGAAAAACCAGTTCTGTTCTAAAAATAGATTTTGAGAAAGAGGGGTTGGGGGCATGTCATACCCGTGCGAGTCCTCGTGTTCGTCAAACGTTTCCATTTCCGTCTCTTAATTTAGTGCAGTATGACGCGCTATATGAATTACGAGGAAGAAAGTCAATATTTGTGACACCTTATAGAAACTGTTTCTAGTGACGATGAACCGTTATCTGACGACAGTGTTGCCTCTGAGGATGAAGAATACTGCAGCGATCACGATTCTTCTGCTGAAATTGAGACAGAAATAGAAGATGAATGCAAGAGTATCAAATCTCTGGCCAGTGGTTATTCTGTTTTCAATTTTGAATGCGGTCGGTATTAATTCTAGGATTTTGTTGATGTTCAAGAAAAATCTTCCAACACAGTTCAGAAACAGACGTTTCTTTTTGAAAGCGCTGGGACTCGCTCTTTCAGAACAACACAGAAACCGTAAGACTCAAGGAATAATAACAAATCCAAGCACTTCTAAGGAATTGGGATTTACTAACAGTGAACCGCCTGCAAAAAAGCTCAAAGGAAACTATAAACGATGTGCATTTTGCTCATGTAATAAAGACAGAAAATCAAGGTTTATGTGATAAAAATGTGAAAGAAGTCTCTGTGTAGAGCATCAGTATGTAATTTGTAAAAATTGTCTCTAAACATGTAAATAATTATTATTAAATTCTTAAATGTATTGTTTTGTAATATTTAATTACCTAAGGTTTGCTTATAAACAGTATTAATTAATATTTAAATAGCAGAAATGAATTATGGTATGAGATACCCGGCGCGAGTTCTCGTGTTCGAAAATGGGTGCGAGTGCTCGCGGGTTAATTAACTTTAACATCCTATTTTTACTAACTTACACCGTTCTTTTAAATGTACTATGCATTTCTTTACTATTTTGTCATCTGAAATAAAATTTGAAACCTACATGCTACGAAGACGAATTTAATAAAGAATAATTCATTAGTTTTAATAGAGGATCTATCCACTGTTTTGAAATATCCCTTACACTTCTTAAAGGAAAACAGACTCCTACAAAAACAATATACAAATTATCATAAAATTGTTCCAGTTTTCCCAAGAAATGAACTCCTTCTTGGGTGGTGCCTATGAATCGGATGAGAATTAATTATTTTCCTCCCTTACGTTAAGAAAATCGTAGGTATAATAAATTATGTATCTAAAGTGTCTAATTAGAGCTTTAAGAAGCGAACGAAAAGATTTGTAATCTAACACTTCCTGTATTTTGAGACACATGCTGAGTATGACAAATTGAGGAATTGCTCAATTTGCAGCTCTTCCGTTTTTAATTAATTTGAAAGATTGGTAAATTGTTTCTATTAGATAAAGCAGCCATTAATTTTTCTTTTTTGTCAAAATGTGATAACTGACATTTTATGGATTAAGTTTCGTTTCAGTTAATGTACATATAAATCAGGACCTCAAAAATCACTAAGCCTAGTCTGCAGCTCTTTGATTTTTAATAAAAGGTCATAACTTAAGGTATGTATTTTTAATACATTCAAATCATTCAGTAATATTATTTTAATTTTTGAAAGAATTAACATGAGCAAATTATGATTTATTTGTCTCGTTTTATTTCAAATATATATATACGTACACACATTTTCACCATTTTACATCTGTTTAATTTCTATTCGTTCGGAATTCTAATGCTTTGGAAGTATCGTTTTTAATTCGCTTAATATTTGTTCAGAATTCTGATGATTATATAGTATCGTTCGTTGTTTGTTTAATATCCGTCCAGAATTTTTATGCTTTTTTTAGTATCTTCCGTGACATGTTTAATTTTCATGGAAGAATTCTTATGGCTTTGTAGTAAAATTCTTAATATGTTTAATAATCGAATATGTTTAATAATTTAATAATCTGAATTCTTATGTTTTGGCAGTGTCATCCGTAATATGTTTAAAATTCGCTCAGAGTCCTTATGTTTTGAAGTATCAATCTTCATTTCTATGTTTTTGTATTGTATATTTTCCTATGTTTTTGTATTGTATATTTTCCTATGTTTTTGTATATTTTGTATTCCTATGATTTAGTATGTATTCAGAGAATGTTTATGTTTTTTTTATGTATCTTTCATAATATGTTTGATATTCGTTCAGAATACTTCTGTATCTTTGTATTCTTTTTGAAATGTATATTTAAAATGTTTTTTTTTAAATTGATGAAATATAGAAAAAATGTATACAGGAAAAAAACTGCTTTTATATAAAAATAAATTGCGCTCATTATTATTTCTGGAAGTTATCGCCTTAAATCTAAAATTATAGTTATTTTTTAATTAAAATTCTAACGAAATTTTCAAAAATAAAAATCCCTTCGAAAAGCAAATGTGGCAAGCTCTGACTCAAATGGTCGAGATTGAACCATTCTGTAGATTCTAAGTATATTAGCCTTCTACAGTGAAAAAAATTAACATACTGACACACATACACACAGAAGCATACAAACACACGTTTATCATCATAAGAAGGGACAAAGTTTGAAATATGAAACGAACATTCTTTGACAATATTTTGAAGGAAATACTTATTGAACTAAAAAGAGATAACATGAGATTTAATTCCATTATCCTTTTATCAATTTCACAATCCTACTTTAAATGACATTCTTAAATTCGTAATCTGCGAAAGATGGCAAAAGATAAGATTTGGCACCAATGTTCGGAATTTAAACTAAAACAATTCAAGTACTGGCTCATTAAGTTTAAGGATTAAAATTAAGACGATTCTCTTGAGACACAAATTGAAAATGAAGAACAGAGTAAAAGCAGATTAATTCTGAAACGTTGCTGCTTCAATTAAATGGAATTCCTTTGAAAATTGGAAATGCTACATTTTTTTAATTCTAATTCTGTATAATAAGTTAGAGATTATTTATTTCTCATTTAGATCATTTAGGCTCTTTAAATTATCGTAACAGTTATCTCATTTCAATGTTAATTTTTAAAATAATAAAAATAAATTAAGCAAGTTCAAATAAATTTTTACTACTGAATTTAGGTTTTGCTTGACAAACGCTGCATTATTATTTTCAATTATACGATGAATAGAGTAAGTATTGTAATAATAAAAAAATTTGAATTCCTGAATTTGACAAATCTCCAGGTTTTAATCCTCCCTCAGTTCGGAAAATGCAATTTTGGAATTATATTCATCTATTTTTTGGTATGTTTGCTCGTAAACACCATCACTGGATGAATGAAATTTGGTATGTAAACTTTTCATCTAGTGCATACATTTTTTTTTCCAAAAATTTGTATCAAAATTTTAAGTTAAAATTAAAATTAAATCATTTAAATTAATTTATTTATCAAATTAAAAGTTAAATTTATTCAGATAACGTATAACTGCCCAACTGTCCGAATATAAATTAGCACGATAAATGCAGAACGAAAACATCCAGAGCAATAAAAATTTGGTACACAAAGTTAATATCTAAATAGTCGATAAAGGTCGAAAATGAAACCAAACAAGGCTGACCATTTATTGATCTGTACTTTCACAAGCATACAAACACTATAACTCGTAACCGTAAGGACTTAAATGTATAAAATTTTGTAAGTAATTGAGTGACTACAATTTTAATTCTGTATCAAATCTTGGTGATAATCATTTGGAAAATAAACTTCTCGAATACAAATTCGATTTTCTGGTACTTTTACCCTCATGCAATGAATTTATCACCCAAAAATAATTACCAAAATTCGCATGTTAGATGTAGTAAAAATGTTAAATTCACAAAAAAATGTTTATATTTCTTGATTATTTTTCGCCAATATTATGCAAGGCATTTGTAACCTTACCCAAAATCCACAATTTTATGCCGAGGGGATGGTGGTAGTGTCTTTATTAGAGACAATGCGAGAAAGTTTTGGTGAGACCACTTAAATAGGTGTTGTGTGTTAAATATGTTAAAATATTACAAAGTGATTTTTTTTTATTGATAATTTGATTTTTTAAAGTAAAATCCGTTATTTATCTCTACATACTAGTTTACTAATGTTAAGAATATTTTATAATATATTTCTTAAACAAAGGATAAATCAGCTAAATCAGCAAAATGTCTTTAAATCTTTTTACTTTCTCGTATCTGTAGCATTGAGAAAGTACAATAATCGTCAAAAAAATTCAAACTGGAAATTTCGACGAATTTCCACTTTTTAGACTTCCGTAAGTTCCAAAAGCAGATTTTTAGAAGGTATCCGTCTGTCTGTCTATCTGTGACACAGATAATTCAAAAACGCTTTGATCTAGAAGGATGAAATTTGGTGTACGGTCTTTACATCATATTTGAAAATTTCTATCAAATTTAGAGTAAAATCTGTTTAGAGGTAGTCCGTTTGTCAGGCTGTTCGAAAATTACAAATTCAAAAGAGCTAAATAGTTAGAATTCGGCACATAGATTTAACATCTATAGTGTTGATACCTGTCAACTTTTGAGCCAAATCCAATTAGGCTTAATTGTCTGTCAGTCTGTAATTTCAGAAATATATAAACGCGATAACTCAAAAACGCAATGACTCAAATATATCAAATTTGATATAGACTAATACCTTGTGTCTACTAATACCAGGAATTAATCGCCAAGGATGACATAACAGATTCGGTACAAATGCCAAATTCATGCCAAAAGGTGATATTTTGTTACAATTGTACGCCAATCTCATGTAATGTGCTTGTTCTCTACTGTGGCAAGTTTATTAGAGAATATGCGATAAAGTTTCGAGGAGACCACTCTTGCTGGCTATGGATGGTGGCTAGAGTAGTTGATGTCATCAAACACCTAACTTTATAAATTGTATACAGATATTTTCATATAAACTGTATATAGTATATATGAAATGCAGTTGGATAATTCTGTATACAGTATATATGAAATACAGTTGGATAATGCTGTATACAGTATATATGAAATACAGTTGGATAATGCTGTATACAGTATATATGAAATACAATTGGTCAATGCTGTATACAGTATATATGAAATACAATTGGATAATGCTGTATACAGTATATATGAAATACAGTTGGATAATGCTGTATACAGTATATATGAAATACAGTTGGATAATGCTGTATACAGTATATATGAATTACAGTTGGATAATGCTGTATACAGTATGTATGAAATATAGTTGGATACGGCTGTATACAGTATGTATGAAATACAATTGGATAATGCTGTATACAGTGTATTTGAAATACAATTGGATAATTCTGTATACAGTATATATGAAATACAGTTGGATAATGCTGTATACAGTATATATGAAATACAGTTGGACAATGCTGTATACAGTATATATGAAATACAGTTGGACAATCCTGTATACAGTATATATGAAATACAGTTGGATAATACTGTATACACTGATTTTTATCTATTTATTTAAAAAAAATGGTGGCATATCTTATTTTTTCCTACTAGATCAAATTATAACATGAAGTAAACATGCAAAGATTTTAATAATATTCTTCTAAGAATCCTACGAAAAACTTAAAACATATCGATGCAATCTATATCAGAGTTATAAATGCAATTACTGTCAGTCAAAAAGGTATTTCATAGAGTAGAAGTGTTCCTAATTTTATGAATATTAATGTACTTAGCTGGAACATTTTCACAAAAGAGCGCAACACGCAATCCTACTTCTGTTGCACCATATTTAGGTAGGACGGACGTTGCGTGATTCCATGCAAATCAACTGCTTGGTAATGAGATAAATCTACATTTTCTGTTGTGCTGAAGTAGTTACCATTTGATTATTAGAAATTTAAATGAAGATATAAGATGAAAATGAAGAACAGTGGATCTATCTTTGGACCTTGAAGTACACTTGAATAAAATGCAATGTTATGTTTGAATATGAAAACCAATCAAAAAATATAAAAAGGGTAAAATTTATACGCCAGAAGTTTCAAATATTACGATGAAAGATATTTATCACAGTAAATAAGCAGAGATATTGGCATTTTCACGAAGCCTGTTATCTATTCCTTAATTAAGAGTGTTTTACTCCAAATGATTTATGAGTCTATCTGCCTTTGACAACTAATTGGTTCCTGTGAATACAACATGTAATAGATCTATTTAAAAGACTTTCGAGCAACTTAATGCTCATGATTAAAAAATTAAATTCAGTGGCGCGACAGCCCATTTGGACCAAGGCCTACAGTGCCCATATCTGCTTTCTTGACCTAGGGCCCTGGGGTGCAAGACATATGTCCTGGTTAGGTGGTCAGCCTAAGCGGAATCCCCAGTGTTTAATTCCCAAGCATGCTTGGTTCTGCGTTTATCGACCCACTGAAGGGATAAAAGGATGAGTGATAAAGCTCATGATTATCTCAAGAAAATAATTTTAAGCATCAGATATCTCAGCCGCAATATTTTAATATTATTGCACCCATTCTAGTGATTTTCCCCATTAATCTGTCAAAAAGGACCGAGTCTCCTGGTATCATAGTGCTCTTGAGTACGTCACGTCTGTTCCTGTATTGCAAATTCGCTTTCCGTTTTCTCATGTAATACGAATATTTTAAAGGTTCTTCCTTCCGTAGCTTACAACACGAGAAGAAAATGACACGATCAAATATTTGATGGTTTAGGTTTAATAGGTTAATAGTTTTGAAATTCAATTCAACAATAAAATCTATTCATAGGAATTATTCTAAAATATTTTTAAAAAATAAATTGGCAAAATTACAAACACATTGGAATCATTAGAAAGCTCAAATTTGAATTGCTAATGGCTTAAAAATTAGTTTTGTGCAATAATAATTTCTACACTTATTGCAGAACACACACAAAAAAAATGCTTGTTTAGAAAACTAAAAAAAAAAAAATCTGTTAAAATCTAAATATGAAGATATCGCATTGCTATTCACCAGTGTATGTCGAAGTCTTATTTATTATCTCTAGTCAAATTATCAATCCTGTAGCGTGTCAGCATACACATACACATACACATATTGTCACGTAGGTACTTGAGTGTGGAACTCAATGACACACACAAGAAGTAGAGCTACACCAATTTATTAACTCAACTCAGAACACAGTGACTGACAGATCTTCTGCTTTTATACTAGCAGGGAAAGTTCCAGAATACTTTTCTGGAGACGGTAAGAAAAGTCCAGAACACTTGTCTGGTAAACTAAAGAAATGTCCAGAATCCTCTGGAACATGAAATAAAGATAAAATCAATGAATTAAATATTTACACAAACTGTGAATCGTGGGATACGAACTCACAATCTCTTGATAAAGAAACCAGTGCTGTGGTCATTCGGCCATGGAGAGTCGACTTCTTCTTTTCAATGCGGCATTATACATCCTTTTTTTCTTTGTAAAGATAAAAGGAATAAACATAAAATTCATAATTTTTCCAAAAATTTTATGTTTTTGTTTTTTAAAGAAATAAACATAGAATTTATAAGTATTCAAATTTTACTTTGAAATTTTACTAAAACGAATTGTAAGATTTATAAGCAAATGAAACTACACTAAATTTAATACATAAAAGTTATCACTTTTAAATCAGATAGATTTTCGTTTGACGAGTTTTTGATATTTCTTTGTCGGAAGAGGAATTATTGGCTTAACTGCGCCATGTTTATTGGTAAATTTAGAATCTATGACTAAATGGATATGAGGAAACTATAAACTATGGCATAAATATTCATTGAATTAGTTATTTTTTAAATTCAAGGCATTTTTTAGTTATTAACTTTTGATCTCATCTATAATATATTAATGTAAATAGTTACGTAATTTTATCCAATATATTAAACAAAATTGCATAATTCAGAAATTCTAATGTAGAAAAATGGAACAAAAATTTCTTTCTATTGCGTCAAATTACATGTTATATATTAAATAATATTTGTATTATATTTATTTATATAAATGTAATACAAATATTATTTAATAAGTAGAAAATTCTTATTCTTATTTTTAAGTAGAAAATTTAAAAAAAATATATGTAATTAAATAAAGCGATATTAGGAAACTATTAAAGAAAACATAAATACACAGAAAATTAGATATTTATTTAAATAAAAGCATTTATGTGCTTTTTATTTTTAGATGACATGCAATAAATTATTGCATTCACTTTTTTCAAATGTATCTACGAGAAATCACGTGACTTCCAAATTCCTGAGGTAAGAAAAGGGAATAAAAATTCATTTCTTTCAAGACAAATAACATGTTATTAAGTAAGTTTTGGTTCATTTATGTAATTAAATAACGATTAAATTTATAACTGCCCCATAGATAACAAGTCAATAATTAATTGCATAAATCGTTTTCAATCTGACTAAAATGCATCTGCAGGAAATGGCCTGATTCCAAATTCCTAAGATATGTATTCACTATTCTTATAATTTCTAAATTATGTATCAAATTATACTTGGAAAATTTATTACGATAATTTACCTTAATTTATTACGATAGAATGCAATTTATATAATTGATACGATTTGTCTGCTTATTAACGTGTACGTGTTTTGAAAACATATCTTATCATAAAAAATATATAATAAATACATATCCGATGCAAAAAATATACGCAGAGAAAAACTATACCTTTATCCAATTTTTTTCGTCTTTATGTGATCTCGTTGCATTACAAAGCTTGGTACATATCTCTCAATATCCACTCTTCTGATTAAAAAACAAGCCTACATTTCACATATTAAACTCCCTTGATTAGAATTTAGCTCTCATTTTCCGTACAGGTCAGAGCGACAGAATATTTATATTCGACGGGAAATTCAATTCCCTTGCCTTGCAAATGTGCCTGTCGTGATATGCAAAATCCAGAGATGTCCGAATGCGTAATTGGAAGGACGATTTTCCGACCAAGTGACGCGCTGATCTAATCAAGATGCCTTTAATCTAATAATGAACGGGCGGGCGTCGATCCAATAGTGAAAATTATGTCCGATGCCAAATCTGCTTATGGACTTGGCGAAGTTTGGATGCAGTCAAAAGTGGTGTGAATCTTTTTGAAACGAATTCATTGAGGAAATTTAGGAACTTTGAGTAAATATTTTGGTAAGAATTTATCCAATTTTTATGCTTATTACAAATCATATGCGCTTTGAATACTGTGTGCGTAGTTGATCAGTATCACAAGAGCAGGCCAAATTAATTTTTGAATAGCAAGAAATCGTCTATGCCACATGATTTATTCCAGACTATGGCTATTTTTGAATAATGAGCTTATAGTTGTATGGTATTTCAAACAAACGTCAAATGACGATTCTCAATGTAACAATAAAACTGATACAGACTAAATGTATCAGCCACTCGGTATCAATGTTTGGTCTCGATGGATAATTTCTTCGACTTTCTTTTCGATTGGGGGATTCTATATAAATTTAATATAATTAGGTCGATAGATTGCTGCTCTGACTCACAAGGGGGGCTGAAAATTGAATTCGGGATGAGAATTAGTATAAAGTTTGTATACATTTAGAATGTTCATTCATGAAAATATTACAGCTCAATAGTCAGCAAATTACAAGAAAATAGGCCTCACACTTTCAGGAAAGCTTATATCCTCAAAATGCGTCATCAGCGCAGAAGCCTGAACAGCATGGTTGATATGGCTCGGGTTTAATCTTTTGCAAACAGCTTTTTTTGTTTGTTTGTTTGTTTCTAAATAATTTCAAATTAATTCAACAATTTACAAACAGTTTTAATGAATATGTTTTTAAATTAAATTAACGATTTAAAGATGGTTTCAATTAATGTGATACTCATCTTTATGAGGAAATATAAATGTCAGTTTTCAACCTCGAGCCTTCTTCTTGTCAGTGACATTATTAGTGTGCGTGTGATGTTTTTTAATTATATATATATATATAGCCCATGATAACTTTATTCTAAAATATTCTCTTATTCCCTGATCGAATTCCACTGTCTCTACTTAATTATTTCCAGAGAAACTATGTAAAATTCCTGAATCGGCTAAAAGCCTAACTTTTTCACACTCCGCGTGAAGGGTTAGAAAAATGTCCAATAAGCACATTCTTTTTTAAAAGAACCCTGTGTTTCCCCTGCCTCTTCGGCGCGTGTAGCGACAATCTCTATTGAAATCTCATTGTATATAAGCACTATGGAGAAATATTTTCCCTATCAATATCTCAGGTTATATAAGACCACGGAAAAAATGTTCAAGAGCTTTTTCCTCATTTCTTTCTGTATCGTTCTGTGTTGCTCGTCGCTCCTGCTTGTACATAATGCCTGCTTCTCCTAGATGAAATAAAACGACGTCACGAAATCGAAAATCTCTTCACTGTCTTCGAAACTGCATTCTTCTTTACATAAAATAATGCTTATATATATATATATATATATATATATATATATATATATATATATATATATATATATATATATATATATATATATATATATAAATGTAATGATATTTTAATTCTAATTTCAATTTAATTAATTTCCAAGATTTTATCTTAATTCAGCCCATAGTAACTTCATTCTAAAATATTCTCTTATTTCGTGTTCCAATTCCACTTTCGGTTTAATTAGTCCCTTTGTAAAAATAATGAGACCATCAGTACTACATATTAAATGAAACTGATACTTTTACCCTTCAAACGGTGTCAAAAGTCACACGTGTATTGAATTGGCACCTGGCCAGAAATCCAATGTTATATAAGGCTAGTGATCATCTGTTTGGCCCTTTTTTCGCTCTTCTTACTTCTGCTTTGTGCCACGCTGCGTTTTCTTGTATATAATCATGCATGCCTCTCGGAATAGAATAGAACTTAATTAAAAATACCAAGTATCTTCACTGCTTCGAACCTTCATTCTACTTGAATCAAAATATGTTACACACACACACACACACACACACACACACATATATATATATATATATGTATATATATATGTATATATATATATATATATATATATATATATATATATATATATATATATATATATATATATATATATATATATATATATATATATATATATATATATACATATATATATATATACATATATATATATATACATATATATATATATATATATATATATATATATATATATATATATATATATATATATATATATATATATATAATCTAAAGACCCATGTGACGGTACGCATTTCGCTGATGAGTTCCCACTTACTCCTATACTCATTATACCTCACCCCCCTCCCCTCCAATAGAAAACTCCTCCTTTCCTCTTCTCACGCACTTATCAACAACTCTCACAATGTCACTTATGCCAAACCTTTAAAGAAGTTCAATTCCACATTTGAAATCACAGTGCAAGTGCAAGAACTCATTCTCATCGAGTATCCGATTTCATTCGGTTGAGAATAAACTCGGTCAACAGTTTTGTCAAGTACAAAAGTACGAGATACAATCGAATACCGGTATCAACCTATTCCTGATAGAGAAAAACTGAGCACCTTTCAAACGCACGCAAAATTGTCAAAGCAATAAAAACAAAAGACTGTACGACTCGACTCATTGTTAGTTTATGTTCATTTGGAGTAATGGGCCTGTAGCTGCACAGTATCACTAATAAACACCAAATTTTCGAATCGGCAAGAATAAAAGTTAGCTGGACACATCCTATGCCAGCATATGACCATTTTGGAATACTGACTACACAATGTATCTCAAGTAAACATTGTATCATCGAAACAATAAAATGTTAGTTTAGTTTAGTTCAGTTTTTTTATATTAACGTCCCGTTGTAAAGCAACACTTGGGCTATTTTGGGACGGACCTGGTCATTTTGAACCGCTGTCAGATGACGAGGACGACACCTGAGCTGGCATTCCCCTCTCCACACCACATCAGCGGGTAAATAAAACAATAAAAGAAGAAATGAAGAAAGTATGAAGTTTGGAGCACGACTTCGTATAATCTCAAGACAGCGAATATCTTTACTTAGAATCGCAGTAACTAAGAAAGAGCTCATTCAGTATCTAGAAACAGCTTTCCATGTTCTTTAGAAACAGGGACCATAGTAAGTGAAATTTATTTTCAGTAATCTTTTCAATATATTTTTAAGAAAAGGTTAATAAATGCAATATTGCGTGTATTCCGATTGTTTTCTAAATATTTTCCATAATTATTTTATCATTTAGTCCTATCTGTGAAGGTTGAAAGGCTTGTTAATGAGATAATAAAGAATGGATAAAACTACGAAAAGATATTTTTCTCTTCCGATCTAAAATATTCATATTGAGAGGATTATTCGTGAATCAACCTATTCATATTCATTTTTAAAAGCTTAAATATGAAACTCTAAAACTCTTTATTTTTCTCGTAATGTTCTACAACAATTTGAAACTGAAATAATAAAAATTAAGAATGTCTTGAATGAACTATATTTCAAACATACAAGAACTCATAATAGTTTTATATACTTTATCTTAAGAACATATATTTATTTATACAAGTTACAAACTCCCTTGTCAGAAATGAAAATGAGTTGGAGCCAATATTTGTCATTTACATTGGAAAACTGGTGAATTAAAAATTTCATCTGACTGCATATCCTTTAAATATAATATAAATAGCACAAATTAAATAATTTCTCCTAAACAAAAATCTTTGTTCTTTAGTTAGATCAGATGCCCCAATAGCATCTGTAATATAAATTTTATAATTCAAAACAATGATGTTTAACGTTGCTGGACAATTATCATATATTCCCTTTATGTCTCGCAACTAAACTTCTGTACGCTAATATCAATGTCACAAAGTGATTGAAATTAAGACCTACACAGCAACTAAATAAAATGTTCCCCTTAAAAGCTTTTCTTTTTTCCGAATTTTGTATGAGGGAGGCTTTCATCCTATGCATGGGGTGGATTTCATATAAGCACTGCAGAGGACGATGAGCCAGTATCACATCCATCACTTTGTCACGCCCCCATCTGCACTCTTCTTTTTTATTTGTTCGTCCCATTATCGCAGAAAATTGTTTTGGCCTACCCTATTAGTACATTGAAGGGAGAGAATGATTTATAAGGTTTGTCGAACACCCACATATACCTAAGTAGGCTGTTCATCGTGGGGTCAGGACACTAGGGTGGGACTTTTCACCCTAACTTGGAAAAGAGTATATAAACATAGATATTAAATTTGGATGCTCTGTACAGCGATTTATCTTTGTAAAAAAAATGTGTATATTATTAAATGTAGCTTAGTAATTTTTTAAAGTGGTAACTTGTACTTACAATAATTAGCGTGGAGAGGTTTTTGATAGATTAACATAAGGACCAATGATAAAGTACAAATGAATTAAGCATCATTCATTTATTTTTAGATAGAAGAAGAAAAAGATTTGGTATTTTTGATTGTATTTTTGTGAATTGATCTTGTTTGTTTAATAAAAGATAAATTTATACAGCCCAAATGGTAACAAAGAATCCTTCACTTGAGAATTATAAAGCATTCAAATTGATAACACACATTTGTTTAGTTTTTTTTGCCGTTGAGAATTTTTTTTTTTTTTTTGTCAAAGATAATGCTAAAAATTTCTTAACGTGTATGCGCAGAATTTATCATGCTGTTTTCATTTTTCTTAGTGCTCTTATCACACGTAAACTTAGCATATCTAATAAAAGCACCTAAATAGTAAATGTACGAAATAATAATTGAAATAAAACAGAAATTATTCGAAAAATGTAATAACGAATTAAAAATAATATTTTTAAAAAATTTTAATCTGAATTTATCATTTGGCACATTTTTAAAGTGATCCAAAATGGGACGATACTTAGCACAGGCATTTGATAGAGGTGTCAGAAGATTTTTAAAAGAATAAAATGTTTTGGTAACTTCTTTCTTCTTTTGTCAGAGTAGTAAAGATAAATTTTTTTTTCTGTTTAAAATTCTCGTTTATTGAAAAAAAAAACTGAATATATATTTAAGAGTTCTCCTGTGGAACATTCATCCAAAAAATTAGCTTAACTTCAACATTGCTGGACATCCATTGGAGGGAGCCTCAGAATTAAGCATGATTAATTTCCGGGATGGCTACAGAAATAGTGGGGTTCGGCTACCTCTTACCGATGACGAGACGAGATCCTTCCCTAGGGAAGGATTGTACCGTAGCCAGTGATGGTACTTATGACTCAACCATAGTTCCGCTAGTTTTGCTGTCGTTACGGTCCGGTCATTAAGATTTTTCTTTATGTGTTATTATTAAAGGTTATCTACGTCGCTGGTTGTAATAGGACATATTTATTTATTTTCTTTTGGTTGTTGCGTGTTTGCCTATTACGCCTATTACTCCTAGATTGTCAAGTATGAGACGCTTACTGTGTGGTGGTTGATTTCCGCCATCCTGATTGGTAAAGAAATTTAGTGGGTTTCGCTATTCTCAACCAATGACAGAATGCGCCTCTTATGGATAGGAGTATGACGTGACCGGTGATTTCTTTTAGGTCTTAATCATAGTTCCCGAAAATGCTATCACGTCGTGTTATATTTCAATCTAAATAGAAGAATCTAAAATTTTCTACTTGTCTTGCTTAGTGGCAGACGGATTAAGTCAGAAAATATATTACTCGAACACAAAAACGAAAACAGATTAATGAATGAAATAAGATAGTTATTTTTTATAATCAAATTTATTGAATTCTCTTAAAGTATATTTTTGAAATATCTTACTTTCAGACGAACATATTAAGCACAAAAATGAGTTCCTTTAAATTTTTAAGAATAAGTATTTTGGAAATTTAAATATGTGACAGAACTATTTCAAAACTCTGAATTTTTTGGTGATTACTTTTATCCTTTATGCTTCATATACAAAATCACTATAAATATTTTAAAGAATGTTTACTCTATTATTTTACTTAATATTCAAAATTTTGAAAATATGGCAGTTTAACAAATTTATATTACATATTCTTCGCTAATAGAGCTACAGATCATGAACATTAAACTTTCATTTTATTAGTAAATATCATTATTTATTTTAAGCAAGATAATTAGAGAATTCGTTTATTTATAATTGCAGTTGAAGTTTCAGGAGCACTACCGTTCTATAATCTATTCTAATTATTTCGTGAAATTTCCTAGAATATAAACAATTCAAATACTTTTAGTTAATGTTACAGATAAGATAGAATGGATAATTGGGACTGCAATTGATAAATAAAATCTGGATATTACAACTATGATTAGATATCTAATTACCTAAACTGTAAAATACACTACTGTTGGATAAGTGGTACTTAATTCAGAATGGTTAATTATGTTTCAAACATTTTAAAATATTTTGGGAAGTTAATTTTAATAACTCTATTGAGATAACTGTTATGAGCATTCTTGCAAATTATGGATCGTTTATGTAGGATTTTAGAATCTTCGAATATGAGATTATTTTTAAATTGTGTCAAAAGTTTTTGAATATCGAACGATTTGGTTGAAGTTACTGTATTATATAAATACAATTAAATATGCTGCAAATATGCATGAATTGATCTTGGCTGAAAGTGTTCTATTCTAAAAACTAATTAAAAGAGATTACTTTCATAAATGGCAACACTCGCACGGAATCAAAATTCAATTAAATATATAGATTACCTTTTAATTAGATTTTGGAAATATAAAATTATGCATCATCATCTATAACTACAAGTATACAAAATTCTAAAGACACCAGAAAACGAGTGAAAAATAGGTTTACAAAATTCCAATTTTACAATCATAAAACAAGTCAATTTGAATGAAAATGTTATAAAAGACTTAAATATGAGATGGCAGTTGAAAGAAAAATTTCAACAGACGCTGAATTGTAAATTTCTTACACGGGGTCATTCGATATAGGGAAGTATGATTGTAAAGAAATGGTAAATCTTATTCGTCAGGTTAGATCTAATTGTTTATATGGAACGAATATTATCCTTATCAGCAATTTGTAGTCAAAAAACTATGTTCATTTCTTTTTTAAATTATGTTCATAACCAAGAATTATTATTAAGGTAAATAAAAACGAATGCCTGTTTTCTCTGAAAAATTAAAAGCATAAAGCCAATAGACATGTATCGATCTTGTGCAAAGAAATAACATGCACTTTTTCAATATGAGATTAATATAGTCTTTTAAAAACATAAAGCACGAGGAAAATTAAAACATATATAGGAATTAAGGATAAAACACGTACCTTCTCATATGTAGCCTTATAAATGGTGTCTTAATTCCAAAATTGCAAACTTCTAGGAGGGACGTAAACCTGAACTATCCGGAATTAAATCGTGATGCATGGTCGGAAATTAGGTCGGCTTACTAGAAGTGATAGATTGCAGTGCACATGCTGAAGACTGCCGAGCATTCTTGCATAAATTCTTCATTTCAGCATTCCATAGCACTAGTCAATAATGAGAACGGATTATGGTGCCTCATATCCAGTGATTTCACTTGTAGTTGTGAGTCTTTACATTATTTATTATTTTGTGTTAACGTACAAACAAAAAAGAAGTGAAAAAAATCTTTTATTGACTTAACATTAGTCAATTCAAAGTAGATGGGCTATTTTTGTTATGCAATTATGTTATATGATCACATTCTGATCATTAGGACAATTGCAATACCTTTGATTCAGATTATTAAATCTTTCTTTGAAATACGATGCAGGAGCAACGCCATCTATCCCCTCTGACAAGCATTTTCGATCCAACATTGCTGGCTGATTCCAAGTCGTCTAAGATGTACCCTACCTTTTCTAGAAGTTTGTAACAAGGATGCTGAGGTACACTGTTCTTACAAATTGTATATTTTAATTTTTATATTTGCTATCCTATTCCTATTTATATTTGCATCTATTTTTGTCCCATTTAAGCTCTTTATTAACCGTATGAATTCAAGTTATGTTGTTGTTGTTTCTTATGGCACTTGCCATGGACAAGCTCACTGTTCGAAGACAGCCGATTTAAGCCTGAGGGGGAGCGCCTCTTGTTTCTATAGTAGCGCCATCTAGGGCCAAGAGAATGACTTAGCTACACACACGCCACAACCCTTTTTACGGGGCGGACTTCATTCACGCATTTCATTCACTCAACCTCAGATCGTAATTTAGACCTGAATCAGAGAACGATCACCTATGATCCAGTACTCCCAATGGTATTACTCTCGACATGGAGGACTTGTGACCTCGACAGATTTAACGCGCGCCATCCACCAAGCAAGCGGAATTCAAGTTATTGAAGCGAAAACTTGATATGATGAATGTCAGTTGTGTAAAATTTTGTAGTGTGTATAATTTGCATGGGCCGTTTCGATATCCCATGCCATTTATAATTTTCCCTAAGAATAATGATGAGAAAAGAAGAATTTCTCATGAGAAAAGAATGAGAATTTCTCATTAGAAATTTAAAGTGCAATAGATTTTCATCTCTTGGTTCAATACCAACTGTCAGAATGCACAGTTTTCAACTCTTAATTTGCAAAAGAGTATCATTTGGATAATTTCAGAACAGAAATATTGTCAATTTCACTGAAACGACAAATTTCAGTTGTCGGATATTTAATGAAATATTTACAGTTTCTAAAAAGTTGTAGTTAATATAATGTTAATTAAAAAACATGCTTACTTGTCTTAGAGCTTTCAGGTAAGCATGTTGGCAGGTGGAAATTTAATTTGTTTCAATTTTACCTATTCTATAGTTGTTGTTTCTAATGGCACTTGCCATGGACAAGCGTGCTGACAAAATCAGTGATTTTAAGCCAAGGGTGGGTCTCTTGTTTCTTAGTAGTGCCAACTAGGGCCAAGAGTACGTCTTAGCTACTCACGCATGCATCACATTTGTTTGCACAGCTTCTTTTTACGGGGGGGGGCGAACATTCACACATCTCATAGATAGAACAGATGAAGAACAACCATGCCCGAACCAGGACTCGAACCCAGTACGCCCAGATCGCGGGGACTTATTCTATAGTAGACGCCTTTGATGAACAGTTGGTACGCCGAAATTTTTGATGACGTAAAATTTGAAGTAAATTTTCTGTAAGTAATTTACTTTTAACAGGAAATTATTTCTTATCAGTAGGAAATTATTTCTAATCATATCTTATTTTAATGGTCATATAATTCTTATTATTTAAGAAGCCTTATACAGCTACTCCAGTGAGCTACACGTCCCTTTAATTTTCAATTTGGTTCATTTATAATTTGAATTCAGCTTTAAAAGAGAACTGATTTAACTTCAAATAATTCAATAATATGTTTGCTGAATAAAAGCGCATTTATAAAAAAAATATCTTTAATTTTGTGCCATCATGTCTTATATTTTTTCGCAGAATGAAGAATCATTCAACACTGAAGCATTACAGGATATGTCCCATGATTTATGTAATATATGAGAAAAAAATTATTAACAATTTATCAATCAATTTCAATAAATAATTCAATTTTTTTCATGAAAAATATTAGGCAGCAGTTAAAGTGGAAAGTAAATATAAAAATAATGCAGCATAAAAAGGTTTTTAAAAGTATCTAAATAAAGAACAAAGTATTTGTTTCATGCAAAATTTCAGGAAAATTCGATGCTGCTAATTTTTGGATTTAAATGTTAAATATACCAATTTACCACAGTCTGCAAAACCTCTATTAAAACATGCCTTAAATCGAAACCTATTTAATGCAAGCATTAAGCAAATTCTTTATAGCTTGAATGTTAACATCGGAAGAAAAATACCAAAACGAATTTTTAATATCAATAGTGAAATATATTTGAATTTCATTCCCGTAATGTAAATATTGTTGTGAAATACCCTTTAAAATATTTTCGACAATTACAATCTGTACTAACAACTATTGCAGAAATTAAATTCATATCATTGAAAATTTTGAACTTTAAATTCTTAATTTTAATATCATTAGTTTTTTGAACTCTAAAACTGTCAAAAAAATCATTATCTTATCCTCTAAGAATACTCTTTATCTTTAATTAATTGAAATTATAATTAAAATAACAACAAAAAATCGCTCTGTGCTGCATATTTTCATCTTCGAAAGTATATATGTACCAAATTTGATGTCTCCATATCATTCGACCTGGTCGTTGAACACCAACATGCACCCTCAGGACCTGTAGTTGTAGGGTGAAAAAGAACTAACGCATTAGATAATGGAAAATGCTTTCCGCCATGGTAAACATGTAATACAAGCAATAAAAACATAGTCAAGGGACAACTTTGGTAGAAAATGAGTAATTAATGATTAAAAAAATCAATAAACGTCAAACACTTGTAATGTGACAAATGTTTTGAAGAGTGTATCTATGATGCTCGTATGTACACCTCCGCTTATATATTCGTCATGTCGAATTTTCTATAATTCATGATATCTCTGTTTCTATTTCAGAAGGTATTATAGATATTGCAAATTTAGAACGCTTATTTTGGTTGATAGAGTCTCCAAATAACCGCCAGCTTGGTGGCAATAATAGTGGGAATTTATAAATCACCCAATCAGCATCCATTAAAATCATAACTCAATATATTTCCTTTATGATAAATAGATCACAGCGAAGAAATATTTCCCTTTACCTCTCATGTCAATATAAGAAGGAATAAAATAATGCTATTTAACAATCTTGTTAAAATACTTATTATTCTTACCATTATATCTTATCATTCTTAACATTCCTCTTAAAGTATTTATCATTTTACATGGACATTAACTAAAGCATTAATTTCTTGCACAATGGTTCAACACGATATACTTTTACACATATGAATACTAGTTAATCATTCCACTAAATATTTTCTCAGTCTACATTTGACAACTAGGAGGATATTTTCATTCCATTCCCGAATCCATGATGCATTTGAAGGTCCAAAAGTGATATATTACATCACAGGCGACATTCTTCATGGCTCAAAAGTAGGTCCACTCATGTCTAGGTTCTACATTCTCTTCTTATAATTTCATTTGTGCGTAGCAAAATTCTGTGAAACTCATTTTACTATGACAGAAAACGCAGATTAATTTCAATGCCGTGAAGGCTGAAATCCCGATGAGCACGCAAGCCTCATCAAAAGAACGACGGGGTAGCGCAAATTATGTGCGTGCTACAAGCTTTCGTGGCCACAATCCAGTTAGAAGCATTTATGCTCAAGAAGGAATTTGAAAAGCTTTCTCTGAAAGAAACAACCATTAACTAATAATAATTGAATTCTTAACAATGTGTTGGAATTTTTTTTAACTGAAGTAGATATATTTTAAGTAATATAAATTGACGGTAATAATTAAAAGATGAAAAAAATGTTATTGGCTGGTTTTGGCTAAATTTTGGCTACATTTTACTTTTCTAAAAGGACTAATATGAAATTCTTTTTAGTAAAAAGAGAAAGGACATAAAATGTGCCAATGATAATATGATGTATTACATTTTTTAAAATGCATTAGAATCTTTATAATTTGTATTGTCGGAACAAGGAAATAAATCAAAATACCTGACAGTTTTTAAAACGAAATTCGTTGTAAAGATTCATTTTTATATAAATGAGATATTTTCAGGTAGATAATCTATCAATAAAATATTATTTGAAAGACTTGTAGTTATGGAAAAGGCTTTATTTACAGATACTGTTGCATTGAAGGAAATGTCATTTATAAATGCTGTATTTGAGAATTAAAATGCTATTTTCAGATATTGTAAAATTCAATATTGTCTTTGAAAGAATTTTGAATTACTTTTATAATTGAGATTATTAAATTTATTGTTATTTATGGAGATTTTACAAATGTTACGCCAAGGAAATGTCATACATTTAATTTCAATTTCAATTTTAGGGATAGTGTGTCATTAATGCAATTTTGTTTTCTAGAAATAATATATTTACTAAAGCCTTCTGTACAAATAACTGTACTCCTTGCAAATTATATACAGAATTAAATGTACCATCCTGTCTTAACAAGTCTAGCCCGTATATTCGTCACTGTGGAATTTTAACTGACTGTTTGTAGCTGTTGGAGATACAAAATGTATAATTTTAAAAATATTAGAAAAATCGTAATTTTATTGGAAAAGTTCTAAATTAATTTCTAATCAAAACTATTAACAATAAAGAAAGAAATTAAATAACATTGTATGCTTAGCTGTAATTCTGTTGTTTTAGGCTATAACGGTTAGTAAGTTCTATTCTCTGGCTGTTGGTTTCCTTTAACGGTTCCATAATTAGAATTTTTCCGAAATTGGATATTAAACAATCAATTCTGTCTGGAAATTTCTTTAAATTGTTCTTCAATTTAAAAAAAAATTAGCTTATTTCTGAATATGTTTAAGTAAACTACAAATTAATAAATAAAAAAAAGGAAAAATACATTTTATGGACCATATAATGCCAAGGAAATGAATATATACGAGAAATAATAACAAGAATACAATAGAGATTAAAGTTGAACCAAGTGCACATACCAATAAATAAATACTCGAGTTATGAAATTTGTTGTTTGAGGAAATATTTTATATTACTAGACTCCTTTGATGTCCAGTTTGTTCACAAAGATTAGGACTTATTTTTTGCCTATTAAACATTTAATATGGCATGAATCTGTTTTAATTAAATTTCACCTTACAATTTAAAAAAAAATTCATATCCAACTGAATCAGTATATTTCAATTACTACATCTATTTATTAAAATGAATATACGTTACAAAATAAAAGCGGAATTAAAATCTTACTCGGGTTCAAAGAAAGTAAATTTTACTGTAATTTAAACATTGAAAAAACATGAATGTGTTAATGGATGTGCTAGAATTTTACATCAATATAAAATGTATTTATAGATGTACCAAATTAGATTTGAAATATGAATACAAATAAAAATATCACAGATCAGAAACGAATATCATTAAAAAAGCAATTCTTCCAAATTTCCAGACACTACAAAAATCACTTTTGTGAGATAATATCAGTTTCCATAGTTAATCTGAGCGATTACTTATTTGGTACCATTTATCAACTGCATCTAAGTCATCATCATCATTAAAATCCACTACCACTAAGACTATTTCATTCTTAATTCAACCTCTATTTTACGTCTATTTCTGTCATCTTGATTTATTTTACATCATCTTTCCTCTAACTGAATGGAGGTCCCGATGACACCCCAAAGCACTTTTTATACACTGGTGTGCACAATTTAAGCAACAAGTGTATTTTTCCCCTCATAACTCCTAGAGAAAGCATCTGAGAGACATGAAATTCAGAAATGAGAGACAGCATTTATTATTTAAACGATGACGAAGCATTGTTGCGCAAAAATGAATACAATGCATATAGTATGGAATCAAACAAAAAAGGCTTTATTGAACTTATAGTATCATTACAAATGATTGCCTGTCTAAAAGGAAGAACAACAAGCAGATTTTCCTTAGTATGGACTATGTTCTTTCCTTATTTCAGTAGAGAGGGCATATCTATCTTAATGGAGAGTTTCGCACTGCCTCTCCATATTCAGCACCATATTGTCCAACAGTTCCTTAGGTTAGATTTCCCATTCGTAAATCAGCATCTGTTACAGTTGTTGATTGTTCCCCGGAGGATATAAGCCTCAAGGTGTCTCCCCAAAGCATCCCACACATTATTTATGGGACTGATGGGAAGAAAGCTGGGAAATCCATTCGAGTGATAACATTCCAGTAGCTGCTGAACATCAGCAATCCGATGTGACCGTGCATTGTCATCTATAAAAACGAAGTCTGTTCCAAAAGTATCTTGTAACTTTCGAACTTCTGTCGAAAATGTGGAACTTAATTCACCCGTTCAGCATAATGCCACCCCAGACGACAACTCCAGGACCACAGTAACGGTCCCGTTCCGTGATGTTACTGGGAGGATACCTTGCCCCTGTATCTCTACAAAACAAAGGGGATTGAGAAGTCACTTGTAGCTTGGAAACGACTGTCATCTATAAAGAGGACACGACTCCATTCATGAGATGTCCAGTTTTTGTGCTCCTTACACGACTCTAAACGGTGCCGCTGATGACCAACTTTCAAAGGGATGCAGCATTTAGAACGGCGGATGAATATTCCACCTTTGTGAAATCTGGCCACAGTAAACGCGACTCATGTAGCCCTGTTGCTTGACTCAGTTGTTGAGAAATGGAGCTTGCTGAGTGGTAACAAGTCTTTTCGCCTGAAGGACGATATATCGGTCATCCACTACAGTTTTTTCATAATGCGTCCATAACGTACTTTTCTAAAAGCTGTACCTATGGTTTAAAAGGCTTTACAAGGGCGCGAAATGACACATTTGTTGATTACGAACTCTTCAGTAACACTGGTCAAACTACTTCCTCCCTCCAGCTTTTCGATTATTCTTCCACGAGTGACATTTGCATACGCATCACCTTTCTACTGAATTGCGTGTTCATTGTACTGATCGCAACAATCCCTTTTCTGCAATTTCATGGATATCTGCTTAAAATTTATATTATCACTTAAATTTGACACACCAGTGTAGTATTTTTTGATAAAACAGTGCAATTCTATTCATTAGCTGGATATTGAATTATGTGTATCTACAAAAACTTTCAGAGAAGTAGGCTGAAACGCTCGTGAGATGGTTTGTTTATATTCGACTGTTGCCACTCGACAAAAAATAATAAGAAAGATATTTTACATCTGAAGATGGTTATCAAATGTATTATTTTTACAATTAATAGATGGATTTGAATAAGACTTATTACGCTTTAATTTGCATAATGATGAAAATAAAATTTTTGAATTTGAGATACTATTTTTTATTCCTGATCATGGATGTAGTGGGTAAAAAAAACTATTCTATGATTTATTTGTCATCCGTTTTTGACTTTTTTTTGTAGCTATAATTGTAATGAAAGTGATATAGTACGAGTATTTTCTCTAAAACAAATTCAAACTATATTGGATTAAATTTAACTGCTAGAGGGAGATTGTTTGAATGCCTGTTAGATATTAAGACTATTAAATACCCATTTCATCCCCGAGCTTTTATTATTTGAAATAAAAAGTGCAAATTATCGAAATGGGAAAGAAATTATTACTTCAATTACTATTGGAAGAAGAATAAGGAAGATTTTGTGATCCAAAAGTTCAAACAATTTTCATTTAATTCAAGAAATCATTTTTCAAACGTAGTTCACTTTCGTTCTGAACTCTCTCTTCAATCTGTCTCAATAGACACGGGGGCTTTAATTTTAATCCTTTTTCATCAAATATAGCAGCTAATTCATTTATCGAAGGTTTGTTTTCGAAAGGAGTGTAACATTTTATGCAAGTCCCTCCCCATGTCCGCATGCTTAAGAACATTATTTTGAATAAGATTGTTTCTGAAAGTGGGACTACGGAATTACATCACACCGTTCCTTTTATAAAAGCTTTACTGTTTTGTTATAAAGTGAATCAAAGTGTATTATTCTAAAATCTCATTAAGTAGCGACTTTAAATTCAGATTATTTTACATGTAATACCTTTACATATTCATGAATTTAAGTTATCTAGTATTTAGCAAAATGCTTTGACATAATACGAAATGATAAAGAACAAAAAGTTAGAAAACTGAAAAGTGAAGTTTATTGAAGCAAATTTAAATGCTGTTTGTATTTGGTAAACTCAGATTTAATTTCTAGTTAAATAACGAAAAATATTATATCTAATTCTTTTACACGTTTGTAGAATGATTGCTATGTTTAAATTATAAATTTTATGATTGCATGGTTTTTCTAGATAGTTGTTATATAATCAGTCTTGTTTGACAATGCTATCGGTTTAATTATTTTCTTGATGCTTTAGTAGCTTACCTTTAAATACAGACTTCAAAATTTTAAATTATTGCTAAAACTAAGATAATTTCTGGAAGCTCAGAAACTACTAGTATAACACGGCGTTCTAGAAGATGGTATGAATGTGGCTTGTTTAAAAAATTTTTAAAATTATGTAATGTAATAAAAGCTTTATTAGGAATAGATATCCCATTTAAAATTAAGTTACTTCAGTACAGGATTAATAGTTAAGCTGATTACTGCAATATCTTTTTAGCAGAAAAAAAGTGCCTCAAGTTCATGGAAATATGAATGGTAAATCGGAAGATTTCTCCAGAGCAAAATGCACCTCAGATTTGTCAAAAAGGGGGTTTTATAGCTCTGAATACATTTAAAATATAGAAAAAAATGCTATATATAATAAATTGTTTTTATTCTAAATCTGAAATGACATACAGGTCGAACAATGATTAAATTGGGCATGATGAAAGATATTCTTGCGTTTTCAAAATCTCTGAGTTATTAAAATTTTTTATGGAAATTAAGGTATATTGGAGAAAAACAGTAGTTATATATTAAGCAGTCCAAAAATGTTTTTTCCATAACCAGCTTTACGTATTGGGGTTATAAAAATTAAATTATTATTTGTCTCAGCATTATATGTACTAAATAAAGATATACAAAAAACAACTAACAATCAGAAGTAAAACCATACAATGCTTTATTTGTAAGGTGAACACATAAAAAAAAATTAAAACAAAGAATAATATTAATGTGTGTATCAAGATACTTGACTGCTATTTAGCGTTAATTATCGAATCGTTTGGCAAATGAAATTGCCAAATTTGTTTTTGTAATTAAGTAACTAACGTACGTGATTAATTAGAAGGACGAATATTGTAATGATATCTTTTAAAAATAAAAAAAAAATGTGTCAGGCAAAATTATGGAAATATTGATGGTAAATATAAAGATATCTTCTCTGCAAAATGTATTTCAAATTTGTCAGAAATGGATTAAACAGCTTGTAATAAATTCAGAATGTATATAAAGTATTGAAAATTCTTCTATAATTGATAATTTGTTTTGATTTTAAATTTTAAATGACATACAGAAAGAACAAATAAATGTAATTAAATTTGACTTGAGAAAAGATATTTCTGAGTTTTCAAAATCTATGAATTACTAAAATTTTGACATGGTAATTAAGGTACATTGAAAAAAATACAATTTTTATGTATTATACAGTCCAAAAATGGTTTTTTAGAATTAACTTTACGTGTTTGGCTTTTAAAAATTAATTTGGTTTTCGCCTCAAAATTTTATTTACTAAAATACAAACATGGTTATTAATCAGATGAAAGAAAATATTGAATGTCTGATTTCTAATATCCACAAATAAATACAATTAAACCAAAGAATAATATAATTGTGCTTGTTCGATTACATGATTGTCATTTAGCGATGATTATCAAATCGTTTGGCAAATAAAGTTTCGGAACAAACATTTCGCCTCAAAATTTTATTTACTAAAATACAAACATGGTTATTAATCAGAAGAAAGAAAATATTGATTGTCTGATTTCTAATATCCACAAATAAATACAATTAAACCAAACAATAATATAATTGTGCTTGTTCGATTACATGATTGTTATTTAGCGATGATTATCAAATCGTTTGGCAAATAAAGTTTCGGAACAAACATTTTTTTTCATTGATTAAAACTCTCCTGAAGATCTTATTTTAAATCTCAAAGGAAATTAAAAATGCCCATCCGATCACGGGAAATTACTTTTAATACAGAAAATATTCCAGATCATTAGAAAGCGTTCCAATAATTGGTGTAGTATCCTTTGAAGCAAATGAGACTGTCCATTAAAATGAATGCAACATCAAGACTCTTAAATCGCTTCAATTTACATAATGATATCGAATGTCATGATTTCAATAATATCAACGATGGAATTTGTTTCTAGAAAGAAGTATCTCGTATGGATAGACTTTGGTATGCATTTCAAATGAACGAGTAAAAAAAAAAAAAAGTTTTTTTAATCACAATCATGGCAAAGATTTTTTTTTTTTAATTTCGCTACAATCGATGACGTAACTGTGATCTGATCTATTAATCACATATGTTTCATTAAATAGCCTATGACATATTCTTTGCCTTAAACCAGCGGAAAAAAGCAAAGACTACATTGAAAGTTAAAAAAAATAAATTAGAGGATTTTATTTAAACGTATAATCATATTTTCAATGCATTTTTCTATAGTTTTATGTGATTTGTGTAATGTGATTTTACCAATACTAAAAAAAAAATGTATAAGTTTAAAGGTACAAGTTTAAATGTATAAGTAAAAGGTTTAAGGCGAATTTTAAGCAGTTGCCAAATCATGACACTATGAATTATTACAAGCGGAAAGGACACGTTTACCAGTGAATAGGAAATCTTAAATTTAGCGTTTGAGAACCACGCTAACAAGTTATGCAAGTTAACATTCTGTACCGAAAGAGTCTCGATTTTTCGCAAATTAAGCAGTTTTACGCGGTTTCCAAAAAGTGATGATTTACCTACTTTTTTCACCTAAAACAGAAATTCTTTTATTTTTATTCTCTCGTAATGATATGAATACGATGTAAAAAATATTGTAATCACCAAAAAAAAAAAAAAAAAAAAAATGGGCTCGAGATTTAGATGGATCTCCAATTTTCAGAACTCTCTGAATCCGAAAAATGGATTTTTGGAATTATTTAAAAGTGTAATAATTAATAAAAGTGTATAATCGTAATTCTGTACAGAATTACGTTCATAATCTGAAAAATGGGTTCCAAAATGTATATTCGACTTTTTGGAAACTGTGTACAAACTGCAGAGAAGCGATTAATCTCCAAAAATAATCGCTACAGATAAGACGCTAAATTCAGCAACAAATAGTAGATTCACACCTAGAAGGGCCTCTTCAAATTATTGCTTATCATTTGCTTACAATCCGGTTGTCTTTACCATAATACGAAGCACATAAGTCTTATGTGTGAAAAAAATATTGAACTCATTTGGTCCTCAAATCCTTGCCTATTGTACACACTTTTATGTGGGAGAGGAAAGTTGTTGTTTCTTATGGCACTTTACATGGACAAGCCCGCTGTTAGGAAAACAGTGATTTTAAGCCGGTGGGGGAGCGTCTCTTGTTTTTTTAGTAGCGCCGACTATTGCCAAGAGTATGACTTAGCTACTCCCGCATCACTCTTTCGCTTGCACAACCCCTTTTCACCGGAAGACACATTCACGCATCTCACAGATAGAACAATAGAAGAACAACCATGCCCAAACCGGGACTCGAACCCATGATGCCCAGATCAAGGGGAAGATGCGCTACCCCTATCCCAGGGTGAGGACAGTAGTATCTTTATTAAAGAATATGAGAGAAAATTTCGAGGAAACACTCCTGCTGGTTGATTAAAATAGTAACGGTTTTATTTTTTTAATTTAATCGGCTCCATGATTTTCAAGCTTATAAAATTCTTAAATTATTACATAAATTATACTAAATAAAACAAAGGAAAGAAGCTAAATACAACATGAAAATAGAGTTTTTGAATTAGGGAAATGTTTAGTTTTGGAAAAATTTTCCGATATATCATAGACTCTAATATTTTTTAAAAATTGATGAACCCGATCGAAAATTTTCAAAAATTAACCCTTTGAATTGACGAGTTTTTATAAATGCATGAAAGAAAATAAGCCTTATTTTATTGATAAATTTGTCATATTACAGCCAAACAGAAAATCACAAAATAAACAGGAACAGAAAATAAATATTAAGTATTTCCCATAATATAAATGTATAAAAGATATAAAATCATTGCTATGTAATAATTAATAAATTCTGATATACATTTAATTCTAAATACTTTAATGGCGTTTTGATAGTCGTTAAGTTAAATAATCATATATTTTATAGTTACATGGAATATAACGAGAACAATTTAATGAATTTTTAAAGCCTAATAAATCCTTGGATACAACCGAAATAGAATTTAATGCATTTTTAATGTCCGTCTTCAGCTTTTAATACAACATTAAACCGATTATGAAAAAATAAACACATATCTTTTTAAATAGATACAGTATCCTAGTCTTTTCTGGTAAGTTAATAAATTCCCAGGAGAAAATTAATTCAAAGTTGAAATTTCAATGACAAACAAATTATCAAAATCAAGAATTTTTCATATTTCTATTAAAATGCTCCTCGTTTTTCTTTTTTTCCTTAAACTTTAATTAGAAATTTTAGTTAGATTTGTATCGAAGAGAATATCTCACATTTTTATCAGAGAATGGGGAATTCTAATTAATTTGTACCCATCCTAGACAATACCCTCGGGTGAAGTTATCTTTTCCAATAACTTAGACAATTTGATGAAAGACCCCTTTGGAGGTCTGTCTCATAAAATGAATGGTTTAAGCACTGTTTAAAGCAGTGGAAAAGTTACTATTTTAATGACTTTAGTTATTTTAATATCTATACTACAGTCTTTTAATTTGCATAACACATTTTATAATGTGCAAATGACTTAACTAGTATCAAAGCTAAAGGAAGTATACGTTGAAATTAAATAGTTTGACATTTTATACCTTTTTTATGATATTTATTGATTTTATTTAAATTCTTCTATTGGAGATGGATGTTGAACAAAGAGGTCTGATTCCTTTGTTTGCGGGCTGGAATAATTGCTCTTCCTGTACATAATTAGGATTTCATTGTTTAACATTTAACTAATGCATTCCCACGAATGAATAAAGGTGGCTAATTTGATCATTGCTGTACCTGATGGATAGATATATTGGCAAAGAGATAAAAAATTCAACTGAATGGATCAATAACTGACATAATGTTCTAAGTAATTGAAGAGATACAAGGGGTGCTAAAATGAAAAGGTTCGAAAAGGTAGACACTGTGGTTATAAATGAAGACTTTATTCCAAGTATACATCATAGGCCTGAGCACAACGATCCCATTAACGATTAATGAGCCGTAGGATTCCTTGTTCCCAAAATTCCTGTTACCGTGACGATACCCTGTCCTTCACAGCGTCCTTGAGTTCCCCTTCCTAGTTGAAGCGCTCCAATTTCAGATGTCATTTCAGGGGACAAAACACATGAAAATCGAGGTGCGACATGTCCGGACTACAGAGCGGATAGTCGAGCTGCTCCCACTTGAACTGGTCAAGTTCAAGTGGGAACCGTATGTTACCCTGGAGACACTCCCCTCCGTACACACATATACTGCACACACATACTGCTGTTTTACGCATGTGCGAATCGTAGTAGGAAAATAATTGAAACTCCTTTTTCTTTAGTTTTTATATGACTTCAATATACTAAAACCTTCCTCAATAAACGTCCCACAAAGCGTTGCAAATATCTCCAACATCAGTTAAGTATTTCTTGTGTTTTTCTCTTTCAAACATACAGAGCTTTCAGGAGACTTCATTTTATACTATGTATAGATAAAATGAAACAATTTGTCTAATAAAAGAGATGCAAGTTAGTTTATTTACTTATTAATATTTGAAAAGAAGAAATATTTATTTAAATAACATTGTTTTGACTGTTTTATTGCACCATATTTGTATTTCCACTCAGATAGTAAAATAAAGGAGCATGATAGAAAATTATATAGCTTCATTTAGAGAGAAATCAGACAAATGTAATTAATTGTGTATGTTGTTTCACATCTATACTTCGTGAATATAGTTGTCTTGCATAATACTTAACATTTAAGTCAAAGAAATATTCAATTAATTACTAATTTAATTGGAATATGTTAGATTATATTGCTTTAATTCATGGGATGTCTCCATAAAAACAAATATTACTGCGCATGTTATTTCGCCTCTAACTGTATGTTAATTGCAGATGATTTTCATGTTGCATAATTTTTAAGACAAAGAAGCCTTCAATTTGATCATAATTTAATAGGGACGTGTCATAGATTTACATAATATCATTACATTAATGGTATACCAGTCACAAGACAAAAATAATTTTATATGCCATTTTGTCTTTAACTGTATATTGATTATAATTCAATTGAATCATACTTATTGTTAAATGGGAAAAAATATTCATCAATATATATATAGATTAGGGATTGCAATACCGGACCAAAATTTCAATTCGGTATTTTTAAATCTTAATACCGGGATACCGGTTTTAATACCGGTATTAGAAATTTTAGAAAAAGAAAGAAAACACAGATGTTTCTTTGTTTTATTTGCCAGTTTTATAAGAGAGTGTAGATACCACAAAAAATAATATGTAACTTATAAATTATAACAGTATATAAAGAATCACAAAAAATAATATGTAACTTATAAATTATAACAGTATATAAAGAATCACAAAAAAGAAAAGTCTCAGCTTATTTATTTCAATCACAAAAAAAGTGTAAATATCACTATTCAGTCTGTGGTACTATTGCAAATTTTTGAAATGTGATCTTAAAAAACATAATGCATCCATTGTACTGTCTTTAAGCCTGGAAAGTAATTTTGTGTGAAAATTACCAGCTGTCGAAAACGCTCTTTCGGCATCTACGCTAGTTGGTGATAGTGTTAGCAATGCGCGATATACTTTTTTCAAGTATTTACCTCTAAATCCCTCATCTTCAAATAAATCAATTTCTCGTCGGATGGTTTTGGATATAGCTGATTTCTGTATTGTATTTTGGTTCGTTAAATTTTTTTTATCTATCGCTAATTCTAATTTTTGTTCAAGAGACAATTCCTTTTCACTATCGACATTAGTGTCATCATAATCTTCGATAACTGAATTCATCTGAATGTGAATAGGTTTGTGGGTAAAAAATTTTAAGAAAATTTACTATAAACTTAATCAGATTTGAATTTATTATTTTCTTTCCTTCTTTTTCATTTTCATTTTTAAAATCATTATAATTATGTAAATAACATAAGATATTTTCTGTTTCGGTATGCCTTTCTTCTGCGCGATTTTTCAATGTAATATATAATTCTTCAGATAGTGCTGTTCTTTCATGACTGCAGCATGAAATTTATTGTTGCATTAGATGTTAATAAATTAAAATCTCTCCGACATAATGCCTCTATAGTCAGTTTTATTGGAAGTAGAGCTGATATAGTTCTGGATATTAAGTCGAATTCACTATCTGAAAAATTAATTTACAGGTTTAAATCTATTATTGCTTTTTGAATTGGATTTCTAAATTTCAAAAATCGTGCCATCATTAGGAGTAAACTGTTCCAGCGTGTCTTAGAATCTATTAGTAACATATATTCTGTTTTATTTTCAGTTAGTATATATTTTTGTAATATGGCATTTTATATAAGGGAAAGTTTAAAGATCTTAACAATTTTTCGAACTTTATAAATTATAAGAAGCAATTCTTGATGGGTTAACATTTCATCCTCATTAGCAATATCTTCTTCACCAATTACATTGTCATTATCTTCATTGTCAATATGACTCTCTTCAATGTCGGAATCCGAAGTTTCTTTATCCACAGTATTTGGTTTCTTCTGTTCTTTATATTTTTGGTATAATACATCTATTACTCCTCATTGAATTCCATGAGCATAGCACAATTGCTGATTTGCAATAATCAATTTTCCAACTTTTTTCATAACTGTTGCTCCGTCAGTCGTTATGGATGCAATATTTTCTTTCAGGGATAATCCATGTTTCTCTAATTTAGATTTAAGCAATTCAGCCATTAATTAGCTTATTAATTTCGCCCGTTAGGGAGACATAAAAACAAAAACGTATACTATTTTGTTATGTTGGCGATCCCTGAACCTATAGTGGAGACAATTTAAAAAATTTCTAGTAAATACCGAAAAACCGGTATTTCAACTTGTGAATACCGGTATTACAAAATTGAAAAATAGCTCAAAATACCGGTATTTGGTATCCCGGTATACCGGTATTGCAATCCCTAATATAGATATATAATCTTTAAACGATGGCAGTTATTCATTTTTGGCATTGAGCAAATTTTAATTTTGATGTCTGCTTTTTGTTATGTATGCGAGTAACGATTACGATAATAAATAATAATTAGTTTTTATCGTAAAATCTTTCATTTTATCTAAGTAATTGATATTTTTTTCTGCATAGTTTTTTTTAAATATTTGGGATTGCTTTTCGACAGAAATGCGGAATTCAGTGTTCTCGGAATCGAATTTTATCGTTCTTAACACATTTTAATTTTCTTTTATGTAATTATTCTACAATAATATTAGCAATTAGTAATAATTCCCAAACACGTTTTGTATAAATGTATTCATTTTATTGTTCATTTAATCATACTTATCTTACTCCACGATTTTTACGTTTGGCAGTATTCATTGTTTCATGAAGTTACGCTTTTTTTAGACTGTGTTGTGTCCAATATTTTTTTATTATAGATCACGATTTGTTTGAAACCCATTTCGGTAATTATTTTTGATTTGGGCTTTTGTGAAAGTTAATAAAACATAATTCTTCATTCACTGCATACTTATATTTAAAGTATCTTATCAATAATATTTTTTTCTATCAATCTCTTTACCAATGTATATGAAATTTTCTGCTACAACTTTCATTAGTTAATGACTATGACACTGAAATCCGAAATAGTGTTATTAAGATAACAGCATATTTAGGCTAGCATATCATCTAGGCTAGATAATAATTTATTAAGAACAAGTGCCTCCAATTTAAATGTCTAAGAATCAGCAAACAGATATATATGTACATTCTATTTCGATTCTTGCTGCTCGTTTATTACAGTTGCTTTGTGCTATATTTAATGATTAATGCAAAAAATTACACAGTAAGATCATAGTTTAATTAAAATATATTAGAAAAGTGAATGGCTACAATTCTTGTGAATTAGGTGTTACAAGACAAATATAAATGGACATGCTATTTCTCATCTAATTGTTCGCAATTTTCTGTTGATTTTCAACGAGCTTATTGCTTAGGAATAAGATATCATTTTTAAATACAAGGTGGGCAAACAGTCCGTAAAAACTTTAAAATTTATAAAATCCAGAAAAGTAAGCAAAATAAAAAACGGTTTGCAAATTTAGCATCAATAAGCCACTAGATTTTTTTTTAAGGTAAGAAAAAAAATAATCCAAAAAACAGCCGATAGGTAGCGCTTTGTACATAAGTGATAGAAAACAATCGTAAAAAATAAAAATAATATTACCAAACCATTTATTATAGCAATATGTGTTCCACATCTCCGCCACCACAAGTGTAACACATTGCAGTGCATGCCACAAATCCAGCAATGGGAGAGTGCAGCATATCCGGCTGTATACATGACAGCTCTCGGCGGATTGCTTCGTTCTATTCCAACAGATTGAATGGAGGAGATCGATATACACGGGATTTTAAATTTCTCCATATCATGCTAGTCTGCTGGTATCAGATCTGGAGAACGTGGAGGCCATGGAAACTTGATTTCTGCCAGCTTCCTGTGCACTGCTAGTCCCTTCAGAGGATTCTGACGCTAATGTTTCTATTTGGGTTGCAACGTGCGCAGCCGAACGTGTCTGCCTTAGACTTGGGCGTCCGGACCTTACACGATCGTTCAGCGATCCAGTTTCCTCAAACCACTGAACAAGCTTTATGAGGCCTGCTATTATTTAAGACCCATTTACAGTTTTCACATTTTTCTGAATCAGAATTTTCATCATCATATTTTAATCGCATATATATTTTTACCTGCTTTTACCAGTATTGCATTATTATTATTTATGCTTCTTTGACAGCAGATGCGTCTTTAAAAGGTTAATGTAGAACTATGACATCATAGGTATTATTTCATCTCAAAATCGGTGGAGCTCCAAAACTTTGTTTTTTGTTTGCCGAATTAAAAATGAAAGTTTATATATATATATATATATATATATATATATATATATATATATATATATATATATATATATATATATATATATATATATATATATATATATATATATATCGGTCTCTCTCTCTATTTATATATCTATCTGTCTATCTATCTATCTAGAGAGAGAGACCGATAGAGAAGTCTCGTGATTGTTTTAAACTGGTTAATGACTTAAATTAATCAAGACAAATAATGGCTTAAAAATAATAATGTTCTCACATGATAACGTGAGATTTGCGATCGTAGATTTCATTTTAATTTTATTTTGATTTTTTTTTCTTATCTTAAAAAATATCCCGCTACCAATCAATGTTAAACTGCAGACCGTTTTTTATTTTGGTTATTTTTTATGGTTGTTTTTATGAATTTTTAAAGATTTTATGGATTTTTTGCCCACCCTGTATTGCTAGGAATATAGTAGAGAATTGAATAATTTCAATTCAAGTGACATAAAATGTAATTACGTATGTTTTTTTTCTCTCAAATTGCATTATTTAATATTTAATATTCTGCCATATTCCTTGCTTCGGTAAAATTGCATATAAATCCAACTTAATTGAGGCACAGAGTCTCATGTTATAAAATATGCATGAATTCGCACAGGAGTTGTAGTGGAATTATGAAATGTTTAAAGATCGATGGAAATATACATTATTCTTATACTTCATATATAAAAGAATGTGTGAAGTATATACACACATTTTTTTTATTTTACTTTATTGAGAATTATATATAAAAATGTTCACATTTCGTCTTTCAAAATTTCAATATTTGTCTGTCAAGATGGTAAAAATAAAACAAAGAAGGGAATCTCAAGTGGCCGCTAAAGCGACCAATAATTTTAAAATCTGAATTATTCAAGTGAAATTTGTCGTTCTTGGCAACAAAAAGTTTTTTAATAGGGATTTTTTTAAATAAGGATGATTTGTTTCAAATAGCTAATATATAATGCAAAATTTGTTATTTATATAAAGATTTTCTTAATATTCATAAAAATAATAAAACAATTGTCTTTATAAAATGTGCAAGAATATTTGTTTCTTAAAATAATTGCTTTTTAGAGAAAATTTGAAAAATGTAGTGATGAGCTGAAATTCATAATAAAAAAATTGATATACTCATAAAAAAGAATTAAGAATAAAATATATTCAAAATTAACGTAATACATGAATATAGTTTCACTAATTGCAGTGACACCATTTACATTTTAAAATATCAGAAATAAAAATTTGAAATAATATATTGAAAGTCACCTAACTTGTAAATATAAATAATGAACGATATTTTTCCTTACAAACTATCTTTTAAAAGATATTTCTGACCACCGAAAAAAAATATTTTTTAGTGGTACGTACTGATTGTAAATATTGTATCAAAATTTTTATACAAATATAATACCCCCCCCCCCTTTTTTTTTTTTTACTTATTTAGCGGAATTTGAAAATTCTTGTTTTGAGATAAAAAGAAATAATTGTATTTTTTTAAATCGTAATTATTATATTTTTGAAATTCAGTTCATGAATTTTCGTCCTTTCAAATCAATCCATATTATGCATTTGTGTCACATATAAAGTATCCTTCACTTTAAAAAGCTAATTGTTTTTTTTTCGTGAAAAATCGTTTTTATTTTTTAAAGAGGCAGACCATCCTAATTATTGTAATAAAGTAAACAAATTGATGTTCTATCTTCATTATATACAGTGAAGATAACTTATTTTTTCTTTAACAGATTTTGATAACTAACTTTTCTTCCTGTAATTTGTACAAATCTGTGTAGATCCTTAAATACTTTTGATATTTAACGATCTTGGAAACTGACTGAGCAGATTGTTAAATACTTTTGATATTTAACAATCTTGGAAACTGACTGAGCAGATTATTAACTATTTTTGATATTTAACAATCTTGGAAACTGACTGAGCAAATTGTTAAATAATTTTGATATTTAACAAATTTGGAAACTGACTGTGCAGACTGTTAAATACTTTAACAAACTTGGAAACGGATTGTGCAGATTGTAAATTACTTTTGATATTTAACGACCTTAGATATGGACTGGGCAAATTGTTAAATATTTCCTTGCTCAGAAATTTAAAGTTTAAAAATTTTCTTTGAGGCTTACTAATTTTTGAAAAACATTCTTTCTCATTCAATTGTCAATATTTGTTAGCCAAATATTGTTTGGAGAATCTTTATAAGAATCTTAGTAGTATAAAGGATCTTATTGTGGATTTCTATTTAATGTAATTAAAAATAAATATTTTCTCATAACTTTTAGTGATTTGTTTTGGGGAAAATGTCCGATTTTTTTTTCAACTTTCTATGAATTTGTTTAATCAATACTTTTTCCAATCGATTCCTAACTTCCGTTTTGAAATTTATGAGTTTACAGAACAAATAATTTGATTAAAATGTGAGGGTTTTTTTTTTTTGTTAGAGGCATGATTTCCTAAAACGCAGACTGAAAATAAAACTGTTTTTAAGTTTTAAATACAAAAAAAAAAGATAAAAATGTGTTTGAATAGAACGCAACAATTATTAAATAGATATAAATAAATTAGTAAAATTTTAATAAAATATTTATTTTATATTGTTATTATTGTCTCTAATTTAATCCTGCAATAATTAAAAAAAAACTTTCTAAGAATTTTTTAAATGAATATTTTTATAAAAAATGGGAAATATATGAAACACTTCTTAATTACATTTAGTAAATCCTTATGAAGACACGGAAATAATTCTAAACATTTAAATTTTATTTAATCAGTATTTCAAAAAATGATAAAACAAATAAGGACAATACTGATTTACTAGTAGCATTCATCATAATTTATTCTCTTCCATTGGCAACAATAACACATTTCATGCATTTCAAGACTGTGCAGTAATAAAGTAAACACTCTTCATGAATTTTATCAAATACTTTTATAGTCAATAAAACGCAGGTGCGACGTCATGAAGTCAATCTATAACATGAACCACAAGTTCACACTCTGGATAATACTGCATTCAACGAACCAGGATACAGAACTTCAAAGGCTGCTTTTAAGCCAGAGTATTGAGATAACTTCGAACAGGTGCGAATAAATGCATGCATCAAATCATTCTGTCCCCAGTATGTAGGATGAATGCACGGATCAAGTCATTCCGAATGCCAACAGTATGTAGGATAGATATTAATCATTAATAACCCCCGACTGCATCGGTTAGACATGTTTAATATATCCTGGTATGTAGATATGAGCTATTTAAAGGTATGACTGTGCTTTCAGGCTTATAGATATACTTGGAATGAATTTATGGCATCTCATATCTTCAAATATGATTTCATCTAATACATCTTACCTTAATTATAAAGAAGCAAGCTATTTCATTTCATGAAAATTCAATGATGTTTCATCAACTATGTGTATGTATATATATGTGTATGTATATATATGTGTATGTATATATATGTATATCATTTGGCACAAAGATCTGTGATATTATTTGTTATAGAATGGCAACGATTAATGTAAACAAACCAATATACGAATATTCCAGACTGCTTAGTTGAAAATTTTTACGGATGGACTTAATTAGAAAAAATGGAGTTGAAAACAATTATTAGAAATATCGTAAAATGGTTTGCCTTGCCACCGAATTCTGGATTCAAACTGAAGGAAAAACTGCAAATGAAATCAATATTCTGGTGTGAGTAAAGAGTGTGTAAACAACAAAGAGGCGTAACTGTCGCGAAACTATGCATTTCTATAATTAAACTATAATCGATATAACGTACTATAATCGATATAACGTGCTATAATCGTTAATCGCTATAATCATTAAAACGAGAAACTCGTTATTTCAAATAATACAATAAGTTATTTCGTGAAATAACTAGAATTTTAATTATTTAAAATAATTTTACGAAATAATACAATTATATGCGTTAACGGTAAACATGCACATTTTAATTTACATTTAATATTGTATTTAACTGATTCCATTTAAATTATACTAGCCGCCTTTTGTTATCAGTTTGCTCATCCAGACTGTTATCTGACATCGGTTAAATGATTAATATGGGAGCACATTATTTTTTATAAAAACGCCACATTGTCAATTATGACTGGAAAACGTGAATTAAGTTGGATTACTGTTCTGCAAATTAACAATATATATACAAAAATAAGTCAATTCCTACTTAGGTCAACAACAAAAACAACAAAAAACAATTTATTTTAGTTACTTTTTTATTAAATAATTACAATTAATATATATGTGTATATACATATAACAAAATTACAATATTAAGTGGCAAATTTTTTTAAATTGAATTTCTACTTATTTTCTTATATAATTTATATATATCTTATATTATTTATGATCGGGTGTCGCGTCAGTAATCTCAGAGCTTGGCAACAAACTTGACGTCATGGCGATGTATTTGGCGACCAAATAGAAATTACTGGACAAATTTCATTAATTAATTAATATTTGAAATATAGAGTGTATTAACATAGTGTCATCTACTATAAGTTTAAAAAAAATGTATTTGAACTTGAGCGGATGAATAAAAAGCAATTTATTAACGATTGAAAATTTGAACAAGATATATAAATATATATAGGGAGAGTGTGAACTAACAGTAGGAATTGAAAAAAAAATGTACATATCACGAAAGAAAAGAGGAAGTGAAAAGGCTGCTATGAAGTTAAGATAACATGGTTGAAAGTTTTGATCAATGAGTTTTAATCCAATAATAATGATTTTAAACATTGTTAAAGATCGTGTATAAAAATAAATAAAAATATTGTCAAAATTTTGGAGAAAATTGTCAAAAATATAATTAATAACATTAGAAGGACTATATTTTTAAAATTTTGAACTAATAAAAATACATTTTTTTGTGAAATTATGTATGTGAACAATATGATCATCGATTTCAGGAGTCAAGTCATAGCTATTATTCATCTGGCGACGGGTTAGCATATTGTTATGAAATTTCCAGGTTCGTTTGGATAGTGGAAGTTATATGGTGTGGAGAACGCTCAATCAGCAGGCGGCAGTAGAAAAAAAAACGACGACGTTTATTTACACGAAGACATGACAGGACAGCACAAAGACGACAACTATATACAGCATAGAGAAGACAATTATCTTCAGTCGAAACGTGCACACAGCAGTATATAACAAAACTCTACAGCAGACAGTAGCGCACAGCTTAGTTCAGCACTAGCTTGATTCCGTCGCTGCTCTGCTAATCTCTGGAAGACTCGCTCTTTACTGTCGATTCCAACTACTCTTCGGCAGCTGCAGACTGCTTCCTTTTATAGGTCTCAGGAGGCGGGGCAAGAAGCCTCTCAGTTAATCAGGAACTTCCGAGGCGTATCTCGGTTCCCAATGGACGGATCAGGAAAATTCTCGATGTTTCGGGTATAATCTATTTTGGCGCCAAAGTCGCCAAATTCGTCGCTAAGTCGCCAAATGGTCGCCAAGTTTGTCACTAAGCTCTGGGACCTCCGACGCGACACCCGAACTCCGTCCAATACCGATGACTGTAAAACAGTCTTTCGGATGATGGAACCAACTATGCTGGGAAGCAGCATTACAGATTCGTAACAATATTTTTGCTATCGATTAAACTTTGTATTTAATCGATAGCAAAAATAGGCTTTATCGTATTTGAAGACTTTTGTTGATTTATTTTATATTTTCTTTCCTATGCTTGAAAGACATTTCTGTTGATATGTCGAACCTCCCTCAACAATTCTCATAATATTTTGCAGCTCAATACGAAGCACTGAATTGAATTTTGAAGCTATAAAAACGTTCAATGAATCAGTCTGAAATTCGTACGATAGTCTGTTTACATTTGATTATTACCATTCAAAAAAAGTAAAAAGAGCGATTTCTGTGTCATGTTTGTTAGCATTTTTATATACAGAGATTTTCCCAATTTATTAAATAATAAATAGAACTTTTAATAAATGTATTTAATATTAATTGCTAAACAGCAAATGTGTCAGTATTCTAGTCGAACATGCTGGGAGACGATGGATCAATAAATACAAATCAAAGTTATCTATACTACATTGCAATATTATTTTTTCTGATTAAAAAACATTTGTTTAACCTTAACTTGAATAATCTTGTTTGTAAAAATAGAATATTGCAATTGATTTTTCACTCTTTTTTTCTGATATACTAGAGATTTGAAATTGCATATAATTGTATATTTTCGATGACAATGTGATTTTTTTTTTATATTTTCAAAGGTTACATATCAGTCATTTTGTTAATTGAATCTGTATTAGTATTAGTATCCGTTTATGATAGTTCATTTCATATCTTTTGAAGAAATGTTTTTTTTTCTAAAATATAGATAGCATCAAAGCTTGAAAATGTATTTCATATGCACTTTTAAGAAATATTTCTAGCAAGATGATATTACGAAATATGAATCGTCTGCTCCTTGAACATGAAAGGTCAAAGACTCTGAATCCACATAAATCAGAAGGATTTTATCTTTTCTTTAAAAAAATAATCGATCATTCAGATAAATTGCAAAACAGGCCTACCTGTTGCTAAAAAATCGCATTCCTGCGTCTCCTAAATCCAAGTAGTAACTCAGTAAAGATAACACGTTCTTCTAAGAGATTTTACAATTTAAAAGCCGGCGTCCTGGCATAGGGGTAGCGCGTCTTCCCCGTGATCTGGGCGTCCCGGGTTCGAGTCCCGGTTTGGGCATGGTTGTTCTTCTGTTGTACTATCTGTGAGATGTGTGAATGTGCCCTCCTGTAAAAAGGGGTTGTGCAAGCGAATGAGTGATGCGTGAGTGGCAAAGTCGTACTCTTGGCCCTAGTTGGCGCTGCTATAAAAAATAAAAGACGTTCCCCCTCAGGCTTAAATCGCTGTCTTCGTAACAGTGGGCTTGTCAGTGGCAAGTGCCATAAGAAACAAACAATTTAAAAGTTATTTTTCTTCTTTGAGATCAAGGGAAAAGATTCCGGGAGAAGATACATCGATTTTTCAAACTATTGTTTGCGTTTTGGAAAAAAAAAAAAAAATCATTCTTCAAAGGAGTTTGTGTTTTTCGGAAAAAAATTATATATTCCCCCTTACTTTTATCTAAGTTGGAGCGAAATTTTTTTATCTATAAAAAATAAAACAATATGAATTGAAGATTTTCTGTATTCAGTATTGGCTCTAATATGTTTTTTCAAAGTATAATAATAGTGAAGTGAATATTTAAATATTTTCCTTTGAATTAGCCATTTTATTTAGATGAACGATTAACCTAATATTTATGATTATCTAGTGGGAAATAAAGATCTTTATTAATTTTTTGTATAATTAATCTGAATCTATACGTGAAATCCCCTGATCTACGTTTGAAAGAGAAAAACGCGAGAAATACTTAACTGATATTAGAGATATTTGTACCATTTTATAGGGTATTCATTGAGGAAGGTTTTAGTATATTGAAGGCCGGCGTCCTGGCATAGGGGTAGCGCGTCTTCCCCGTGATCTGGGCGTCCCGGGTTCGAGTTCCGGTTTGGGCATGGTTGTTCTTCTGTTGTTCTATCTGTGAGATGTGTGAATGTGCCCTCCTGTAAAAAGGGGTTGTGCAAGCGAATGAGTGATGCGTGAGTGGCAAAGTCGTACTCTTGGCCCTAGTTGGCGCTGCTATAAAAAATAAGAGACGTTCCGCTCAGGCTTAAATCGCTGTCTTCGTAACAGCGGGCTTTTCAGTGGCAAGTGCCATAAGAAAACAAAACAAACAAACAAGTATATTGAAGTCATATCAAAATGAAAAAAGGAGTTCTATAATTGGGATTTTAATTATTTTCCTATTACGATTCGCGTATGCGTAAAATAGCAGTATCTGTGTTTTGCACTTATCCGCGCATGTACGAAAACTTCAAACTGCGCATGCGCAAATGGCAAGAGCAGTGAGATGCATATAGAAAACATTTTTTTGCTTACGGCTGATTTTAAACAGCTATTCAAAACTCATTATGCCCCAAAACTTTAACTGATATTGGAGATATTTGTACCATCTTGTAGGTATTTTCCCATTTAATGGGAAAGGTATGAAAATATATTTTTTCCATTTTTAACAGTCTCCATCTATCTCATTTTCGGTGTATCCCTTTTTCAACTTGTTAGAGATTTATGTAAAAGAATTTTTTTTATAAATATGGAATCATTATCTATTCTAGATATATGAGCCGTCCAGTTCATCCAATTAATTTTTATGAACTTTATAATATCTGGCTGTCTATAGATTTTATATATCTCGAAGCTATATCTTCTTCTCTAAACATTGCTGATTTCTATCCCACCAAGAATGTCTAGCAGGATTTTTCTTTCGAAAATGGCTTTTTTTATTTTGTTTTATATTGTATTTATATTGTATTTCTTAATAGTAGTGGGAATTTAAAAAATCGTTTTAACCCGTAAATAGCCTTATTTGCATCCATTAGACGACCTTGAACCACCTTGACTAATTTCCAAGATAAGAGAAGAAATAACTACTATGAATAAATGTCCGATAAAATGCCTAATGTTTAGCGACAAATGAGAAAGAATAATTCGTCTTAGTTATTTCCTGCCATTAGAAGGTCATCATGAAAGGACAGAGTAGGTTACTTGAGTCTTTTTCTCATACTTTCCTATTCTTTAAGTACTCTATCAATAAAAATCGACATCGACAATATCTTTTTGGTAGTCGAGTGTTTTCTATATTATATATCATATTGCGGTTTTCACTGTTCTTTCTTGAAATCATTGTATGTCACAGAAAAAGAAAAGAAAGTATCTTACCACCCATTCAGAATACTTAACGTTCTCTTTGACTCGTTATTCTCTAAGACTCAGATGACCTCTAAAGCTCTTTCAAATTAATATATTCAGTCATTTTAAATATAAGGAGAAAAAACAAACTACAGTAATAGGATTTTTTTCCTTAACAGCTTAAAATTTTTAATGCATTTCAAAGGAAAAAACATAGATTCATTAACGGTTTTAATAATGTTTCTTATTACTGTCAATAATTACATATGAATTTACAAAATGCAAATTTTATATAAATAATGCAATTTTCAAAAAAAAAAAAAATGCAGACTAGCATTTTTTTCTTAATAACTTAAAATAGCATATTTTTTAGATTTTTATTAAATAAATAAACTAATATTCGATTCAAGGAAAAAGAAGAAAAATATTGCTTTGAAGTGTTAATGAATCAGAAAAAAAAAACTTTATTTTTTCACGATGATTTTATTATTTTTCTTCTTATATCTGGAGGCTACCTTTTCATTTATGGAATAGATACAATAAACCACCATTCGTGCAAGGAACTGAAGTGCAAAAGTTGTACGGACTGCTAATTCCCCGTCCTGCTACAGGTGCACAGACTTGATTTTGTATGGATAAAAATGCAAAATCTGCCGTGCGAGTTTTCGCACTGTTAAATACGTCATAACCAGAACACGGGAAATAACTGGCAAACTCACACTATTATGCGGCGACTGACTGCTGGCTTCAACGGGAGTGGTCGCAACAGTTTTGGCTCGGAAGACGGGATTTTTTTTTTGTACTTTTCATGGAAGAAGGCCAAGTTCACCAGTTTCTCAAATTTCTGCATCATCTTGCATAGGGCACTTGGAGACATTGAACCTTTTCTTATCGGCTTCATATGACACAATTCCTTTAGAGTTGCAACAGAGTTTTGTTGGCTCTGGTAGAACGATTTCACCAGTCGCGCTTTTTCTTGCAACGCAGGCATGAGAAACAAAGAAGAAACGAATTTTCTTGCAGATTCCGCCTTCTTTTTATCCAAAGAAAAATGTTAATAGACATGCGCTGTAACGCAAATTATATTTCACATTTTCAATATATGCGAAAAAAATGCCATTTTTGTTACAGCATTATCTATTGGTGAATTGTTCTACTATTTTTTATTTAATAAATGTAAAATATAAGAACCTGTAGTTCAAATTTTTTCTTATTTTGAACGCATTTTAGGGCCTTCTTAAGTGGGCATCTTATTTCTTGCTAACCTTGTATTTGATGAAACAATAAAATTGACTTGAATTTCAGCAAATTTCGATTTCTTATGCTGAAAATTACGCAAAAAATATGTTTTTCTTAAAAAAAAAAAAAAAATCTAAAATTCAGAAAGGAATCTACACGAGTGTTGAATTGATACCAATTTTTGATTTTAATTTGAAGATGATATAAATGTTGATTCTGAGCGAGGTCATTTTTGGCAGGTATTGTAAATAAACTTTAACATTTTATTTAATTTTCTATTATTATTTCCGTTTTGAAAAATCTTCATATCTAGCAAGTAGCATTTCTTAAGAAAAAAGAATTGGCAGATAAATTTAATTTTAAAATTTGTATTGACTCCGTTTATAAGCATTTTGATGTAATTTATGTAAATTCCGATTGATAAAATAAAACGATTAATTGTTAGATTCAAATTAAAGGGGAATTGATGCTTTGATGATAAGAACAAAAAAATGTTAAAAAATTATAAGAAAAAAGCGGATAAATGACAGCAAAGTTCAAATATCCAATGAGCTGGATTATAAAATTATGTAATTGGGATTATAAAATTAAAAATTATACTACACTCACAAACCTGCAACTGTATGTGACTTAGTCACACATAAAGCAATTCAGTTGAAATTAAAATTAAATTTTTTTTTTCAAATTTTGTTTTACAAAAGTCAAATGATTTTTGGCAAATTATTTAATATACATGTTAAATTTTACTAAACTATATGAAAATAAAAATAAGGAAAAGAAGTCCGTAAACAAATTTAAATTTCGTTACTTTTATAAAATTATTATTATTTTTTTTACTTTAAAAAATACTATAACAGGAATGCTTAGATCATTTGAAATATTTTTGTAATTGAAAGTATATATCAGGGGCCAATGAATGAGAAAATTAAGTCCAGATAAATATAATACCCTATACATAAAATATCCTTTAACTATCTATCAATGAAGAAAAAGATACTGATGCTTTTTCCCCGAAATTCTTAGAAATTTAAGACAAGAAAAATATTTTCTTTTCATGTAAGTTAATACCAGAATTATTTTTGAGAAGAAAAAGAAATGAAATGCTTCGTTATTTTTTAGAGGGTAAAAAATGTGTTGAAGCTTTAATTTGTTACTAGAAATAGAGATGGATTTTGTAGTTTCGAGGAATTTGATCCTTTTCTTAAGATTTCTGAAAGTACATTTTTTTTCTTCCATTTCTTAGCTTAAATTCTCTAAACAAATTACATGAAATACTTTTAATAAAAGTAGAATTCAAACTTGTAAAAAAAAAAGGGAAAAGAAAAGAGCAACGGCACCGATTTCTTGAAATAATAAATTAAATACACCATAAAGAGTTGTTAAAAGTATTGGTGCTTTTTTATTAGAGTAATTCCAACTATTTTCGAAGACGAATTGATGCTTTTTTATTTCGCCAAATCAGAAAATATTTCATCCTTGCATTAAATCTGTACAAAATATTTTTGATACCAAATTGGCGCGTTTTCTATAAGTAACAAAACTAATTTTAGTTGAAACAAATTTCTCATGGGGACAGAGATTAATATTTGTAAAACGAATTATCTTCCTACCAAATGAATTGAATTTTAAAAGTTTATTATTATTTTCTGAAGGATGAAAATTTTTATTCTGATAAATGTTTCTAAAATAAAATGCATAAAGTCATTGACTTCTTTGGAAATGTCATTTTTCGTCGACAAACGAGGGAAAGTTAAAAAGTAACATTAAGCCGGCTACCCAGCCCCTCCCGAAGGCACGCGGAAAAATCTGAAAGACCGGAACTCTGCAACAGCAACTTTAGCGGAAACTGCGGTTGAATCCTAAGGACGAGATTCGGCCACGTTACAACCCTTCCCATGGGAAGTACATTCCGTCATTGGTGCGGAGATAAAGACCCCCATCTATTTATGTAACCACCAGGGTGGCGGGAACCAAACACCATGCCTCAATGACGAGATGATTCTCGGGGGGGGGGGGAGTCAAAAAGTAAGTCACAGTCATATCACTGACTCTCTGACCCGCCCGAAAGGACATGAATAAAGAAAACTGAATAACCTGACCGCCGCGACAGCAAAATTTTAGGGAAATGTGATTGAGTCCTAAGGGCCATCACCAGTTATACCGAAAGCATCTCATCCGCTTTTCGAGGTGCCCCTAGGGTTCAAAGCCAAAAAGGGTCTTTTGCAATTTCTCTTTCCAGAGTTTGGTGGCACTGCTTGTGTCCGCGCTGAATTAGTATAGTCGGCAACACTTCTATGCAACGTGTCACTCTTATTCCCGCGCTAGTCGTTAGAGTGAAGAAGATCATTAAATATGGCAGCTCTGTCGACGATCTGCATCAAGAGAAATGAAGGCAGTGATTCATCTTTTGGTTGCGGAAGATGTTGAACCTGCGAAAAATATTCGTCGAGTGCAACACAACCATCAGCAGTAGCTAAGAAATTTGAACATTGTAAAAAACTTTCTCTGAAATAAAAACATGAAATCATTTATATACTGTTTTAAAAGTCTATTAAATATATTTAAAATAATATGCGTTACGAATGAAGGCTACTAAGGTAAAAATGAAAACAATCCAAATGTGAGAAATATGAAATCCCAATGAGTTTCAGCATACATTTCTAAAGTTAAAATTGAAAAAAAAAATATCAATGCGTATTTCATTGAATATTTTTAAAATATTACTTCATTTTCTAAATTGTGAATTAGGTTATAAAACTTTATAGAAAAATAATTATATTATAAAATTTCTTGCATATATTTTATTGCAAAATGCACTTTTTTACTAACCGCGAAGGTAAAAGTTCAGCGAATTTAATTCAATATCTATTTTTATACATCTATAGCGACATCTATTTTTATATAAACTTTATATAAACGAAAAAGATTTTGGCCTTTACCAATTTATTATTATTTTATTGTTATCATTTTGAAAGTTTTCTACTAAATATTATTGAATCATTCAGTGTAGAAAGACCCCATTCATGGAACGCTCCAAATTGCAATTTCAACATTTATTGCTTTTTTTCTGTTTGAAGAAATCTGCTGCCGAAGCCCATCAGGCCCTTTTAGAAACTTATGTTGATACTGCTTCGTCATATCCCAATTGTCGGGTTTGGTTTCAAAAACTTAAGAGTGGTTACTTTTATGTCAATGACAAAGAACAGCCTGCAGGACCAAAAAAAAAAAATAATCTAAAGACAATGAGTTGATAGATTTATTGGACGAAAATTGGAATTTTTTTTTAGAAACTGATGGAAAATACTTTGTTTGATAAATATTATACCAATTTTTATAAAGGATCAAAATATATTCAAACAGTTAATACTATATTATTGCCTTTATTAATAAAGTTTTTACTTTCTCTTTATGAAATATAGACAAATTAGTATTATCGACAAAAAATTCTAAATCGAGATTTTGACTAATTTCCACGTTTTATATCTCCCAGAGTTGGAAAAACACATTTAAAAATGTCCATCTGTCTGTCTTTGGCAAATAAATTAAAAAAACGTTTCGGGCTAGGTGGATGGAATTTGGTATACGATCTTTAAATCAAATTCATAAATTTTTATCAAACTTTGAGTTAAATCTGTTCAGAGAAAGATTGCTCATCTAGCTCAAGTTAATACAATAATACAAGTTATTGTTAATACAATAATGCAATAATAGAAGTTATTGTTAATACATTAATATAATAATACAAGTTATTATTAATGCAACAATACAAGTTAATACAACAAAACGAAGATAATTAGATACATAAAATTCGGAACACAGATTTAATAGCATAGACACCTATCAAATTCTGAATCAATTCGAAAAAATAATGTATTATCTTGCGGTCTATTCGTTCAGTAGCATGGAAATGCGATAACTCAGAAATGCAATGACTTAAATATATCAAATTTGGTATGAGAATTTGTGTATATAAGTGCAGTTCTGCGTCAAATTTTTGTTTCAAACGGCCTGGAAAAATAAGTATATAACCCAAATTCGATTTTCGTATAATATTAACCTCATGCCATTACTTGATCGCCAAAGCTCACACGATAGATTCAATAAAAATGCTCAATTCAAGTCAAAGGTTAAATTTTGTATTCGCTTTAGCTAATGCCAAAATCTGTTTGATATTACATATAATGCATAGTTAAGAAAAAATAATTCAACTATTTTATTAAACTTTTTGATAAAAGGTTATTTTGATCAAATTTTGTTGAAACTCTTCAAACATTTTTTTTTCTATCACAGCTGGTATCCTGGCCTAGGGGTAGCGCGTATTCCCCGTGATCTGGGCGTCCCGGGTTCTAGTCCTGGTTCTTACCCTGTGTTCTATCTGTGAGGTGTGTGGAAGAGTCCCATTTTTAAAAATGGGTTGTGCAAGAGAGTGTGCGAGTGTCATCGTCATATGAGCTATAAATCAGACCTTTGCCCTCGGGTGCTCAGGGGTCTTTATCCACTGAGCTCCCTTTCCGTGTTAACGCAGACACGACACCATTATCATTTATATCATAAGATTTAACGGCTTTCATACGGTAGTTTTAGAATTGCCTGATAAAAATTCGTAAACATGTCTCCGAATATGCAAGTGGCATCCAAATTAGGAATAAGTACAAAGATTCACTTTTTGCGGGAAAAAAGGTGTTGCAGCAGATAAATTTATCAGCAGTAGCATGAAGGATATGATGAAAATGTAATGTCAAGCTATCAAAATATAAAATTTTGATCCAGCAATATCATTGAGAATACTCACTCAATCATACTCATCAATCATACTCACAAGGACTAGGGGGAGGGAAGTCAACCATCTAACTCTCGGACCCGCCACGAAGGCACACGGATTTAAACCATAAAAACTGAATGACTGGACAACCGCAACAGCAACATTGGCGGGAACTGTGGTTGAGTCCTAAGGGCCGTCACCGGTCACGGTACAACCCTCCCCGAAGGAAGTACATCCTATCATCGATGGGAGGAGTCAGATCCCCCACGCATTACTGTACCCTCCAGGGTGGCGAGATCCAACCACCATGCCGGAAGCATCTCATTCTCATTTCGAGGTGCCCTCCACGGGGGTTCTAGGGGGAGGGAATAGCACCACAGTCTCTTAACATACATTTGCATTCATAAATATCTTTCAGAGATTTTATTTTTTACCATCAACCAAATTATTTCAATGGATTTTTATAATTGCACCCTCATCTGCCATGTCATGATAATAAGTGAACACAGAGTGGAAGTGTTTTTTCATACATAACATATTTCTGTATATTATTATTCCAGATAATTTTTCTCTAATGTTTCAGAGTAGAAAATCTTGGTAAACGGTTTCATTTTATTATCATTTCTTATGTGCTTGTAAACAGTTAGTTTTGTTACGTAGTTATAAGTGTATAGTTTTGTTTTTATATAGCTGTAATTGCACACAGTTATTTTTGTTTTTTCTGCTGTAAATATTTTGATATTTAATAAAATTTCTGTAACATGCTCATCAAACCATTCAGTACCTAGAATGGTTACGGATATGGGGTATGAGATAGCGTTGTGTCTTATAAAAAAATAAGATTGAGAACATGCGTACAGATTTTGACGACGATTCAGAAACTTGATTGAAGTCTTGAAATGTAGCGTGAAAACCATATGTCAAATTTTATACACCTAGCTGAAAACATTTTTGTGTTATCGTCTTTATAGACGGACATTAATTCCAAAACTGTATTTTTCAAGCTCAGGGAGGAATCGAACATCATTATTCATCACAATTTCGAGTATGGAATTTTCGGTAACAGCACTATAATCTCTTTGAGTTCTTCATTCTTCTGTTCAATATAATCACTCTGTGTTCTTCATTCTTCTGTTCAATATAATCACTCTGTGTTCTTCATTTTTCTGTTCAATATAATCTCTCTGTGTTCTACATTCTTCTGTTCAATATAATCACTCTGTGTTCTTCATTTTTCTGTTCAATATAATCTCTCTGTGTTCTACATTCTTCTGTTCAATATAATATATCTGCGTTCTACGTTTTCTGTTCAATATAATATCTATGTGTTCTTCATCCTTCTATTTAGTATAATCTCTCTGTGCTCTTCATTTTTCTGTTCAATATAATCACTCTGTGTTCTTCATTTTTCTGTTCAATATAATCTCTCTGTGTTCTACATTCTTCTGTTCAATATAATATATCTGCGTTCTACGTTTTCTGTTCAATATAATATCTATGTGTTCTTCATCCTTCTATTTAGTATAATCTCTCTGTGTTCTTCATTCTTCTGTTCAATATAATCACTCTGTGTTCTTCATTTTTCTGTTCAATATAATCTCTCTGTGTTCTACATTCTTCTGTTCAATATAATATATCTGCGTTCTACGTTTTCTGTTCAATATAATATCTATGTGTTCTTCATCCTTCTATTTAGTATAATCTCTCTGTGCTCTTCATTTTTCTGTTCAATATAATCACTCTGTGTTCTTCATTTTTCTGTTCAATATAATCTCTCTGTGTTCTACATTCTTCTGTTCAATATAATATATCTGCGTTCTACGTTTTCTGTTCAATATAATATCTATGTGTTCTTCATCCTTCTATTTAGTATAATCTCTCTGTGTTCTTCATTCTTCTGTTCAATATAATCACTCTGTGTTCTTCATTTTTCTGTTCAATATAATCTCTCTGTGTTCTACATTCTTCTGTTCAATATAATATATCTGCGTTCTACGTTTTCTGTTCAATATAATATCTATGTGTTCTTCATCCTTCTATTTAGTATAATCTCTCTGTGCTCTTCATTTTTCTGTTCAATATAATCACTCTGTGTTCTTCATTTTTCTGTTCAATATAATCTCTCTGTGTTCTACATTCTTCTGTTCAATATAATATATCTGCGTTCTACGTTTTCTGTTCAATATAATATCTATGTGTTCTTCATCCTTCTATTTAGTATAATCTCTCTGTGCTCTTCATTTTTCTGTTCAATATAATCGCTCTATGTTCTTTATTCTTCTGTTCAATATAATCTCTCTGTGTTCTACATTCTTCTGTTCAATATAATATATCTGCGTTCTACGTTTTCTGTTCAATATAATATCTATGTGTTCTTCATCCTTCTATTTAGTATAATCTCTCTGTGTTCTTCATTCTTCTGTTCAATATAATCACTCTGTGTTCTTCATTTTTCTGTTCAATATAATCTCTCTGTGTTCTACATTCTTCTGTTCAATATAATATATCTGCGTTCTACGTTTTCTGTTCAATATAATATCTATGTGTTCTTCATCCTTCTATTTAGTATAATCTCTCTGTGCTCTTCATTTTTCTGTTCAATATAATCACTCTGTGTTCTTCATTTTTCTGTTCAATATAATCTCTCTGTGTTCTACATTCTTCTGTTCAATATAATATATCTGCGTTCTACGTTTTCTGTTCAATATAATATCTATGTGTTCTTCATCCTTCTATTTAGTATAATCTCTCTGTGCTCTTCATTTTTCTGTTCAATATAATCGCTCTATGTTCTTCATTTTTCTGTTCAATATAATCTCTCTGTGTTCTACATTCTTCTGTTCAATATAATATATCTGCGTTCTACGTTTTCTGTTCAATATAATATCTATGTGTTCTTCATCCTTCTATTTAGTATAATCTCTCTGTGCTCTTCATTTTTCTGTTCAATATAATCGCTCTATGTTCTTTATTCTTCTGTTCAATATAATCTCACCGTGTTCTTCAGTTCTTGTTGGCATGTATATGAGAGTAAGAAAAAATAATTTATAGATTACCTTGCTCAATATTTCCCTGCCATCCATTTTTTGCAAACCAAATTAACTCTTTAATACAATTTTGTTGGCTTGGTACAAAATATCTTAAAATCAAACGTTTTTTTTTATATAATATCAATTTTTTAAATATTTTTAATTCGTCTTATTATTATTCAAACGATCTGATGCGAAATATTACAGAAAAATTTTAAGAATTTTCAAATTACATATTTAAGGGAATTATTGAATCGAAAAACATTCAATACTTGTTTTACCTTATTAATAAAATTAATTATAAAATATGTAATAATAATAAGATATAAAGGTAATTTGAAAATAGATGTAAGATAAAAGTTTTCTGCTTTGATTAATTATTAATGATCATTTCAGTATAAATATATTATGATTTAAATATTATAATCCATCGATTCTTCACTTTGAAAATAAAATATGTATATGGTTTCATTTTTTTCCAAAAATAATAAATGCCGATGCATTTTACGCTCTGGATATTCAAATTATTTTCTCAAATTTTTTGTTCACTAAACTTTTGAAAGTTAGATACGAGAGAAATAAATTGCAAAACCAACAGAAATTTAAAAGCTTTATACCATTCAAATTGTTTTAACTTTTGTGATTTATTCACAATATTTTGAACTTTTGGATTTATTATTCTTGTGTTCGTTGCACAAAAACTTTGGACCAAACCGAATAAATAAATGAAATTGTTAGCTATATTCGCTGACAGTAAATGTCTAGGGTAACATAAATAATTCTTAAACATCTTTCAGTGAAGATATAGCAATAAATCTTTAAAAAGGATTTATTTCCTCTTAAATATTTTATTATAAAATAAATCTCCGGAGTTAGAAGCTATTTCAAATGGTAGACGTCATTTGCATCATGAAACAATATTTGTTAAGAATATTTTCCAATGAATTTCGTTAATATTTATAAAAAATAATAATAAATTAGAAAAAAATAATTTCAAAAAATTAAAAGAAAGTATTATCCAATTTATTTCTTTAGACATTTGCTCTACTTATTTATAAATTTTTAAAGTTAGTTACCAAAATTAATTTTTAATCGTAATTCTTTTGAATTAAATGATAACACAACGTTTTAAAAATATTGCATTTGAATTTTTGTTTTCTAAGAAAAATTTGAGTACTAGATTTAATAATCAACAAAATGTTTTCAAATAGTTAATTATAAATTGAGTTGTATGTTTGTATATAAAGTATATCTAATCTAGTTTTTTTAAACCTGCAAATGAATCGAATAAACTAATAAGGATTCTATTTTCTAAAATATTAAAGATATTTTTCTAATCTAATAGCAATTTTTTTCTAAACTTATTTAAATTAATAAGTGTTTCCTTAAATTTTTGTGGCCGAGTTTTGAATTCTTTTCTAAGATTGCTCTTAACAACTTCTTAATTTTATAATTCCGGATTATTAATGTTTTTTTTATCCTATTTACATTCACTTTCTTAAATTTTGTACAATATTATTTTCTTCTGTTTTATTGTTTTTTTTTATTTCGTATTCTACATTATTTTTTTTGTTTTTGTTTTTAAACTTAGACTAATTTTTTTATCAATATTTTCTAAATTTTTCTGATTGTTGGTACGCATGTTGTATATCTTTGTTTCATGAAACTACATTTTTTTACATGTTGTAACATGTTAGCTTTGATAATTGACCTGCGAGATTTCATCGTTTGAAAATTTTGATAGATAGGTGAAAATAAGTTTTATAGTAAGTATAAGTAAATACAAAATAAGGTATGCATAAAATATGTTGTTGTTACTTATGACACTTTACAAGCCCTCTGACAGATTGTCAGCGATTCAAACCGAGTGCGCGTCTTTGGTTTTTCAGTAGCGCCAACTAGAGCCAAGAGTACGACTTAGCTATTTCATGTGTCACATTCGCTTGCATAACCTCTTTTTACCGCGGGGCGGGGAATTCACACATCTCACAGATAGAACACAGAAAAAGAACAATCATGCCCGAACCGAGACACCCAGATAACGAGGAAGACGCGCAACCCCAAGGCCAAGACGCGATAGTATAAAATATATATAAGGTAAATTAAATAAATAATAAAAATTCTTGCATATTACTAAATAAGCAAAATATGTGAAAAAAATCGAGATTTCCTGAATAACGTAGATATATGAGTTAATATTTCTCTAAATGCATGCATCACCATTGAATTATTTCTTTTAAATTAATGAGAAAACTTATGTTTCTCCAGGAAAACTATGAAAGAAATTGTCCAAACTTTCAGGAGGTACCATTTTGTAATTGAATATTTCAGTAATAGACAATACTAGTTTAGTTTGAAAGCCATAAAAATTTTAAGTAGGCGTTTTCAACTTAGTTTAAAATAATGTCGACAGTCTATGTTTTGTTCTGTTATCACAAACATATCCCTCAATAAAATACTTTGTGGCATAGCAGTTTCTAGAGAGTTCCTCGTTTGAAATATGAAAAGAACTTGGCGTTTTACAGGTCTGGACAAGGATCTCATATTTTATGCTAGATGAAGCACTATCACAATACACTTTCTCTTCTTTCAAGAATTTCTCGTCTTTCTTGAGGAATGCCTCAAGAATTGAGTTATTGCTTTGATTTATCTCAGATTTAATTGAACAGTTATGGAATGGCTTCCGTGCTCATTTGGCTCGTGTTTATTCTTGTCGAGTGTCTTTTTCTTGTTTCATACTTCTTATACGTTTTACATACGGTATGAACGGTGTACGTCTTTAATAGATTTTTATGTTATTGCAATTTTATGTAATGTAATGTAATTTATATAACTTTCATGCACGTTTTTGATTGATTGGTAGGATCACTTTAAAAGAACAGATTATAGCCTTCTTCTCAGAAACAGCATTGCTATTATAGCATGTAGCATCTTCTTTTGACAACTTTATAACTTATTTCGATACTTTTGAAACAGTATTTTATGGATTACCAAGTAAATATACCATTTTTTTACTAGCCCAAATTGGCCATATTATATCTTCATGATATTGTTGTATTTAGAATATCGAACAGCATCATTGACATAGCTAATGTATTTAGAATATCGAACAGCATCATTGACATATCTAATGTATTTAGAATATCGAACAGCATCATTGACATATCTAATGTATTTAGAATATCGAACAGCATCATTGACATATCTAATGTATTTAGAATATCGAACAGCATCATTGACATATCTAATGTATTCAGAATATCGAACAGCATCATTGACATATCCTACATTATTTTATAATATTAAAGCTAATTTCCTATTTTATATTACCCCAAATTTCTCAACCTTACATCTACATGATATTATATTGTATTTAGAATATTAAACAACACCGTGGATATACCGTACATTTTATGGTAGTATGACTGGTTTCGTTCTTTTATTAGAACTTGATACTATGATATTAAGAGGTTTTATGGAGTACTTTCTATATATCAAATAGCCATTTTAATTATGTATAGAAGAATAGTTTCCCATCGTAACATTTCTCAAACTCGCTTTAGAAGCAAAACTGTATCAATTCAGAAACTCCTCTTAAGATAATGATATCTTGTTATCCTTCATTGAACATGAAGCAGTGTCATTATGAACGCCCTTATCAAGTTCCAACACTTTACTACAAAAATGGGAGGATAATATTTAACGCCAGAATATTCCTGAATATTCTGATGTCAATTTCCTGCAGAATTCGTCGAAGTAATCTGCACTCATTAACATAATATTTAAGTAGTTAAAGGCGTCGAAAGCTCTAACTATATCTTAATTTCCTTGGTTATTATAGAAACCAGAGGTGTTGAACTGTGCCACCAATTTCGTCAAAAATAAAACTGTTTATAGAGAATCAATATATTTTCTAACTAGGTCTGCACACTTAGCATGAAGTGTATTATTGATTAATATGTTTATTGCTAAAAAATTAAAGATTGACGCTTTTATGCTTTTTCTTTTCATTTAATATTGATAATATTTCCCTACTGAAACAATAGCTATGAAAGATATAAAAGATAAGTTTTAGCGCACTGATCTTTAAATTAAGGGTAGGAATATGAGATAATATCTGACAACGGATATATAAGATTTAAAATAGAATTATATGGTGATGACTCTAGCTTTAATTGGCCAAGTGTACCTAGAAGATTCATGACTCAAGAAAACATAGTAAAATAACACAATTGACACAATCTGAGTAGATATATAACATTCTGAACAGAAAGGGATTTAAGTATTTTACGGTTCCTGGCAGTGACGTTATGAGGCTCCTCTTTTGAGATGATTGTTCAACTAATTTGAAAGTTTTAGCATTTTAAGATATTACTGATTAATTTTAGATTAATAATTTATGTTTTATTCATTTCGTGAATATTTCGTTCCACAGCAATCTTGAAACATCCTATGAAACCAGTGGAAGTGATATTTTTAAAACTTTCAAGCGTACTCTTTAATAAGCATGCCATGCTAGAGAATGCCTTGCATGATATCGGGGTAGAATAATTAGGAAATATTTTTGGCCTGAATTTAGCATTTTTAATGAATTTGTACTGTGATCATCTAAGAGAGTTTTGGCTATTAATTCCTAACATTTTGTTGAAAATATTATCTGAAAATAGAATTTGTGCTTTAGATACATTTTTCTAAACTGATTAAAATATATATTTGGCATAAGACTCCACTCGTAGTCGCTGAATCCCACATCTAATTTCATATATTTAAGTAATTGTTTGGTTTGGTTTAGTTATATATTAACGTCCCGTTTGAAGCAACACTAGGGCTATTTTGGGACGGACCTCGTAATTTTGAACCGCGGTCAGATGACGAGGACGACACCTGAGCTGGCACCCCCCTCTCCACACCACTCCACACCAGCGGGAGGACGTTTGGTCTGGACGGATTTAACGTGCAACAGACCCCCTTACACGACGGTTCTTCGGTGGAATCGGGTCTCGAACCTGGAACCCTCCGGTTCCGAAGCCGAGACCTTACCACCAGATTTAAGTAATTGAGCTTTTGAATTATCGCATTACATGCTTCTGAATGTACTGACTGACAGGCAATCAACTAGTTGTTGGATTTGGCAGAAACTTTGCCAGGTTTCTACACAACACATACTAAAACAGTGCACCAAATCTTACCTATCTTGTTTTCTTCCTTTTGTAGTCGTCTTAAACTATATTCGAATAGCCGGACAGACGGACTTCCTCTAAACTGATTTTACTCAAACCACTAGATATATGCACATTTGGTATTTTATCCGTCTAGCTCAAAGCATTTTTGAGTTATCTTTGTCACTGAAAAACAGATATTTTCTGAAAATGTATTTTCCGAATTCATTGAGGTCTAAAACGTGGAGATTCGTCAAAATCTCGAGTTCAAATTTTTTGACGACTACTATACTTTCTCTATACTACATATACGAGAAAGTAAAAAGTCTAACATAGTTCAACAAGGAAACTTAAACAAATTTTGTTCTTTTATCGTTGTATGCAAAAAATAAAACTTGAGAAAACTCTTAACAAACTCTTTGTCAAAATGCAACCTATTCTACTGGTTTCTCACAATTCTTGTTAAGAGTAAAGACAAAGGAAAAAGATGATAACTTTCGTCTTCCCATTTACATCATTTCATAATAATTTAAATATCCCCGAAATACCACAGATATGTATTTTCATCATTTCAAATTTTTTCATAATAAGATCTGTCCGGTTTTCAGACCGCTATTTAGGTTAACTAAATTTGTCTTTGTCTTTCTTACTATACGATAGGATGAGAAGAGAAATTTATAAAATGAGGAACTGTTTATCATAGAGAAATTCTAAGTGACAGCAAAATCTTACTGTTACTATAGGTTCACCAGTACCTTCACTGAGGGAAAAAAATTGTTTGTACAATTGATAAGGAAGAATTAAACATCAGGATTTACAAATTTACTAAAATAGTTCAAGATTACGCTCGAATTTGTAAGATAAAGAATATCGCATGAGCTAGTTTATCTCGTTATAAAACTCCAGGATTTATAAATTGGTGCAGTTTCGATTCCCAAAAGTGCTTTGACTACTTTACCCGACAAATATGCAATTAAGATGAATTTCGAACTCTAGTTTCGACTTCATTAGAGAAATCATTTAATCCCAAGAATATAAGTGTATAAAAATGATTAAATAAAATTAGTATTCAAGTTCAATGATATTTTTCTCCATTTGTTTGAAATTTAACAATTGCACAATCCAAAATATCTCATTTGAAATATTCACTAATAGAAATTCCTAATCTTTTAACAATTTAAGATATAATATTCCAATATGGAATTATTTTTAACGGATATATTTGTGAAAATTTAATCGAAAACATCGGTTATTAGAGATAGCATTTTCTTTAAAACGTGTAACAGAAGATGTTATTCTCACTTTTATTAAAATTTAAAGCAAAATAAGGTAATAAATATAATACCCAGTTCCTGAACGAATAATTAGACCGTAGTTTATTTGATTTTCAATTTTGAATGATAAATAACATTATTCATATATATATTTTTTTTTACTTTTATTGCATCAAACGAAAGCGAATGTCATGCCAATTAGATTTCTACATAGCATATTGCCAAAAAATAATAAAATAATTATTCAAAATACAGTCTTTCGGAATCAAACATTTTTCTCCCCACATTATAATGGATATTTTACACAAACTATACAGTCATGGAAATTCGAACGACAAAATCAAATAAAGCTGTTTTTTTAAAAACTTTCTATATAAAAGCATTCAAAATCTGCAAAGTTTCGTACACTATTGAGAATAAAAACGTAAAGAAGTTCTCTATAAAGCGAATAGACAGTTTCAAATGTGTTTCTCACTCGAGGAAAGTTTTGACCTTTAAATGAGAAATCTCTGAATAATAAATCACTTGATTCAAGATTGTGTGACGTTTAAATTTATAGAGAGACAGACAATGTAGCAACGTCTTTTGGACGCACTATTTCTAAAACACTTGCGGCAAGTCTTTCCCTGTATCCTTTAAATTAAGAAGTCAGACTCAGTTGCTTAAAATAATCGAATTTCTTCATCTGAGCTCGTTTATTGCTCTTCTTTTAATTATTTTGTTTGAATGTGTTAGTTTTTTTTTAATGAAATCATTTCTTTTCTAAAATGTAGTGATATACTTAATTGTATATAAATGATTATAAAATAACTAACTAACACACATTTTATTTAACATTAGATTCTGTCTTAAGATATAGATTTCAACTGAAGAATCTTTAATCTCAAACGAGGATCTTGAATTTCTGTTTGTGCCATGAATTTAGAACATTTATGCACTTATCTAATTGTAATAATAATATACCACCCTTTTGGTATAGAAATACCATGAATGTCGGTATTGGAACAAATGTATTTTATTAATGCAGGCTGGTCTCCCTCGTTATTCATAAATAAAAAACCGCTATTTAAATATCTATTAGAATATTCAATTTTTACTTTCTCGAATACATTGTATTTTAATACTGTACCCTGACCTAGCCAGAAGCCGTGAGAGAAATTTGATGGGGCTGCCGAAGAGCAACCCCACCCAACACGAAAGAACAAACCACACTTGATGACATTGGACCCTTGTAAACAATAAAGAACCCTCTACAGAAAAACCATATTGGTACAGAAAAAGAATAGAAAAACAGCAATTGTCAAAAAATTCAAACCCGGGTTTTTGACGAATCTCCATGTTTTAGACCTAACTTGATACGAAAAACGCATTTTTAGAAAATGTCCGTCCATCTGTCTGTGACAAAGAGAACTCAGAAATGTTTTTGAAGTTTGTTATACGGTCTTTACACCAAATCTACATATTTCAAAACAAATTTTCATTAAAATCTATTCTGAAAAAAAAATCTATTCCGTCTGTCCTAAAGTTTGAATATAAGTTAACACGATGATGAAGAAATGGAGGGAGTTAGATAGATGAAATTCAGTGCTCAAATTTAGCAAATATAGTGTAGACATCTAGTTAACTACATGTCTGTCTATATTTTCAAAAACAGGTAAATGCGATCATTTAAAAAGCAATGACTTAAATATTTGAAATTTAGTATGGAATTTTGTGACTACAAGGGCAGTTTTATGTAAAAATTTGGTTTGAATCAGTTGAAAAAGACGTTTCTAAAACAAAAATGCCATTTTTAAATACTATTAACGCATCTCAGGAATTAATATCCGAGGTTCACACAATAGATTGAATAAAATGCTAAATTCGCTGTTGTTATTTATGATACTTGCCATACACCAGCCCGCTGACGAAGTCAGCAATTTTATGTGGAGTTTGTGCAGTAGCTTTCGAGGATTAAAGCCCCTGAGCACCCGAGGGCAGAAGTCTGACTTCTAGCTCATATGAAGATGACACGCACTTGCACAATCCCATTATACAGGGGCTCTTTCACACACCTCATAGATAGAACACAAGGTAAAGAACAACCATGCCCGAACCAAGACTCGAACCCGGGAAACCCAGATCACGAGAGAGAAGCGCAACTCCTAGGTCAGGACGCCGGAACACTAAAATCGTTCAAAAAATTAATATTTCGTAACTATTGTACGCGAGTGCCATGTGAGGCGTTCTCTATATAAAAAGTTTATGAAAGAATTTTTGGGAAGGGTGTCTCTGGCTCTTTTTAAACTATTTAACTGAACCTTCAGAAGTGTTTTTGCTGTTTGAAGTACTATAAACTAACGGTTTTGAAAAAATAAAATTTTAAACTGTCTATACTTATTTTTTCAAAAATTGTCAAGTTTGTTAATTTCAGTATTATTCGCTATTACAGCTACCATTTTAGCTTTTTTTCCCCTTTTTTCATTCACAGATAATACATGCTACAGTCTTCTGCGCTATTTTCCTGAAATATTGGTAATTTCCAGTTTGATATTCTAGTAAATTATGTTCTTTATTTATTGAAAACTATTTATTTCCGCTGGAATTATAAAAAAGGGGGTTAAAATATCTTTTCTGTCAGAAACAGTAAATCCTAGTGAAAAATAATCTATCCCCCTTTTGTTGAAAAGATTGACTCTGCCTCTTCCAAGTAGTCTTTCGGATTAGTATCCACTCATAACATTTACGATAGTTTAAAACTGACAGAAAACTGTATTCATGTTTTTCAAACATAACTTAAATTTTTTGATAAAAGAAGAAGCACTTCATTTATTAGGACACTGTGTCATTGGCCTTTATTAAATACAAGCCATTATTAATTATCACTTATTTTTATCTAACAATCAACCCACCAAAGATAAGCAGAGTAAAAAACAGATTAGGTGTGCAAGCTATTTGAGTCTGGCAACGATTTCAGTTATAAACTTCAAAATAAATCTCAACCATTTCATTAAAAATACTGTTCTTGTAGCAGAATTAGTGAAATATTGATCAGCATGACTCAACTTAAAAGTGTCAAAAGCCTCATTTTAGCCTCACGTTCACAATAGCCAGAGCTCTCCAAGTCAACCGACTTTAAATGAGAACATTCTCAAATCTTGACATATTGTCTATTTTTGCCGAGGAAACAATGATATTTTCCCACTCAGTTAAAGAATTTAACGTCACCGCTGACATCGATGACACTTAAGAGTGGATTACTTTGATATTTGGCACTTAATGCTCCCCATGTAGACTTGCATTATCAATATTTACATATTATGTTTGCTTTCCGGTAAAATGTATTAATATTGCGTTTTTAAAGCAGAAGTTTAAACATTAGATATAATTTAAAATAAAATGGGCTTTTAGTATACATCGCTATGTAAATTAGATTAAGAATTCATTAGAATTTTGATTAAATAGTATAGAAAATACTATTATGAAATAATAATCCTTGTTGGTCTTTGAAAACTGCCTATGTGATATGATGGTAAAATCCGGATTCAGAGTAGAACGGTCCCATACTTGAAATCTAATACCATCGAGAAACTTGCATGGAAAAGGGTCCTGAACGTTACACTTGAAGTATTAGATGTCCTCACTGATGAGCGGAGGACGTGTGGAAGAGAGGTAGAGGGATTGGTGAGGAGTTTCGATCAAATGTTCTTCTAGCCATTTGACAATGGTTTAAAATTGCGAGGTGTGCCCTAAATGTGCTCTAGTGTTTCTTAAAAATGAGATGTTGATATATCTAAACTGAAAAATCGTGTTTCGGATTAGATGGAGGAAAATTTACAAATTGACTATTTGGTGGCTATTAAATTCATAAACAACCCCAATTCAATTATCCATTAGTAGTGAAATAATAATCTGAAGTTAAATTTTAGCTACAATTAATACCTTTAAACCAACTCGATACTAAAGAAGGTAAACAAAATGACATATACATTTTTTCCATTTCAATGCTAAAAGTTTAAATAACTTCCGTGACAAAATACCGAAATAAACTGATTGTGTCATGACAAATGAGAGATATCTATTGGATCTTTGTTATTCCTCTCTTTCTCCAATTAGAAATATATCATCAAAGGACAGAGTGAATTGCTTAAGGCCTTTTCCCATTAGGTTCCTGCTCATGTTTCCAAAGACCACTTTTCTATTGCTTAAGCACTCTAATAATAAAAAGTGACACAATTCAGGATCTTTTCGGTAGTTAAGCTTTTTCTTTATCTTCTAACGACTTTGTTATTGTTCCATTCTGATATCCTAGCAAGTGCCACAAGAAGAAAAAAATTTGCCAAAATTCTTGTTCTTTTCTGTAAATGGACAACTTTAGCTCGACTATGTAATTAAAAGTGGAGATAAGTGTACGATTAAATAGAAAATGGCAAAATATCCAATATTATTTCCTATGTTAGAAGGCCTGTATTTCCTTCTTCCTTTTCTCTTATAGAAATTTAAAAACTTGGATTTATTAAAAACAAAAATTCCCCTTATTAACTTTAATAAATGCACTTTTTTTTGTATTTATGCCTTAACTGGGGACGTGCGGTCTGTGAGACCGCTATCGATGCATTTTCGGTCACCCCTATTCTATTTTTAGCTCAATTGAATGGATTGACCCTGTAGCCTCCTGTTTTGTGATCTTCAATACACGTGCACTTCTTCAACCGATTTCAGCTGATGCCTTTTAAAATAATTCAGTTATTTCTTTAAGCGTGGTCTCTAAGACCGCACCTCCCTGTTAGTGTCCCAGTGATAAACAAGGCTTAGCAGATGGCGCTAAAACTTGGGCCCCAAAATATCATCCAATTTACTGATCCTATTATGAAGCAGTGTTCCAGACGCTTTTAAATGAAACAGAAAGTGACTTTAGTGATAAGGATAATTGTACAGAAGAGTTTTTCGATGAAAATTTGCATTCAACTGATTCTGATATGTATGCTCAAATATTATTAATTTTTCTAGTGATAATGTATTTTGATAAATTAATAAAATATTAATAGACCAAGAGATATATATACAGAATTTACAGGTTGATTTTTATACTAGTTCTTAACCTGTATATTTAAAATGTCCTAGAAAACCGTGCTATGAAAGTCACACAAGCCGATAAAAAAAGGGTCAATTTTACCCATTGTCAATTTTTTTATTTTTCATAGAATTGTTGAATTTTACATTATATTGTGTTCTATATACCTTCATATACTGTAAAAATAAATATGATTTAAAAAGTAAAAAGTAATATGATTTTTCAAGAATATTATTTATTGTAACATGTAATTTAAGAAGAAAACGTTTCTTCCAACGCATTTACTTTTTTCAATGATAATATATTTTGAAAAATTTCTACAACATATCTATATATGAAGAAAAATATCTGCAAAATATATTGGCAGTTTTTCATACTAATACATTCATTAGAAAATTTAATTTGAGTGTAAATGAAATGCGGTCTCGTAGACCGCACCTCCCCAGTTAAATCATAAAAATTCACCTCCTCAGTTAAGGGTTATTTTTATTGCAAATCGAAAAAATGAAATCGTAGCCAAAAATAGCAAATGGCGTGAAATGAACATGAACTAAAAATAAAACCATTATTCTAGCGTAATCTGAAAATCTTCAAGTAAACTCGGAAATCATCTATTTTGACGATATTTTGTATGTAAGGAAGCTTGACGATCTTGGCCCAATATGAAAATTACAGTTTAAATCTATTTACTTGGCGTAATATGAAAATCGCTGGGTAAACCGAAACTTGAACATCGGAATAAGCAATCATTTCCTTTTCTTTTATCTTCTTGTGCAGTAAAAATCCATTTTTGGAATCATGCCACTCTGTAAGTATGCTTGTTTTAAACCGTTAACACAAAAACACATCGAAATGTTAGAACCAACTTTTGTATAGGGTCTTGTATTGCATCAATTGTATTAGTAATAATAATTTAGATCTATAAGGAAGCTCTCATCTTCAAGTTGTAGTGTCTGCATATCAGACGTATCAATTTATTGTTTTTGAACTCTATATCATGATGATGATTTTGTGTCCGTGCTACCACGGGAAGGGGTTGCAGTAGCTACTGAGGGTAAAGACCCCTGAGCACCGGAGGGCAGAAGTCTGATTTCTAATTCATATGAAAATGAAACTCGCACATTCACTTTCCTTTCTCCTTCGCACAACTCCTTTTTACACACACCTCACAGATAGAACACGGGGTGAAGAATAACCAAGCCCGTACCAGGACTCGAATGCGGGACGCCCAGATCACAGGGCAGGCGCGCTACCCCTAAGACCGGTCGCCGGCAGACTAAAACATGAAAATAAATCATTTAAAAGCACAATAGTTCAACACAAAAATGTGCTTAGTCCACAAGTACTGCATGGAGTTTATGGATTTTTAATGAAATTAAAACAACAGCACATTATCGAAGAGGAAGTAGTCAACTTATTAAATAATAAAAAAAGCAAAGGGCTAAAGTGACTAAAAAATAAACGCATTCACCTTGGTATACGAATTAGAAATTTGCTCCAGAAAAGATAAATACTAATAGTACTCGACAGTACTAGAAGAATTATTCTGATGCATCTGTTTATAGTATCAAATGATCTAAATTAGAATAAAATTCGGCTCAAAACAATCTTTCCTTTAAGACAATATTTCGTCAGCAGCAACGAATTTGATAATTTTTGGCAATCTGGAAACATTAATTGCAGTAATAGACAAAGAATAAAATTAGAAAATACGAATGAAACATGAACAAAAGAAAAAAATTATAAATTGAACTATATTTTCAAGAATGAACAGAAAGAAAATGTGTTGAATATTTGGTATTTAATGAAATACAAATAACTCAATATTATATAAATATTAATAGACTATTAAATTCAATTGTGAAGAAGGTATTGTTGTGGATATCTTCGGATGAATGTATGTGTCATAAGTCAAATGACTTCGGTAACGACTAATGAATCATTATGCCATTATCGAAAACAGAGACCAAGTAACAAAAAAGAAGACATCGAGATATACGCAGCGAACAAATTTTGTAGAGAGCTTAAAAATGCAAATAGACTTCTAGTCCCTAAATAGAAAAACAGAAACTCAACACAAACTATAAGGTTTGTAATCAACACTCCTAATTGAGAATTTATGCTTTTGTCAGTACCTTCACTTATATATTCTCCGCGGAAGAGTATGAAATTTTTTAGAGAAATTTCTGCTTCTAGGCTTTCAAAAAACATCGTTATAATTCTTGCTTTTCCGAGACTTTAGCAAAAAACAAAAATTTGTCCAGAAATAGCTGAATAATCTCTATGTCTGTCCTAACTTTCGGGGTCATCGACCTTTATCTACTTAGCATCCATAAAGAATATCATTAAAACACTTCTTATTTTTAAGAATAACTGTACAGGGAAATAATATTACAGATTCGTAATAGTATTCTGCTCAAGCAGTTTTCTAAAATTTTTGATATATAAGGTGATCTAATTCGTGGGGATTCCAACTGAAACTTTTGTGTGTATATGTGCCTATATGAGAGTGATATTAGTAATAATCTTTATTATCAATCCCTCATGTCTACATAAAATAAAAGCCTTTCTTTTGGTTTTAAAGTAGTCCGCTATATCCATAATCTCATCCACCAGAAATCTTTTAATTTTTTATATATGACTATAATTTAAATTATAATATCACTTTATTGAGATGAAGTACTCATTTACATAAATTTAAATTTATAAATAAAACATAATTTTAGAGAACATTATATAGAAGCAGATTAAAAAAAAGGTTCAAAATTGCTGATAATAAAGAAATCAATCAAAATTAAGGTGAAAAAGGACATACTTTTGAATCTGACTTTTATTAATGGAAAAAAACAAAACAATTCAAAGATTGTTTCATACTTTAATGTTAAGAAATTGAAGGCATACTAATTTAAAGTTAATTCTAATGGTGAAGCTATTAAAATTAACTGAATTTCACATTAGCAGAATCAGACAATGTTACAATCTGCATTCAAAAATTGTTTTCCTTAATTTTATTATTTTTAATATGATAAAATTAGAGACAAATTATCATAGCAATAAATTAAAACCATCAGAAATATTACCAGTTTTTAATTAAATCGACAATCAAAAATGACAAATTTTTATTTCATTAATTTAACAGAAGAAAAAGAATAATATTTAAACATTTTATAAAGCGGTTAAACTGGTTTGATTTTTATTATGATGGCGAAGAAGTTTAATAAAATTTTTCATACATATTTTTTAGAACTTTTTTTTAAATTAGAGAAAATATTTACGATAAATAAGCTGTCATCATTAAAAAAAGCCAATCATATCACTTTCTTTAATGAAAAAAACTAATCAATTTAAATTGTTTTTAAAAATAAATTTATTCATTGTTTTGATTAACAGCAGAAAAATAAACAATTGATTATTTACCGCAAGTTAATGCATTCCAGGGAAGGATGGATTTTAACTAATTATTTTGAATAGAATAAATAAATTTCGCTTATCTCTCAAAAAAAAAAAAATCGTCCATCTTTATGTCAGGAGATAAAGATTCCTTTCACTTCCATTCATTATATATCCAAAAAATACTGTGAAAGAACAATTTTGGATTTTTGTTGATGATTCTCAGCCGTTTTCTTCGCGGAATTCAATGATTTCCTGTATCTTTTGTCATTCTATGATATTATATTTAGCTTTCACTTTCTATACCGCTCGGTATCTGATAAAACAAAACTATACAAAGAAAACCGAATTGTCATTTCCGGCAGAAAAGAATTTAGAAATACCATTTATTATTTGCGGAAGACAAATGACTCGCATAAATAAATGAACTTCTTAAAAGCAAAAGGTAATGGAAAATTTATTTTTCATTGCAAACCCCAGAAAAATGGTTATTTCTGACATTAGAATTCTGGCTATTCAGACATTTATATTTTTGTATTGAAAAGAAGGAAGTCCATTAATAATTATCATATCTTCGGAAATCCATATTCGTATATATTCGTATTATTAGAATATAGATAAAAGTTTCCGCATATGCAAAAGTAATATTAAAAATGAAAAACTGTTTTGAAATACTAAAAGCTTAATGTTAAAATTTTTTCTACTTACTATCTTTGCTTCCATTTCCATTATTTAAACAGACTATTTATAAATATTTTTTATAACAAAATAAATTTAAACCAGATTCTTCATACAGACATTGGCACATAAGAAAGTGTATGCTTCGTGACTATTAATCAAATAGTTGTTTTTATGAATTAAATACGATATTTCTATGTACAGGAAATTAGAATGCCATCTTTAAGAATGAAAATATCGAAAGTACTTTATATCGTTTTATTTATTTTCCTTCATATTGTGTTCGCAATGTTTAATAAATCGAAAGCTATAATGAAAATATTTGCCTAAATCTTTTTTTAAAAATCGTTTGGTAACAGTCTGAAGATTTTTGAAAAACATTTTGATTTAGAAACTACAAAGTGCAACTGATATTCACGTTTTAATTTAAGATAAAGTTTCAAAAAATAAAATAATTTTGCCTTTCATACGTTTTGCAGATATTGCTTTTACATAAAAATATAAAATACTTGTAAAAATGTTATTTTATACTTCAGTTGGCAGTTCCAGGTACTCTCTCTCTCTCTTTATATATACAGTGGCTCAAAAAATTGAGAATACACCTTACTTTTACTTCATAAATCCGACTTTTTATATAAATAACACATTACCGGTAAGTGCAAACATGATTTTATTTTTACACATAACAAATGGTTTAATTTAGAGTAAAAATAAAGAAAAATCAACAAAAAATTTCTAAATTGAAAATTTTCAGAAGCATTTTAAATAAACACAAGCAGAATTTTGCCTCAAAAAATTGAGAATACACCAATGAAATGTTTGCAATATCACGCATAGAAATAAAGTGTCATTATTAAATTGCATGTCTTTTGGCTCTTATAATGGCCTCTAAACGTCATGGTACCGATTTGACCCATTTTTGGTGGTACTTGAAGATATTTTACCCCATTCTTCTTGCACCACTTGTTTTAAATGGGTTTTGTTTCTAATTTTGTGTTTTTGAACCACTTTTTCGGGTATGGCCCACGAATATTCAATGGCATTGATGTCGGGGTACTGTGGTGGTGTGTGTAACTGCTATTTACAATGAAAAAGACACCATATTTTAAAGTTATGTGTATTCTGTTTCGGGTCGTTGTTTTACTGGAAAATGAAATTTCCATCTAAACCCAAATTTTTAGCACTTTCCTTTAGATTGCTGCGAAGTATATCCAAGTAAACCGTATCATTTATAATGCCATCTATAAAAATTAAATTTCCTACCCCGGATAAAGCCATGTAACCTTATATCATCACGGAGTCACCATCATGTTTTAACTGTAGGACGTAAATTTTTTGGATACAAAGCAGTATTAGGCTTTCTCCATACAGTAAGATGGTTGCCACTGCCAAAAATGTTGAGGTTTCTTTCGTTACAAAATATAGATTACTTCCAAAGGTTATTGGTCTTCAATTGATGAGTTTTTGCAAACTTCAAATGCTTTTTCTGAATTTGCAAGCTGATGAACGGTTTCTCTCTAACAATGCTACTTTTATATCCAGCTTGTCTAATGGCATTTAGCACAGTTTCAGCACTTACACTTCTGCCTATGATTTGAAAAGTTTCTGCAACAAGTTGGATGAACCATATGGTAGCAGCAATCTAAAGGAAAGTGTTAAAAATTTGGGTTTAGATGGAAATTCCATTTTCCAGCAGGACAACGACCTCAAACAGAATGCACGTAACGTCAAAATATGATGCCTTTTTCATTGTAAACAACAGTTACACACCACCACCACAGTACCCTGACATCAATGCCATTGAATATTCGTGGGCCATACTAGAAAAAGTGGTTCAAAAATACAAAATTAGAAACAAAACCCATTTAAAACAAGTGGTGCAAGAAGAATGGGGTAAAATATCTTCAAGTACCACCAAAAATGGGTCGAATCGGTACTATGACGTTTAGAGACCATTATAAGAGCCAAAAGAGATGCAATTTAATAGTGACACTTTGTTTCTATGCGTGATATTGCAAAAATTTCATTGGTGTATTCTCAATTTTTTGAGGCAAAATTCTGCGTATGTTTATTTATAATGCTTTTGAAAATTTTCAATTTAGAAATTTTTCGTTAATTTTTCTTTATTTTTACTCTAAATTGAACCATTTGTTACGTGTAAAAATAAAAACAAGTTTGCACTTCCCGGTAATGTGTTATTTATATTGAAAGTCGCATTTATCAAGTAAACGTAAGGTGTACTCTCAATTTTTTGAGCCACTGTATATATATATATGAAAAATTGAATTTAGATTTTCTTCATAGTACAGTCTCGCTGTTTTTAATTATTAAAAATATGAAAATGTTTTCATCCCGAATAACGTTCATTATTCAAAATGACTGAAAATTATTCAAGCAAAGGTCTTGCTTAATTATTGCAAAATAATGAAACCATATGTATCTCATTGGTCTAATGTATAGAAATTATTAAAGATTGTTTGATTTTTTTCTTTCTTCAAAACATTATTGGTGCGTTTTTAATGAATTAAATTTTTCCAAAAAACTTGTAGTAACCCTAATGTTTTGTTTCAAGAATTTTAATAAGATTATGCTTTTATCTTAAAGTGTGAGTATTTGTATTATTTTTGAATTTTTTTTTTTTATATTTTAGAGCAAACAAGTAACGAAATTGCATTTAATATTGTTGTAATGTATGTGCGTGGATTCAGTAATTAGCAATAAAAAATATGTTTATAAAATAGAATTATTTTAATTTTTTTTAATTTATTAAAATTAGAGAAAAAAATGTCTTTAAATAAAGCTTATATAACTAAAAATCTTTTTTTATCTTAATTTTTTTTAATGTAAATTAGCTTTTTGATAAATAATACACGCATAAAGTATTGAAGGAAAAACACTGCATTGTAAATATATTTTTACATAATCGATAAAATATTGATTCATTTTTTATTAAAAAATCTAATAAAAATTTGAAAAATTATTTCTGTTGAAACGTTAATAAACCGAAGTAGAAAGTGCATGCCGAATTTAGAATTATGAATGCAATATAAGATAGTTTGAATATATTTTTTTACAATATATTTTATAATTTACCGAAAATAATGCGTATGTTATGGTCATTATCTTATTAAAATTGTCATTGCAGATCCTCAATGGTTATCTTTAATCACTGAAAAACCACAAATTGTATTAGTTTCTAAAATTATAAACATTCTTTTCTTAAGATTTCACTTACTGAAATAAATCAATTTCTTCTCTTTAATTATTATGTTTAATTGCTTTTAATAAGGCAAGTATACATTCATAAAACCAAATTGTGATCGAAACATCTCTTTACAGCAGGAATTTTGACTATTTTTTAAATTAATTGCCTATAATATTATAAGTTTTGAGCGAAGAATATTTTGTAATTCTGATCTATAAACTGTAAATTTTATAAATAATTTATATTATTTTATAAAAAATAGATATTTTTATTTTTATTTCCAAAGAATTTTATTTTAATATTTTAAATCATAAACCAATCATTTTAAAATGAAATATCTTCCATAATTTGCCCTAAACGTATAAATGTTTCAATATTTTCACACAGATTAATGCTTATTCATACTGTATGTAAATAGAAATTTGATTTCAAAAAAATTTAGATTTATTTGTAAATTTGGATATTATGAGTGATTAAAAATTACTTTTCATCTCAGTAAAATGTTAAAAAAAATCGTTTGCGATTGCTGAACAAATAGTTTAAAAATTAAACTTATTAATAATATATAAATAAAAAACTGAATATATAAAGCAAATATGCATCGTGGAGCTACTTGCGATAAAGTCTTAAAAGAAGTTTGGAAAACTAGCCATCATTCTCACTTAAGAATGCTTTATTGGTGTTATTGCCTGCTTCGGAACGAAGTTTACTTTCTCTTGATGGCAGCTATTAAAGACAATTGGATGTTCTCTTCAATCGACGAATGGCATCGAGGAAGTAAGTGAGTCCTTTAACGACTGCTCTAGCAAAGAGGTTTGGGAAATATTAAATTCGTGGATATCTTAATCTAGTTAGTCATCAAAAGCTTCCTCTTGACGTTGAATGGCAATGAACCTAATTTATTTTACGCCCTATTGCTGTTTGAAAAGTACATGCTTCTTTCATTTGCCTTTTATGGACTTCATCGATCTTAATGTACCGAGTAAAGCAAATAAGCACAATTTTGTTACAAGTAAAAATACGAAATGAATCGAAAGGTAAAAGTTGATGGTTTTGAATGAAATTACATTTTAAAAAGAAATATATATGTCAATGTTAATTTTATTTTTTATATATAATTTAAATTTGTATTCAATTTCAATGTTGGTTATAAAATAAATTGTGAATGAATTGTTTAGAAATCGGTAAATTAATTATTAATGTTTAGATTATTGAAGTATTAAACTACAAAATGCCATATAAAAGTGGATATTTTGACAAAATTTAGGCATGCTTCTTCTGGAAAATCTTCTTATAAAAAAATTTAGACAGGCTTCTTCTGGAAAATGCTTTTCATGACAAAATTTAAATATGCTTTTTCTGGAAAAGCTTCTTATTACTTCTGATAAATAAAATTTAGAATTACTTTTTGCTTCTTATTACTTCTGATAATAAAATTTAGAATTACTTTTTCTGGAATTTTTTTTATTACTTCTTATAAAAAAATTAAAACTGCTTCTTCTGGAAAAAGCTTTTTATGACAAAATTTAGACATGCTTGTTCTGGAAAAAGCTTTTTATGACAAAATTTAGACATGCTTGTTCTGGAAAAAGCTTTTTATGACAAAATTTAGACATGCTTGTTCTGGAAAAGCTTTTTGCTATTTCTTATGTTAAAATTTAGATATGCTTCTTCTGGATAAGCGTCTTATTATTTCTGATTACAAAGTTTAGATATGCTTCTTCTGAAAAACTTCTTATTATTTCTGTTTACAAAATTTAGACATGCTTATTCTGGAAAAGCTAATTGTTACTTCCGATAACAAAATTTAGACATACTTCTTTTGGAAAAGCTTCTTATTGTTTCTTACGACAAAATTTAGACAGGTCTCTTCTGGAAATGCGTCTTATTGTTTCTTATGACAAAATTTAGACAGGTCTCTTCTGGAAATGCTTCTTATAATTTCTTATGACAAAATTTCTTCTAGAGAAGCTTCTTATCATTTTTTATGACAAAAGTTAGATATGCTTCTTCTGAAGTTCTGTTTGAAGCTATTTCTTTTGATGAATTGAATTCAAATTTATCTATATTAGTTCTTTTCCAAGATATAAAACATTGTATGAATAATGAAATAAAAAAAAGAGTTGGATTGCTGTTAAAGATGCTTTACTTCTGGAAAAACTTCTTTTTACTTTTCATGACAAAATTTAGACATACTTCTTCTGAAAAAGCTTCTTATTATTTCTTACGATAAAATTTAGACATGGTTCTACTGGAAATTCCATTTACAGCTCCTGTCTTTTTAAAAGAGGAATTTAAATTTATCAATATCCGTTCGAAGCCAAAACAAAAAACTTGAAATCATTAATGAATTAAAAAAATAGTTGTATAAATTGAAATGTTAATTTAAGTTTCTTAATTAATTGTTCAGAAACGAACTGATGAGTGAAGATAGCATATCACTGATTTGAAAAGAAGAATGAGGGGACAAAAAGCTCAAAATAGTAGCAACACTTATTCAATAATAAAGGGACTTAACGGATTGTTGTTGAAGATGCTTTGTTTTTTTATTCTCTAATAAAAACTATATAAAAGTCACCTCAACCTATTTCAATAAACATAGTTTAATTTCAATTCATTAAATTATTTACTCAAAAACGTTCGTTCATAATTTTGAACCCAGAAATTTTTTTTTTTAATTTTAGAATTTTTAAATCCATCATCAGCAACTGTAAAATCATTTCCCTAAAGAAAGTTATTTTATAACTTACCGGTCATATTTTAAATAATACTTTTTTGGAGTGGAGTTATATCACATTACATAGAATGAATCACGGACTTATGCTAATTAATGATCTCTCAGTGTCTTAAACTACGACGCTCTTTTAATTAATGACAAGGACATAAGTAATTTCCGCAAACCCCATTTCTTTTTTGGCCCCGTTTCGGAAATTAATACAGAAGCCATTAAGATATCATTAGTGTAAAAAAAAAAGATTAATCCGATGTTTCCTTGGCTTTGTCTGTTTTAGTTTCAAAGACTTCTTTAATTCTGTGCATGAGAAAATTAGTGGAAGACTAAGAAATATATTCATATCCGGAGTTATAGTTGGAATAGTTTCATGACCTCTTGTTGCTAAATTATGTCATTATTCGAATGAAAAGTACAGGAAACAGAATCGTTATGGATGAATTCGTGATTAATCTAGAATTACAAAATACTGAGTTTTCGAATATGAAATTTATTTGCTGAAATATCTATTTCATTACTTAAGCGTTACGTTAACTTCTTGTATTGTAAAATCTTTCCTGTGATATAGAATACACTTTACTATCATTTACTAATTTTCATTTGAACAAAATATGAATGTGTTTTTATATAATGTTTTAAAAAAGAGTTGGATACTTTTGAAGCTCAAAGTCTTCAGTTCAGCTCAAAGCTTCAAAGACGGTGTTTACTGTGAATAAAATATGGTATTCCATTACGGTAAATTTTCTAATGGTATCTTACAATTTTCAAAGATCAATTCTTGTATATATCAAACGAATAAGTCCTGTATGTATATATATACTAGCTAACCCGGCAAACATTGTTATAAATTATTTCTATTGAATATTTTGGTTGTTAACGAATGTATTGTAAGTGTGTAGGGATGGGATCTATGACAGAAAGAGGAATGGAGCACTGTAGACGATGATCGCCGATAAAAACTAAAAAAACACCAACCATTCATTTTCTCAATACAATCTATTTCATTAACGTAACGAACATATTCATTGTTTGATCTCTTAAAAGTTAAACGTAAAGTGAAGAAAGTAATATATTTTTTTGTCCTAAAGTATAAAAATGAAATAAAGAAAATCAATATTCATTTCGAAGAGCAATTGAGTGTACGATATTTTTTCTCAGTCCGTCTTTAGCCAACAAAAAATAAGCTCGATAGTTTGCCCACGCGAGAACATGCCACGTGTGAAAAACATGGTGTGTCCAAATCTAAGCCGCAAACAGACATCGTTAGGAATTGCGACTTATTGATTGTCACTGCGAATGTGAATCTAATAGGAAATTGAACGCGTTTGAATTCGATTGGCACGTCTGTGAGAATCATTGGAATTCGTGGCAACAAAACATTTTCGGCTCGGTATTTACCATTCAAAATGGTGGCTTCGATAACGTTTTTCATCAATTTTTTTAATGACCAAACGCGTGTCATTGCATACCTAGCGTTGTGAAATATACTTTACGATCTATTCTCATACCTACCAGATACACATAAAAAATTCATGAAATTCGTTCGAGCCGTTTCGGAGGAGTACGAACACAAACATCGTGACATGAGATTTTTATATATTAGATAGATTAGCTGGACTTTTTAAACATTACGCCACAGTGGCGATGATTTCAAGCAAGCTTTGATCTCCTCATCGTACGGTGAAGGTGGCTAGGAACACCCTAATTACCTAGAGTTGTGAAATATACTTTACGACCTATTCTCATACCTACCAAATACACATGAAAAATTTCATGAAAATCGGTCGAGCCATTTCGGAGGAGTTCGAACACAAACACCGTGACATGATATATATATATATATATATATATTTCGTGCATCTCAGAAACCGTTCAAACGATTTGGATCAAATTCTATATTTAGATAAGGTTTTGCTTTTTTTAAATTTATCTGTATAAGTGCCTTTTATTTTAACATAAAAATGCAAAGCAATTTGAAAATGGAATTCCCCTTTTTCTTTTTAAAATTAATAATCAAAAATTAATCACAAAGTTACTCAACAAAAGTAGGCATATTAAGATGACGTAAACCTATCATGATATTGTTATGAATTCGGGTTTGTTTCGATGTGTTTATCGATGAAGAAACAGGCCTTAGTAACGAACACCTTTATTAGCACGAAAAAACGAATACACAGATTAACACACGCAATGCACAGTAGCATACTTACAATAAATAGCAGCCTACTAGTAGTAATCGGTAGTAATAAGAACCACTGCACACATAGCGGCCAGACAGAATTCAGCAAAAAAAGGGAACCTACGTTGCTTCATTCTACGGTCTTCTCCAAACGTCTGCAAATCTCCAGTGTCTTCTCTCTTTCACTGTAGCTAACTGCCGACTCACTACTACATGACTGGCTACTCCACACACGACTCAATGCTGCTTCTACAATAAACACCAGGACTTGGCACACAATTCAATTCACCAAACGTTTGAACTCCACACAACGCTTGCGCTTGACTGTACTGATACAATTATTCGCCATTGACTCGCTATATGACTCTAAACTTCTCAAAGACTCTATACACGACCGTCATGGACTGCCGACCTTCTATGATCTCCACAGCAGGGCAGAGAAAGCTCTCGAACACCCAAGCGTCTCTTGGGACCGATGGCTTTTATCGCCAAAATTCTGAAAAATTCCAGTATTATCTGTTTTGTTGTCAAATGGTCGCCAAGTGTGTTGCCAAGCCCGTTGCGATCCATCATCCGATCAGCACCGAATATAGTTGATCTTAAAACCGTCTTTCTTAGGATGGAACTATGAGGGAACGTGCTGGAAAGCAACATTACAGATTCGTAATAATATATATATCGATTGCTGCGATTAATCGGATATTACTGATATCTGTTCTTAATAATAATAATGATTAATCACGCTAACTGTAATATATATAGGGTTAAAGACCAAAATTACTGAAGATCATTTTGAAGTGATTGTCGACATATACCGTTTCGCCATCATGGGAATGCTAGAGTTCACCGGAGAATACCGGCATTTGCACGAAACCTGCCTCTCTTGGTTAACCTATATATATCCGTAAATATAATAATATTTTTAGAAAATTTAGTAGCTAGTAAGATATTATTTATACTTCAAAGAAGCTTTCAAACTTCTTGACTTTGCGTGCAAAATTCGTTTTCCGTTTTTGCATCAAAATTCCTGTATTTAATAACCGCACCGTTTTTCTTTTACTATTATATTTCATTCTCCAGTAATGAATTCTCTCTATTGAATTTAAGTTTAATGATTAGGTTGGTGATTTCAAACCATTTTGATAATTATGTTGAAAGCAGACATAAATATGCTTATTTTCTTTATTTTGAAGGGGGGGGGGATAGAATTTATTAAAGAAAAATAAATTATTAGTAGTGAAATTACAATCAAAATACTTAAATTCTTTTTATTAAATAAAAAAAAATATATGAAGGCAATTTAAATATTTTAAATTCTTTTTAAGATATTTAAATAAACACTATGATTCAGAAATACATCAATAGGAATCTCATTACCAATTTCTGAGAATGTTAACCTGTTCGTCCATATAAAACCATTACCCGTCATTCTACAATATTCTACAATTCAGTTCTAATGACTAAATTCCTAATTTTCAGCTTTTCCTCTCCATTATATGTAACTTATAATTACGAATGTTATTTACACTCTTATTTTAAAAAAAAGCATTATTTTTATAAGACAGGAGATTATTTGCCATTAATTTGGCGAATCAAAGTTTGACTTTTCTATTCTTTGAGCGTATAAATCTAATTTCTGGGCGAAAGCTTATATACATCAACTTTATTCCGTAATTACCATACAATTTCTTATGAACTTGGAGTAAAAGTGTTTTCGCTAAATTTTGTAGAAATTTTTCATCTTTGAATTGTGAATTTTTCGCAATTTTCCTCAAAATTATTATCTAGTCACGTAGACTTAGATATGGAAGGCGACAAATTCTTCGAATGAAACCTATATATATATATATATATATATATACAAAAGTATTAGAATCAAGTTAATAGGAAAAACAAAAAATCAAATAAAAATTAAACCAAAAAAAAATTATAAAAAATATAAAAAAAGAATCCGGCCTGAAGACCTTTTCAAGGGTCACCCTCAGGCAGGGATTCAAACTTTTTCTTACTTAAGATTGGTTACTTATATATATATATATATATATATATATATATATATATATATATATATATATATATATATATATATGTTACGGCCAAAGCCCGAAGTTCGGCCAATTCGCGAACTGGCCAAGAAGTTTGGCCTAAGTCTGAAGTATTTGCAATCGATATTGTATTTTCTACTTTGGCTGGCCATTTCGCGAAGTGGCCGGGAATCCTTGGCCAAAGCCCGATGTGATAATCTGTACTTATAAATAAAGCTCAATGTGTGTGTGTGTATTGGCTCTTTACAGTCCAAACAGTTTTTGACATTCAGTTATCAAATTTGGAATCTTGGACGACGGAAATGTGCACCTTGAAGCTATTTTTTAAATTTTAATTAGAATTTTTATTAATTAAAAATTGTGTAATTTCGGCGTTTTGTCGTTATAACTTCAGAAAATATTACAGAACAAATCGATTTTTGCATCAAATTAAAGCTCAAAAAGTTACCTTTTTAATGATACCAATGTTTTAATTTATAAAGTATGCTTAGATTTTCAACGAATTTTTAAAGAAATATTTTAACCATATTTTTCCAATAATATATTTCGCTCAAAATAAAAATAAAATTTAATCAGCACGAGCACGTCAAATTAAAAAAAAAAATAGCTTTTATGAACGTGTTGCCATCACATTGATAGAAGTTTAAAATCACAGAAAAATCCACTATTATTGCAAATTTAATAAATAAAATTGTAATTTTTGGCAGGTGTCTGTATAAAATGAAAAAAAAATGAAATAAGATATTTTCTGAAAAGTAAAAGGAGGAAAGGTTTTCTATGAGCTTTGACAATACTTATATTACTAATTCAATAAAGCAATTTCATTTAAGTCAAACATGGTATAATATACTTACGATAATTATTCTAATCAGCGACCATCAACTAATTTGGGGCATACATTTGTTAACAAAATGGTCTAAAGGAACTGAATAATTATATTTAATGTAACTTTAGTCAATAAATGCTCCGATGAATTAGGAATTTTAAATTTTTACATAGGTCCTCTGCCCTTTGAATCATATTTAACAAAATATTCTTGAGACACCAATATTTTAAATAAAAATTGTTGAACTCCAATCAACAAAATCGTTCATTAAGACTGAATAATTAATTAAATTTGAATAGCTCTCTTATATAAAAACTGGCAATTTTAGACTACTTCACCGACTGCCTCAATGAAGATACTGTGATTATAAAAATATTGATTGTTCTAAAACTGATACATAAAAACTTCATAAATCGGTGAGATTTATCGCAGAATATGGAGATGTTTATTTATTTATTTAAAAGTGGAAGTATCAATAGTATTTCGCAGAATAGGATTCCTTGAGACCAAAGGACTGTGTAAAATTTAAAATTCGTAATTTTTTCATAAGTTTATTTATTGACTGAAATAAAATAAAATATTTTTTATTTGCATCATTTAAGTCTTGAAAGTAAAAAAATTAATTTTACTATGAATCAGAGAAATTTTTACTGAATAATTCTTTTAGATATTATATAAATTATTCTGCAGTGCACATATAAATTCACCGTCGAACGACTCTGATTTCAATTTTCATATTTAAAAAAAGACATGGTTAGCTTCAGTATAAAAAGCTTTTATAATGATTGCAGTTTAAAATTTCCACTTTAATTTAAAGTAGACAATTGATGGATGCTGACCTTAGATCAGAAATTGCAGCGCATGACGATATCAGGACAGTACAATTCAAAGCCAACTGATTTCTTGTGGTGTTTCGTTACTGTGGATGAAACATGGATCCATCACTATACTCCAGAGACCAAGCAGCAATCAAAATAGTGGACAACGAAGGACGAATCAGCACCAAAAAATCAAAAAGTGCGCCATCTGATGGAAAGGTTATGGGAGCAGTTTTTTGGGACGTTAAGGGAATTGAATTATTTAGGAAAAGGCAGGACCACCAAAGCTGAATATTATACTAATATTTTGGATATATTGCATTCCAAAATCAAAGAAAAAAGACCAGGTGTGACAAAGAAGAAAGTTCTGTTTCTCTGGGACAATGCTCCCATCCACAAGGCAGTCATTGTAGTGGCAAAACTTAATGAATTGAAGTTTGAAATTCTTCCTCCTGCAAACTATTCTCTTGGTATGGTCCACTCGGACTACAACCTCTTCCCCAACATGAAAAAACTTCTGGTTGAAAGGAAATTATGTTCTGATATCTAATTCATCTCAGCAACTAATGTCTACTTTGAGGCTTTAGCAAAAAGCTCTTACAGAGACGGGAGTCCAATCATTGCCGCACTAATAGAGCAAGTGTATGTCTTTGGAAAATAAAGCAATCATTTAAGAGAATTTTTTTTTATTTTCCTTGTTAAGCCGGAAACATTTCTACCCACCCTCGTAAAGCAACACTAAGGCTATTTTGGGACTGACCTCGTAATTTCGAACTACGGTCAGATGACGAGGACGCCGCCTGAGCTGGCACCTCATCTCTCTAAACTTTCACATCACACCAGCTGGAGGAAGTTTGGCCTCGACAAATTTAACGTTCACCAGATCCGCTTACACGACGGTTCTTCGGTGGTATCGGGTCTCAAACCTGAAACATTCTGGTTCCAAAATCGATATCTTACCACCAGACCACCGCTGCCCCCATTAGCTTTTGCTGCAAATTTTTTCAAGCAAGGAAATCTCTTTTCATGGCCAACTTGTAACTTTTTTTTTTCGTCTTACATCATAATCTATAACATGGATGTTAAAAAAATCTATATATTCATTTTTAACATTGGAATAAAGATCTTGACAAAACTCTGTCACTAACTATTTTAAATCTGCTTATAAAATTAACTCCCTGACTTAAATTACTCTTTTCAAAGTCTCTAAAATCAAAGACGAGCATCCTCATTAGACAACTAGAAGATGAAGATATCTTAATCATACAATTAACTGCCTAAAACTAATTAGTTCTCAGCAGAGAAAAAGAATGTTCAATTATCATTACAATTAACGCTTTCTTTTATTCCGCTATGCATTGTTTTTTTATCTTTTTAATCACAAAGGACCAATTAGTTTAACAGAACATTGTCCTCGTCACCAGTGCTCGTAAAGTTGTCTTTGGATATTTCTAGTGTCTCTCTTTGGGGAAATAAAATGCTGAGATTTCACGTCTTTTATTTTCTGTTCAAAATAAGCGTCGAAGACTTTGTGATAAGAATAAGTTTCGAGCTTCGTACTTGTCATTGTGTACAGATCTATTTGAGACTATAGAGTACGATAAAAAAAATTAAAAATTGTTTTGTGATTACCTTTGGTATTATAATGTATTTTAATTTATTGAATGGAAGCATAAATTATATTTCCGAGGAAAAGCATCCTAAATTCTTTAAAAATATGGAGGTTTTAATTAAAATTTATTAAAATAATTTTCAAAATTTTATCTAGATTTATTTTTGATTTTTGTAAATATATGTTTTTATATTTTAATCTGCTTTTTCGTACTTAGTAGTTTTGTTTTCTTACTAAGTCTTAATTCGATTCATTAGATAAATATTGTCACGGATTCTTCATTTCCATTACTATATCCCCACTGGTGTGGCGTGGTGAGGAGAGGGGCTGCCAGCTCAGGTGTCGTCCTCGTCATCTGACCGCGGTTCAAAATTACGAGTTCCCTCCCAAAATAGCCCTAGTGTTGCCTAAAAACGGGAAGTTAATATAACTAACTAATTATCCATCACTATAACCAAAAATTCATCAGGTTTGCTTGTAATAGGTGTATGGTGTGAAAACAACCAGCTGGCCTCAGTAACAAAAGACGACGACTTTCATCGCACACGAAGAGATGAATACACTGAGACGACATCTATATAAAGCCGAGACGGACACAACAGTACAACAACAAACAATTGTTGTGCTGCTGTGATTGGTAGCCATGTAGTTGCCCTCAAGTAGTAATCAGTAGTAACAACAACCACAGCACACAACTCGGCCAAACAGAATTCAGCAGGAGAAGGCAATCTACGTAGCTTCACCCAACGGACTGCTGAAATATTCCGCCGTTACTTCGTTATCCTCTCAATGACTCGTTTCACGACTCCTACTGACTATTCACTGCAGCTTCAGACTACCGGTCTTTTATAATCCCGGAGACAGATCGAGAAGGTTCTGGACTAATCAGGCTCATCTCAATTCCTAATGGCTGGAACACTAAAATTCTCAAAGTTTCTAGTAATATCTATTTTGGCTCCAAATTTTTCGCCCAATTGTCAAATGGTAGCCAAGTTTGTAGCCAAGCTTTGAGATTACTAACGTGGCACCCGATCAGAACCCAACAGAGCTGATCGTAAAACGCTCTTTCCAGTCATTGAACTAACCGTGCTGGGAAGTAACATTCCAGGTTTGTAATAATATTAATTCGAAACCATTAAAAATACCGATTAATTCCATAATTCCGAACAATTATAAAAATGAATTATGAAATAAAATTTAAAAAAAATAAAAATAGAAGTGTAAAACTGCATTTAAATGCACTAATCAAAGTATGTTTTCTTAACTCGTTTTGATTATTATTATTTCATCTTACAATGCATGATTATAGAAATAAAACAATGCGCTACAAAAAAAATAACTTATTAAAAACATTGAATGTTATGTTTAAGTAGCAATCACTCTTTAAGTAATCTTTTTAATCACTCTTTAAGTAATCTTTTTCATCACTCTTTAAGTAATCGTTTTAATCACTCTTTAAGTAATCGTTTTTATCACTCTTTAAGTAGCAATCCATTTGAATCACTCTTTAAGTAGCAATCACTTTTAATCACTCTTTAAGTAACAATCACTGTTTTTAAATAGTAGTACACTGATCACCCTGTATTACATTCCAAGTTATTATTTTAAGTGAAAATTACTTTATTTTCAACTATCATTCTATTTATTTATTTTTTAATGAATTTTAAAAACTGCTTAATTATTTGTGTAAAAAGCAACTTTTTAAAATATTCCATTATTCAAAAATAAATTTTCTTTCTTAGATTAAAGTCTATTATTATTTAGTGTTAACCATTAATTCTGAGTCTTAAATTCAGTATAATTTCCTGAAACTCCTTAGATAACATTATTAAAATAATTTTTTTATATCTAACTATTTTTGTAATTAATTAAGTCTCCAAAGGTTTAATTTAGCACATAGTTCATAGTTTTCCAAATTTTTAACATCTTATCATGTTTTTATTTTCCTGGTATTTAAATGAGACTATTAAGTCAAATTAATTTTTTTTCTTCTTGATACAAGCTGTACAATCTCCGAAAAGTAAGATAGTGAAAAATTAATTGCTAAGTAAGTAAAGGGTTTTTTTAATTAATATTTTTCTTTTTCCATGAATTGCTAATTTAAGATTGCTTTATTATAAATTCTTAATAATGATCTCTTCTAAGCATTTATTAAATATTTGAAAATAGTTTACATAGCTTTCCCTATTTTTAAAATTGTACGATGGCAATAAAAAATTTTCATTCAATTTCACCTTTCATACTCTTACATTTAAATAAGTATACTGCACACAGGTATTAAAGGATATTATCAAATTAATAAGAATCGATAAGAAAGGAAATATCTGATTTTATTTTATGAAACAAGATTACAAGAAAGTAAAAAACAAATCATTACAATTTTTTCAACCATGCACTGATAAACAGTTCGTTACATCCCATTGTATTGCTTGATCGTGGACTCGAGGTTCACCTGATAGATGATCTTAGTAGTAATACGCTGCAATCTTGTTTTATTTTAATACGATTTTTCCGATATTTGGGAATAATAGGAATCCTTATTTACATATGTATCCGGTTCCTCTGTCTGACCAATAAAGGTCGTAAGGAGTTATCGCTCGAAGAAGCATAGAGAAGAAAATGGGAATGGACGCCAAACAGAGAAGGGAGGTACCGAAAGTTTATATATATATATATATATATATATATATATATATATATATATATATATGATTTATTTTGAGATTGTCAGCAACCAACGCTTTTCTAAATGTTGCTGATTGCAAAATATGAGGCATGTGAGAACATAGTGCTTTTTGGACGGATTGATAACACGTGAATTTAAAAAAAAAATAATTTTCTCGCATGATAACTTGAAATTTGTGACAGCAGATTTCCAATTTTTTGGTTGCTTGTTTGGTTCATTTTTTAGGGTATCTTCCTTTTCATAATTCAGTAACCCATTATTTCTATGGTCTATATCTAAAATTTGCTTTCATTTCATTTGTTAACTTTAAATGCTTATGCCTCTAAGGCTAACTTATAGCCAACTTTGATAAAAGTAATATTGAATAATACAGTTCTGTTAGTATGAAAAACAAAAATATGTCAGCTATCTTCTGCTCTTTATAATGTATTAATTCAATATTCCTTATTACAAATGTTATGAGATTTTTATCAGTTTTTCACATATTTACTACCAAGAATTTCACAAGCAAGGAATTAAAATTGCAAAAATAAATTGGTTAAACGACAACTAAGCTCTGGAAATATTAAAACAATATATTATGTAAAGATATAAAAATTCTTAACTTGCGCACATTAAGAACCAAGAGAAATATGGATGATTTTTATATGCATGTTTAAAGTCCAATATAAATAAATATGAAACATAGGAAATGTTATAAAAATCTATAAATGTCTTATCTTAAACTTTCATATATTTTTTTTGAATTGATTCCTTTCATCATATATACTTCTATAGCATAAAATGGAATTTATTTCATTTTTCGAAATTTTAATACATATTTCCTGCCACGTTAGTGGGCTATTTGGAAAGAGAGATTTACAGTGAGTCTTAATCGATGTTGAATGGATGTCAGATCATTGATTTCATGATCTTGGCGACGAATTTGACAACTTTTAAAGAGAAAAAATGAATATTCTAAAAAATAAATAAACAGAAATGTAATATTATTGGCAATCTTTTACATTTACCACAAATTCAAATTTTATGAAGTTCAATCAAATCAGCAAAAATGTGCAGTCTGCGCATTTTTTTCTCTTATAATTTTTTTACTATGCTTTATGACTTAATGCTATTGCAAAGAAAGCAAATTATTTTGTTTGGTAAACTGATTATTTTAAAGTAAACACTTTTATATCAATTTGAATATAAATATTAGATACCGGAATTGAAGCAAAAAAAGTCATATTTTGTAAAAAATGCCAATTTATACTTGTAAAACATATACTTCATAATTAAAACCTTTCTTAAGCTTAGCAATTTAAATTAAAAATTTCAGCATTTTATGAGATTTAGTTGAATTTTAATTTATATTATATTATATTTAATTATATTATCGTTCATGAATGTTCCACACTTTTTATTGAGAAAACTGAAAATATGAAAGAAGACGAACAAAGTCTAAAAGACAAATAAATGTTGAGGATTTTGATACTTATTATTCGAAATACAGAAATTCGTTATCAGAATAAAACAAATCCCTCTGTTTTCCACATATCGTATCAAACTTCGAAGATTTCAATAAATATATATTTATCATTTATAGTATATTTTATCTAAATCCTCACTTAAATATAATAAAAGAATGATTTGTATACACTTTGGGGATAAAGTATAGTGTCAAGTAAATAGATATTTATTTCATCTCAGAGATTTGGAAAATAAAAGTCAATACATTTATAAGTTCTTATCTGCAAGATTTTAAGAAATGTTATATTTATAAACTGTGTTTTCTGTACCTGAAATAGGATTAAATGATAACTTTTAATGATTCTAACAGTTTCAAGATTAGAAAGCATAGACATTCGTCTAGTCATCAGATTAATAATATAAAACTTACAAACTAAATTTGAGCAGCTCAATATATGCATTTCAAAAAGCATTGTAAAGATCCTATGAATTGTGCATAGTATTCAACAAAATGAACATGAAATAGCCTATTATTATAAAATGTATTTCTAATAATGAAAATTAGGAGATAAGAGGTATCAGATGTGCAAGTAGAAATTCGATGTTTTTTTTTTAATCAAATTCTACCTTATAGAAAATTTGTTTGTCACAAATATTAAAAATCAAAATATTCCACATTATTATTTAGGGACTTTCGCTATTTATTGGGTAGATAATGAATGCCTTAGCTGTAGAAATTTGGTGGTTTGGAAGCAAAATATTCATAGAGCCCATTTCGTATATCTTCAACTTTCGTGAATTGATAACACCGATATGGATAAGTGGTAATCAGAAGGATCCAAGTCTGGAGAATGCACTGCATCCGATACAACTTTTCAGCCTAAAGAGAAGATGATTTCTTGGTTTTGTTTTGTTGTATGTGGACGAGTGTTATTATGAAACAATAACACTTGTCTTTATCATTCTTTGGCCCATAATTCTAAAGCATAACTTAATTTGATCATTTGGATTTTGTGATGCTCAGCAGCAACATTTTATCAAGTCCAGAAGTCCGTGGCAAATGTCTGCTTCCCAATCTCACTTGGCACACAGTAGCACTTTCTTGGAATGAATATTCATTTTTGCATCTGATATCCATTACTGATCTGGATCAATCATGCTTTTATGTAACTAGGATTGTCACATAAAATCCATTCTTCATTCACCGTAATGATTTTATTCAAAAAATTCGTTCTTTTGTACTTAGAAATCAAATTCAAACTGTTGGCAACTCATCGTTTTTCGTTTTCCTCCATCAGTTTAAGAGAAATCCATTTTCCATCCTTGTGTAATAGATCTTGAGCTGTTCTGCAAGCTCTTTTTGGGTTTGGCATTTATTTTCAACCAGTAAAATTAGAATTTTTTGTCTTCAATTTTTTTTTCATTGGATCTGGACATGGATCGTCTTCAAGCCTAAAAGTTTCATTCCGAAATCTTGCAAACCACTTTTATAGCAATGAATGAAACCAAGGAACTTTTAACCAAAGTGAAATTAATCATTTTCATAGCTTGAAGAGTAATATTTTCATTTGAAAGCAGAATAGAAGCCAATGGTGTAAATGATACTTATCGACATCCATTTCTTATAAAACATCGAATAATTAAAACGAAACTCAGTGACATGACAACTCAAGTGAGTCAAGGCATACAGTGCCCATATCTGCTTTCTATACCGAGGGTCCTGGGGTGCAAGGCATATATCCCTGTAAGATTGTCAGCATAAGGCGGAACCCCCAGTATTTAGTTCCCAAGCAGGCTTGGTCCACAGTTTATCGACCCACTAAAGGGAGGAAAGGCTCAGTCGATCTTGCCCAGTCCGAGGACTTGCGCACTGGAAGTGTGAATCGCTACCACTTCGCCACTGGGCTTGAAAACATCAACTGACAGTTTGTAAATGATTGAAACTTCAATGTCCAAAATTTTCAAATTATAATAATGTAAAGAAAAGAGTAATAATTAAACATTATATGCATAGCGATATAAATTTGCATCGTTTGAAACCTCATATCTCTTTATGTATCAGCCTTTGCACAGTGTTTCCTTCTTTAAGTTTTGATTTTACCAAAACTATTTTAGAAATATATCAATAGGTTTTTTGAAAATTAAATAAACAATTATGTGGGTTTATTTTGTATTTTGCCTATTATGTGTACCCATTCCCCGGTTGGTTTCAAATTTTATTTATTAAAAATAAAAAAATAAAAATCCATGCATTTAATTCTTAACTTGACAAATGAAAATTTAGGATTTAACTGGAGAGGTTTGGTCTAGGAGACCACCAGATCAACACTCACTTTTTTATACTCAAATTAAATTTTCTAATAAACGTATTAGTACGAAAATCTGTCAGTAATATATTCTGCAGATATTTTTCTTGATGTATCAATATGTTTCAGAAATTATTCAAAATATATTGTCATTGAAAAAAGTAATTGCGTTGGAACATACAATTTCTCCTCAAATTACATGTTACAACAAATAATATTCTTGAAAAAAAACATATTACTTAATATTTTTTAAATCATATTTATTTTTGCATTATGCAAAGGTAGCCATCTGCAATCCTTCCAGCCTCAAGCTCCTATCTAGTCGTTCCCACCTCAGTCAGCTAATTCAGCCCAGTCCCTCAGCATAGCATTCACCAAACACAAACCAAATGAGGTTATACACCAGAACGGTCCACACATTTGTAGAGGGGACAGCAACTGTAACCAGAAATGTAACCTATCTGTATATCAAAAGGAACATTTTCTGTACATATTGTAAATACTTTTTTTTCTCTTTTGTAACCAAGTATTTGAGTGGCACGGGGGTCTGGATCTACTCTCACTCTCCATGTCCACCCAACTGTTTAAATAATCGTAAAGATTATAGTCGCAGGGGCATGGAGAAGTGTTAAGGTGTTAAGTATGCAAAGGTATATAGATAACAATATGAAGGGAAATTCAACAATTATATGAAAATAAAAAAATAACAATGGGTAAATTTGACTCTTATTTATTGGCATCACCGGGTTTAGAGGGCATTTTAAACATACAGTTTATGTATAAAAATCAGCCTAAAAACTATGCAGATATTTCTCTTTGTATATTTATATATTTTAGAAACTTTTCAAAAGACATTATCACTCGAAAAATTAATTATATTTGAACATACACATCAGAATCCGTCGAATGATAATTTTCATTTAAAAAATTATCTGTATCACAAAAATCACTTTCATCTTCATTTAAAAGTCGCTATAACAAGGACCAGTAGGTCGAATGACGTTTCTAGCACCAAGTTTCAGAACCATCTGCTAAGTCTTGTGTAAAACCAGAACACTAAAAGGGAGAAGCGGTCTCACAGGCGTCGCGCTAAGAGATAGCTGAAATCTTTTAAAAAGTATCCGCTGAAACCGGCTGAAAAAGTGAACGTGTAGTGAATGTCACAAAACAGTAAGTTACAGGGTCAATCCATTCTATTGAGCTAAAAATGCAATAGGGGTGACCGAAAGTTCATCTTTAGCGGTCTGACAGACCGCACCTCCCCAGTTAAGGGTTAAAGGTTAAATTATATATATATATATATATATATATATATATATGGAGCATGGTGAATTTTTTCAGTTATGAGTATAAAAAAATGTCTATCATATATTGAAATGGCAATTATTTTTATTATTTAAAGAAAATTCTTTTTGGGGATTAATTGAAAATTATGTAAATGGGATTTTGAATTGTTATCTCTTACTCTGTTTCAATTATGTTGCAAAATGTTACATTTTATTACGTTCTTTAAGTAATTGTTTGTTTAACAAATGTTTTGTAATATTCTCTCAGAGCGAGCAATATTTCCAAATGTCTCCATCCAAGGAAAGATTGGAAACCTGAAGTGCTGAATATATCAACTAAATGGTTTTTAAGTACCATTCAAGTGAACTCATTTTAATTAAAGTAAAGCGTCATTGTCTCTTTGTCGATATACCGACAAGATGCCAATATTGAAGTGTCTGCCTTTTTATTCTTTCTTCCAACTATTTGACGTTGAAGAGTTAGTTAACGTGAAGATGAGAGACAGTTTATTATTCCAAAGGGGGAAGTTTCGACACTTTGAGGTTGCATCTTGTGGAAGAATGTTTCAACACAAGTTTTTTTTTCAAGCGCATTTTCTTTAAAAAACTTTTTAGCAAAAGATGTTTTTGACAGGCTTCGTAGCTTTCATTTCCACTGAATCTGGTTTATGACATTTTTTAGAATATTTTAGTGCCCTTCTATTTTGTAAAGATACAGTTTAATATATAAACATGTTCTTTTTAAATGTTATCTAATTTAAGTATGAAGTATATAAAACCAGCTGGATGCTCCTATTAATTTCTTTCAATGAATATTTATTATCAATTCCCCATTTTATTTAAGAAGCTATAATTTCAATTTTATTTTTACAAATATTAACATAATAGCTCCAATTTGGTTAAGACATGACTTTATTTAGTTTTGCAACGAAATGAACCTCATAATATATTCTAACAAACTAAAAATTTTTGTAATGAAAAAAATCAAATGAATTTTATAATCTTACATACGATGAAATACAGGTAGTTATCAAAATAATGGAAACACCTTAGATTTATAAAGAGTCTTTTATTAGTATTGTGTAGAATCGCTTTTGGCATGTAATACAGCTTGGATTCACCTAGGAATCTATTAATATGAGTGTTGAAAAGTGTTTAGAGAAATATTGTCCATTATTCCAAGATATATTGTGAAAGTTCTGGGTGAGATGCCGGTGGAGGATATCGATTCAGTATCGAACGCTTTAAAATAAACCATAAAGGATCAATTATATTGTGGTTGGGTAACTGTGAGGACCATGGCAAATGTTTAACTTCATCTTCGTGTTCATAAAACTTTGATTAGGCAAGTCTCGCTGCATGGATAGGTGCATTATCATCCTAGAAAAACGAAACAGGTTTGCCGCCGGCTTCTTTTGTCAGTAACTGCCAAATACCGGTCCTCATTCGGCGTTGTAACTCAGAGGCGACCTGTGTTGTAACGTCTACTCACATTACCATCATCTTGGAATCGTTGCCAAAAGTCTGGAGATGACACTCTGGACGATTCGAAGTTCCTCGGATACTTCCAGCTGCGCACGCCCACATTCCAGACGGCCGATAATTCTACAAGGTAAGAAATCATTCAAAATATTTCTGTCATAACTATGCGGTTATTGCATTGAAAGGCTTATAAGGCGCTTGCGAACGATTTTACTTCTTTGCCTGTATTTCTTATACATCACTCTCGTCATTGTGACGTACTATCGGTGTCATCTGGTGACTTCCTGCAATTTACATATGACTTTTGAAGATGTCTGTAGTCATTGTATGGGTGATATATGTATTTTAGAGTTTGATTTCCGCGTGACTCTGAATTATGCTTAATTTATGGACATGAGTGTATTTTGCTTAGCTTTCTGATAGATTTCACGAACTTCTTTTTTTATTACGGAAATCCATGGTTTCGATTTATTATGGAAAGAAAGCGTGATTTGTACGGGAAGAATGTTCTGAAATTATGAATGAACTAAAAAGGTAGAAAAAAAGCCGACCTTAGGACTTAAACTTTATTTTTGTGATTTTTTTTCAAAGTTAAGCTTAGCGAAAAAAAAACCCACTTACACTTCCGTTCTTTCCCGATTCCTTTCGCTTAGGATAGATGCCTCCCGCACCTAAGGGTATTAATACTATTTTCTTTGCATAATACGGCCAGAAATAGTTTTGTGCCATAAAAACATTCCTATCGCAAACAAGTACAGAAATCATAGGAATTTAAATACATTTTTCTGTATTAAATTATATGAGATGTATTTACAATACATTGGTGAAATGATTAAACAAAAACGGTAATTAGAACAATGATTTTCTGTTGAAAAAGATTAAATTTTTGAAAATCATTAAATACAGAAATTCTTCACAAATCCCAACTTAGTAATCTCAATTTATGAATATTCTGGCTGATTTTACATTTAATAAACACGATACACAAATTTCCCACAAATTATTCCTTATTTATTTGCTCTATGACTTAAAACTTCTAAAGATGAAATGAGGGTATCATTAAGTACTTACGATAAATTCAGTTCCGTTCAAAGGAAATGAAATAGTTATTACGCAGATGAGAGGAAATACTTTAGAAGAGATTAAAATAATTTAAATACAAGATTCCAGAACATTGTAATTAGTCTTATGGTTTTAAAAGGCGGGATTACGAGATTTTGTGAAAGGCTCGTCAGACGTTATGGAAATATCATGAGTAAATGATGATTCCCAATATTCAAATTTGAAACTAAACTTCACGAAGATTTAAATCAAGCAATCTAAGAGGAGTGAATCTTTTAAGAGAAATCATCTCAGAAGCGATCATGGTATTTCGTATTAAAATATGTCAGATTTTAAAACATAGGTAAGTCTGAAGCAAATTATTCATACTTTATTTTAATTGTTACCTAAATGATTATCTAAACGAAATTAAAATGATGAAAGATTTTTTTTATTAAATTTGATTATTTAGAATTAATTTCATTTTTATTGGTTTTTAAGGTGCGATATACAAGCGTTTAAAATTTAAGCCCCTGAACGCGGTTAAATTTGCGCCGCTTAACCGCTCCCGATGGTTTCAATTTTGCGCTCAAAATTTAAGTTAAAATATAAGCTTTAGTAAACATTTAACAAAATAAAAAAAATACTGGTAAAAAGTAGTTGTTCGGTACTTCAAAGTCTAGAGCGCCCTCTATCGGCATTTTTCAAACTTTGTCTTTAAATTTTTTTTTAACAAAATGCTAATTTAAAGAATGATTTTAGCGAAAACGTCAAATGAATCGATCAATTTTTCTGTTTTTTATCATCATTTGAAATTTAGGGCCCTAAACTTTGATGGCGCCTATCTCCTTCGGAAGACGTTTGGGACACTTGGTTTCCTATTTACTATTACTAGTCTTGATGTGTACTATCACCCCTTAAAGTTACTCCCATCATTTATGAAACACCCTGTATATATATATATATATAGGAAAATAAAAAAAAAACAAATAAAAATTAAACCAAAAATATATATAAAAAAGAATCCGGCCTGAAGACTTTTTCAAGGGTCACCCTCAGGCAGGGATTCAAAGAAAGGGTTTTTTCTGTGAAGGAAATGCAGACATACGGGTAAACATTTCTTTAAATACTTAAAAATTATCCTGGACAAAATAAAAAATGAAGACAGCTTTATTATTTCTAGTATCAAAGAAGTACCGGATTTTCTTAAAGATAACAACATTAATAAACTTCATACTTTTGATTTCGAAAATTTATACACTAATCTACCTCATGAAAAATTATTAAAGGTTTGCAATTTTATATATAACGGATATTTAAATGAAAGTATAATTCCTAAAAATAACTGGCTTGAGTTATGTAATTTTAATATTACTGAAAATTACGTTTTTAATGTTATTAATTTTTATAAACAAGTCAAGGGCATTCCAGTGGGAACAGCTTTCTCAAGTGCTTTAGCTAATATTTTCCTACATTACTATGAGAAAAAAATAATTAAATATAAATTAATAAACGGGTGGAGATATATTGATGACCTACTTTTGATTAACTTCGACAATACTAATATTGTTACTAATTGCTATCCAAAAGATTTCATCCTAACAGAAACAAATAAAAATCAACTTGAGGCTACCTTTCTGGATTTAAAAATCGAAATTACTAATGATAAAACAATAGTTGGTATATACGATAAAAGGGATGAATTCAACTTTAAAATAACAAAACTATGTAACTATCATTCCAATCTAAACTCTAAAATTTCCAAAAATCTAATTTTCTCACAAGTTAACAAGATCAAAAGGGTTTGCAATAATAAAAATTCCTATATTGAAGCATCAAACAACCTCATTAAAAATTTAATTAAAAATGAATTTCCTAGAAATTACTGTAATGTCAATTTTTAATTAAACAAGGTATAGTTTGGGATTAATCCTTTGGCTTAAATAAAAATAGAACTTTCCTTGCATATTAGCTCACTCAATAGATGGCGCTGGGAGCCTACAATTTTTTTACCTAATTTACCGTTAGCTTTTTTACCGTTAGTGTTTTTAAAAAGCAGGAATCAAAATCGATAGCTTAATTGATAGTGGCAACGCGTATATATCAAGGAATATGCGAATGTATTATGGCTAAATGTATATACAAGATCTATTAATTTCACTTAAGATAATTTGTTTCTGTTTATCAACTTATCGTTCTCTCATTATTTCTTGTCATTTTAATCAATGCATCTTTAATTTCAATAAATGGTGTTCATCAAAGAGGAAATCCTTTTTTCCACAACGCATACATATCATAGAATATGGGAATGCATTATTGTTCAATGTAATATATATGATCTACAAGTTGGCTATAATTAAACTTCCCCTATAAACAGCAACATGCAACGGGAACGGAAGAACGGATTGCAACGAAATTTGAAAAATAGACTATGCACAAGATGCGTTTACGGAATTTAGAAAAAAAAGTTCCAAAATGTGCACCAGCGGGCGCCTTTTTCAGAAAAACATTAATTTTAACACAATAAACGACCAAAACGGAATACAGAAACAATATTAACATTTATTGACTAGTTTCTGATCACCTTGTCATCGAACCCCATTAAGGAAAAAATAACAGTACGCTGTTTGAGGGGGGGGGGGAAGAAACATTTGAGTTTGCAGAAACAAAAATAGATTAGGACGAAATTGCACAAGAGGAGCAGTTGTTAACCGTGTCCAGAACAATATAGGGAAAGGTGCTCCATGTGACCATCCTCAATCACCTGAAAAATTCAAGCCGATGGACAGTGCGTTCAACAGCATATCGTAACTGATCAGTTGTGATGCTTCGCACATGAAGCGTTATGGAGTTCTTTAAGCCATTCAACGTCGCAACACCATCACAAGATACCGTCATCATTACAACCGGAAACCTGGACATGAAACATGACAACGACTGCAAATGTTTCTTATCCTAACCTGTTTTGCATAAAGCTTCCTCTTCTTCGCAAGCATACAAATCTCGACTTTTTTTCCTAGAATTGACAGCTTTTCCCGTTTTGCATATTCTCATAAGTCTTGCTATTGATTGTTAATATTGTTTCTGTATTCCGTTTTGGTCGTTTATTGTGTTACATTTAATGTTTTTTTCAAAAGGTGGCCTCTGGAGGGCATTTCGGAACTAATTTTTTTCTCGAAATTCCATGAGCGCATTTTGTGTATAGTCTACATGCCAATTATCACTGCAATCCGTTCATCAGTTTACGTTGTAGGATGCTGATTGTAGGGGAAGATTAATTATAACCACCCTGTATAAATCTTGTTTAAGATAATGTATTTCTTTTATTTCGTTTATGCATTTTATCTTATCATTTTTTCATTATCTATTTTCCTTTTCATCAATAAATCTTTAATTTCAATAAATTCTGTTCTGAGGAAATACTTGTTTCCACAAATATCTTTGCATACAAGAAATTAAAAATAAATAAAAAAAACTCTTAACTTAAAGTTTAAATTATTTTTCTCTTATATGATATCTAGCATTTTTTTTTTGGGGGGGGGATAAGGAAATGTGCTGACATTACACTCCAAAAAATTAACTATCACAGAATTTCTAACTCCTAACAGCTTTTTTCTTCAAATTTTGCGCAAGAATCGCACGTGTATACGTTAATTAACGAACTTCCCTTTCTCTTAAACGACGGGATTTCTCTAATTAGTGTCAAGGACTTAAATAATCACAGCGAATTTCATTTCTTTTACTGCGCTGTCTTGGGCATTATTACAGTAGCCATTAGAACATCATTAGCAGTACTTACTAAGCAATAACGATGAATCTAATATGCTCTCCTGCCGGTATCTTCTTTTGTTCCAAAGAGAACATTTTCCTTTTCAAAATCTGCGAACGGAAGAGTTATTAGAAAACGATAAAGATGAACTTGATTCGTGAGTTATTATTGCAATAGTTAAGTACATCTTATTGTATGAGTTAGTCGTTACATTCTGTTGAAAAATTCTGAAGCGGATTTTTGAATTGCGTAGTTATGTTTGAATTTGCGAGAAATTATTAGTAAGGAATTTCTGAATGTTCAATTCTAAACTATAAGTTTTGGAAAAAAATATTTTAAAATACAGCAAAGCATTAGATATTTTTAAATTTAAAATATTTCCGTAGTTAAAAATAAAACATTATAAATGAAGTATTTTTAGGACAATTTATTATTTTTTAAATAAGAAATACAACGAAGCTGTAAAATAATTATCCTGCTTGGAGTATCTGATGATTAAATTACAGAAATTTTACAAGTAATATGAACACATTGAAAAAGTTATCAACCAAAGGCCTTTAATTTTGATTATGGCTTCCTTTGGCGTGCTCATTTTTTATTATTTGATAACTGATGAAATTTTATGTAATTACCCAGCCATTCATTGTAACTATTAACCCATTCTAGGGTTTGGAAATCATGATCATTCCTACCTTCAATATTATAAAATATTTCGCAGGAATCCTCTACATATTTTACCCACAATTTACAAATGTAATTTGATTTAATTCCGTTCGTTGCTTTTGGTTCAATATATCAGCAAGCAGAAATCTATATTTACAGTCACTACGTATTTATTTTCGAACATTTGAAGATGTATGGAAAAAAATTAGCTCAGAAACTTACCTTATCATAATAGATGGGACAAACTATATGCCAACTATATGATAAATTTATGCCAAAATGCAAACTATATTTTGCATTTTGGCATAAATTTATCTCTGTATTATTGTATACGTGTGTATTTTGGAACTTTACAGGCCACATCGCTTGACTTAAAGCCACTAAACTTCGCACATGCATAGCATAGAAATATGCAATTCGAAATTGATTTTAAATTTTAGTTTTATAAAAAAAATGGGATTTTTATAAAAAATTAAACTATTTGGGCTTTTTTCAACCGCGTTCACAAAAGTATTTCCAACCAACATAAATTAAAATTTAAAAAAGATTACATTTTAACTTGCACAAGCTTTTCAGACCTATTGTATAAATTATATTGTAAGTAATAATGGTAACTTTCACTATTTTAAACTGATATTCAAGTGGTTAATTTTATTATTTTTGATCTAGCCGAAAACGGAAAGTACTTTTCCTATATTCTGAATATTAAAACGTGGCAGACATGCTTTTCTGTTCTCTTTTGCTCGAGATATTGGTGACAAAATTACAACGCATTCCTTCCTTGAATTCTTGAGTCTTGCATCGAATTTGCTGATGTAATATCGAAAACTGCTCTCAAAATAATTTTTTAATGACTCAAGTTAATAATAAATGGAATAATGCTTTTTATCTACGATTGTTAGTTTTTTTTTTTTTTTCAATATTCCGTTCATCTAACATTGAATATATACTATATATTATACACTGAGTGGCCAAATTATTATAGCCATCTGACGGGTTTATGTAAAATTAGCTACTGCTTCACAATGTTTCCTCTAGAGGGCGAGAGAGCTACAAAAAGGGAAAGCAAAGTAAGTGAGCCATCAATTGCACTGTGTTAAGTGTGGAGATATTAGCAAAAAATGTTACTTAACTGAGTTTGAATGCGGGGTGATTGTAGGCTCTCGAAGCGTTGGAACCAGTATCAGGAAAACGGTTGCTCTTGTGAAGTGTTCAATAATAGCAGTTATTAATGTGCATAGAGAGTGAACTACCAAGCAGAAAACCGGGTCTCAACGTCAGGCATGTGGTCGTCAAAGGCTACTGAATGCTCGAGCTTTAAGGAGACTTATCAGAATTGTCCACTCCAACAGAAGAGCAACAGTACGTCAAATAGTTGGGAATTTTAAAGAATGTGCAAACTGCGACCGTCTCTGAACGAAATGTGCGGCCCACATTACGTCGTATAGCCTATGCGAGTCAAAGACCTGTTCGAAAGCCTCTCCTGTCATCCTTGAATAAGAACAGACATCTCCAGTTCGCAAAGGCGCATAAGGATTGGACAGTAGATAACTGGAAAAGTTTCCTGTGGCCTGATGAATCGTGTTTTCAATTACAATATGCAGATAGCAGAGTTCGGATATGGCAAAAACAGCACGGAAGTATGGACCCCAACTGCATTGCCAAAATACTTCAAGCTGGTGGAGGGAATATTATGATTTGGGGGATGTTTTTTTGGCATTGCATGAGTCCTTTGATTACTGTGGAACAAAGTCTGAATTCCCAAGGGTTTTAAGTGTTCTAGCAGATCAAGTACATACTGTTATGTTAATGGTGAACCCTGCCGAGGATGATAAGTTCAGCAAGACAATGCTCCTTGTTAAATTGTTATTGTCGCCAGATGGTGCAAGAACATGGCGCTGTCTTTATCTGCCTTCGTTGGCCCGCACAATTAGATCTCAATCCAATTGAGAATTTGTGGGATGAGATCGAACTGGGTATCACACAGCTGCATCCAGTGCTAGCCAATCTGAAGGAATTGGAAAGTGCAATTCATCGGATGGGGTCAAATTCCTCCTAATATCTACCAACTTCTCACAGAATCTATGCCAAGAAGAAAGTGAGCAGTATTATGGCTAAAAGTGGTCCAACACTGTATTTAGGGGGTGGTCATAATAATTTGGCCACTCAGTGTATATACATATATATTCAAAAGCAATCAGCTTTGTAAAGCTGATATTTTTTTGTATAATCTCTCACTTCTATAATAAATATTTTAATCATCTAATTAATTAAATTAATCAAACTAAATTATATTTGTCAAATGCATAATTTATTTTATAAACGCATATTCGAAGGCAAATAATTTAATTTAAAAACTAAAATTTTAATCATAGTTTCTATAGAAGCAAATTTTTACTTGTTTTTGATACAGAAATTTGCTTTCTGATTACCTCAATATGGAGTCAAATTTTTCCAGATTTTTATGACAATTTTCGCATATCAGTAATATTGATGCTCTCTGCTATATCTAACTACGAAAAATATCAAATCTGAAAATAAATTGCACTAAAATAAGTTAAATAATACCCGATTTTTCCTCAATCTTAAATTTTGATTATAAGCAAAATGGTGGCTTTAAAATATCAAACCATTATAAAGAATATCACAGGAACTCCGTACTTTAAATAATTTATATTATTACTGTTTAAATTTTGTGCAGATATGCTTTGGACCGCTCCAGCTTTCATCTCTTTTGCATATTCTCATTTCTCAGGAAAATCTGCTCGAACCAATTTCGTTGCGCTAAGCTTACATCATCACTCTGTCCATCAGTGATTAGAGAGAAATATGTTACCTCCGAGTGCTCTGATTAATCACCTGATTTAATCAGCTGGATTAATGACGTGAAGGAGAGTTCACTTCAGCTTTGAGGCACGTTGCAATACAAAGGTGCAGAATTATGACACATAATCTTTGCAGCCATTTTGCAGTCTTCAATAAGTTAGTGCTTGGAAAATTTTATGTTTTACTAGCTGGTAACCAGCACGTTAATGCTGCAGAAGAAATTATTTTAGAAATATCTTTTGAAATTTAAAATAGCTGTATTGTTTAATTAATGATGATAGAAAGAATGATATTTATTTTCTTATCGGAAATGAATATATTCATTGAAATTTAATGATATATATAGAAGAAGTATAAATGATATTTATTCTAATTTTTTACTTTATTATACAAGTGCTTTAGAGTATACAACATTTTTTTTTGTTGTTTTTTTTTGTTTTGTTTTTCCGACTTCGGCAAAAAAATAAATTGCTTGTCTGGTCGAATCGTAAGCATCCAGCATACAACTGGCTATATGAAAAGCATGGATTTTGTAGGTTCAATCCGCACACTGGAAGTGACTGACCTTTTGCCACGTTGATGATCATCGAGCATGCGATTCGAATGGGGAACTGCATTCGAATGAAATCAAAATTTATGTATATGGGTTTAGTTATATTAACGTCCCGTTGTAAAGCAACACTAGGGCTATTTTAAAACGGATCTCGAAATTTTGAACCGTGGTCAGATGACGAAGACGACAACTGAGATGGCACCCCCCCTCCCTCACCACACCACACCAGCGGGAGGACATTTGGAATGACGGATTTAACGCGCAACAGACCCCCTCACAAGACGGTTCTTCTGTGGAATCGGGTAACGAACCTGAAACCCTACGGCTCACAAGCCAAGATCTTACCACCAGGCCACCGCGGCCGTTTTATGTAGATGGCAATAATGGGAATGTGTGGAATGAGCACATCTTCCCCAATCGACTTTCCTTTAAGAATGCCGCATATTAGTCTTTTGATTCTGTAGCTCATGATCAGGTAACTTATAAACGTTGTCTTCCATTTCTTTGCCGCATATTGATCTTGAGATTCTGAATCATGTAAATGAGTAATTCGTAAACAATCTGCTTTATTTCTCTTGCCATTCCACGTTTGTTTAAGAAGCTCGAATTGACTTATTTCTACGTGCTGCGCTGGTAGATCTACTAAGTGACGAACGTTTTGGAGGCATATTTTTTGACGAAGCAATTAGCAAGATATATACTTGTATAACCGATATATTGTTTGTCGATTCACAGAATAAATAGAGGAATTGCTGTTTCAAATCGAAAACTTACCTTGATAAAACTATATATGTATAATTTACCTTATCAGCATCGATAATAAAAATTCTGTTGTTGTTTCTTATGGCACTTGCCACGGACAAGCTCGCTGTTCGAAGACAGCCGATTTAAGCCTAAGGGGGAGAGCCTCTTATTTTTATCGTAGAGCCAACTAGGGCCAAGAGTACGACTTGACTACTCACGCATCACTCATTCGCTTGCACAACCCCTTTTTACAGGAGGACACATTCACACACCTCACAGATAGAACACAGAAGTTGGAGAACAACCATGCCCAAACCGGGACTCGAACCCGGGAAAGACGCGCTACCCTTATGCCAGGACGCCGGCATAAAAATTCTATGTTGTAAGTGTGAAATTAATTCTGAATAATATGTGCAGTTTGCCGCAGACAAAATATTATGCACACTGAATGACAGCATCCTGTGTAGATGACTTATTATGCACGCTGAATGACAGCATCCTGTGTAGATGACTTATTATGCACGCTGAATGACAGCATCCTGTGTAGATGACTTATTATGCACGCTGAATGACAGCATCCTGTGTAGATGACTTATTATGCACGCTGAATGACAGCATCCTGTGTAGATGACTATTCATTAATGAAAAGAAAAAGCGCTTGCACTAAATATTTTCGATTTCATTTCACTTGTATTGTTTGGCATCAGTCATAATAATTTTATTTTCATTGATGCATGCGCGATTAACTGCGACTGATATGCGCCGTTTATTATTTCTCTTTTGTTAATTTTAAAATATAATCTTCGCGCAAATGCAAGCAGTAAGTTAGCAAAGTTTCATCGAAATCGGTTGAACGGTATGGCAGCGCATAAGGTAAGAACAAACAAAAATTAATTTTAGATATTAGATAAGGTTATTCAATGCGTATTTCTTAATTCTTATTTTATGTAGTTATCGATTTGATTTTGCACTCAAATTATTACTCTAAAATAACCTATTCCCAAATATTTCCGCTTTGAACCGAAATTGAAGTATTTCAGCAGCCAATGAACTTTGAATATCGGAATTCCTATATAAAAAAATCAAATGTTGTCTAATATAAATTAAATAATCTCAACCCTTCAGTTTTGCACTGAACTGACCTTTCTATATTTCAGTAATTTTTAATTTAAACAATATTAGTCTTTAATATTCTAAAATCTTACTGATTCTTCTCCTTTCTCATAAAGTCAGATCCTATTTATTTCAGTTTATTAATTTACGATGTAGTGTTCAGACTTAAAGGAAATAATTGAGAATGTATCCTGTTACACCGATGCCACATTAGCCGTGAAATTCTCTAAGTTAAAAGAAGCTGCCTAATTTCAACCATCATTCTCATTTAGTTTCTGGGGTCATTTTTCTGGATGGACAGACATTTTTTAAACTTTTAACTCTTAAATGGAGAGATGAAATTTTCAGATTTAACTGAAGTGCGGTCTAAGAGATTGCATTTTCTTTACACCCAAATTAATTTTTTGAATGAAAATATTAATATGAAAATCAACCAATGTATTCTGCAAATATTTTTCTTGATATGTTTTAGAAATTTTTCAAAACATATCATTTAAAAAAGTAATTACATTTTAATATATATTTTGATCCCTAATTGGAACTTGCAACAAATAATATTCTTGTAAAAACATATTGCTTTTTTATTTTTTAAATCAAATTTATTTTTCCAGTGTACAAGGGTACATATTAAACACTGTAATGGGAAATTCAACAATTATATGAAAAAAAATTGAACTAAGGGTAAAAATGACGTTTTTTTATTGGCATTATTTCTCCGAAGAAACATGAACAAACGTCTCATGGGTTTCGAGGACATTTTAAACATACATGTTAAGTATTAGTATAAAAATTAGCCTATAAATTATGTAGATATTTCCCTTGGTATATTAATATATTTTAGAAATTTTTCCAAATGCATTATCACTAGAAAAAATAAATTATATTTGGAAATACATATCAGAATCAATTCATTGCGAACTCCCATCCAAAAAATCCTCTGTACAGTTATCCTCATCACTAAAATCACTTTCTGCTTCATTTAAAAGTCTCTGGAGCTCTGCTTCATAAGGGAATCAGTTGATTGGATGCTATTTCGAGGCCCATGTTTTAGAGCCATCTGCTAAATCTTGTATAATACTGGAACACTAAAAGGGAGATGTGGTGTCACAGACACCACACAAAGAAATAGTTGAAATATTTTTTTTTTTAAAGCATCCGTTGAAACTGGTTGAAAAAGAGCACTTGTAAGAAAGGTCATGAAAAAGAAACAAAAGGTTCAATTCATTCGATTGAGGTAAAAATTGAATAGGGAGTACCGAAAGTCCATCCTTATCGATTTGGGATACCGTATCGCCCCCAGGTAAGGGTTAAGGATTAGACTCGATTTTTAACGAAAATTCACACTTGTATGTCTAAAGACAACACGTTAAATTGGATCATTTCATTTATTTGCCTTTTCGAAGTATGGCGCCACAGATAAAAAGAATAAGACGATCCCAAAAATGTTGGTTTTCTTTCTTGCGAAGAATAGTCTAAAATTTGGGAAACCATCATCTTGTATATATTACTGTGAAAGATCGAAATCTGTAGAATATCGACTTTCACCATTGAGAGTCAAAATTCACGTATTCCTTTGGTGTATGTACGAAATGTATGGTGTAATGGTGCGAATGGTATTATGAAAATTTGGTGTATGTACCATGCACCAATGGTGAATTTTTAATATGTCAGAGATTTGTAATTTCTTTTCTACATTTCCCTTGCGATAAGATGTCACAAGTGTAACGTTTTCACCTCTCTTACGAAGTAACTAAGTAACCAATCACGATGAGGGCAGGGATTTGTCACCACTGCGGGATCAATCTCTTTGTGAAGAATACATCTATTGAATTTAAATTCCTTGGTAAATTTAACGGACAGCATGGGAGTGCTTTTTTTCTTTCTTTTGACATATAACTTTAAATTCCAACGCAAGAAGAAGGAGTGATCAATATTACTTGCCTTCTCATTAATGATAGCAGTTGCTCTTGGGTAAATAAGATTATTGAGTTAAATGAGCTTTAAGATTTTAGTTTTAAGTTTAGCCAACAAAGAAATTAGCATTTATACTGTAATGGACTTTTCTGCTACAACCATGACATTAGAAGGAAAGGACTTCCCCAGAATAACAATACTTTTGCTACGTTTTTAAATCATACCTTATTACTAAGAGGGTCCTGTACGAAATGATCTTTAAAATATCATTCTTTTTTTATTAGAAACAGTAAAAATTCCTTTATCATTCATAAAAACCAATTCCAATTACTTTCTAAGTAATTAACTTTTGAATTAGACCCCTTAAACTTATTTTTATATAATAAACAAAATTTTAATAACATACATCTTTGTTTGTGTTATCTTTATTGTCTCTTTTCGACCTCTGCCAAAGCATATCTGGACTAGTCGACATTCACTGGTGATGGTCCGAATGTACAAGATTATAATCTAATATTCGGTCTTTCACCTACGTATTTCACCTACGTGTTGATATGTATTAGATCCATTAAACTTATTTTTACATAATAACAAAACTTTAACAGTATACATCTTTGTTTGTGATATCTCTGTTGTGTCTTTTCGACTTGCACCAATCTATATCTGTGCTTGTCGACATTCACCAATGATGTCCGAATGTACACGATCATAATGAAATATTCGGTCTTTCACCGATGTATTTGGTATGTGTTGACATTCACCGGTGAAAATCAACATTCTCTAATTTCGATCTTTCACAGAAGCATATATACGAAAAAAAAAAATCCATTTATATCCTTCCAGGATCTCCAAAGAAGACCACACTGCCATTGTTCGATACCTGTAATGTAGAGATAATATGTCTGTGACATTTAAGGGAATAATTCTCCTCTTCGTTAAACCGATAAAGAACAGATTTTCCGAAGGAAATATTTCTAAGGACTAGAATGCTTGATGAACATTGGGCATATCAGGAAGATAATTTTTATGAGTCATTGCTTTTAATACTTCGCTTTCATTTATTCTTGTTTTGGAGATAGGGTAAAATTCTTGTTGTTGTCTTTTGGTTGGGAAGATAGTTCATATAGTGTATTTGTTTCTTGAATTATTGGTAAGATACATCAATACGATATTAACTCACAATGAACAGCAAATCCAATGAATTTTTTAAAAAGTTTGGCAATAGTAAATTACTGGTTCAATTCAGTTTTCATTTGTTCAGTTAGTCATAAAGAGATGTTTGTATCCGAATAAGTTGTGAATTAAAAAAATAATATGGCAAAACATATTTTTAAGGATTTTATTCAGAATTTTTATTTAAGGAAGAAATTAATTATCTCAAAGAGAGACTTTACTTCTTTTCTTCAAATCTTAAATGAATTAGAAGAAAATGATTTACCTATATTTAGAGTATTTCATGATAACCACAAAAAATGAAATAATGAATAACATATTGCTGTCATTAAATTATGAGAAATGAAATAAGAAACATTTGAAGATTGTAAGATTTATGTTTATTTATTTGCTAGAGAACTTTTAAATATCCCCAAGAATTTTTTAAATTCTTGTTTTTATTCTTCTTCTAGTTACATAGTTATTTGTATAAATATTTGATACTTATCAGTGCATATTAATTAATATATGAATCACAATACCATAAAGAAATTAAAATCTACATCAATTGTAATCCGTGTCATTAAATAAATTTATTTGATTAGTGTCTTATTAAGTTTTACAGTTTTCTGTGAATCCTTTCTCATTAATACAAACTTTAAATTGTATTAAAATATAGCCACTCTGATTTAAAAAAATATAAGTTTTAAAATGAATCATAGAAAGTTATTTAAATTCGAATAATTAGATTTTAATTGAAATTGATTACAAAAATGTCCACTTTGATTGAAGAAAAAAGAACTAAAAGTTTTAAAATGAATTATCAAATCAAATTTAAACTTAAAGAATTATATTTTAAATTAAATTGCTTTCAAAAATGGCCGATCAAATTGAAAAAAAAAAACAAAAAAATATTAAAGATTTAAAGTGAATTATAGTAAGTAATATGAACTCAAAGAATTAAATTTTAAATAAAACAAATTTTTGTAGCTATACACAACGCTTATTATTAGATCATCAAATGTGTTGATTATTTTAAATTCATTTGACTAGATGTCATTAGACATTTTTATTTGTTTTTAAAATATAAGTGACTTTTTTTGTATTTGAAATTTTTTTAGCAGAAACCTTCTGTGAAGAAATCTTTTATACTTTACGTTATGAACAAAAAAATTTATATGCACATTTGCATTATGAACAATAAAGTAGAAGCATGCACTCAGAAAATGCGATAAATACAGAATGAAAAAAAAGAAAAGATTCACTCATTTTTGATGACAATAAACGCTATCACAAAACCTTTCCATTATCTTTAAAATAATGAATGAATCTTATTCCTCTTAACAAGTTGCCCTTTTTAAAGCCTTATTAGGATCCAAGAAAAACCACTTTTAAAAGCGTCTTGAGGACAAAGTTGTCTTAATCATACAATTAGTTGTCTAAAGCTAATTAGCCTGTGGCAAAGAAAAAGAATGCTCAATTATCATTCCAATTAACGCTCTCTTTTGTGCACTCATTTTTTTTTATCTGACTCGTAAGAACAATAGGGTAACTAATTTAAAGGAATACAGTACTAGTCACGATAACTAGTAAAGTTGTTCTTGGAATTTACATTTTCTCTCTTGAGGGAAAAGAGATGTCGAGATTACACATTGTTCTCTGCTAGTTTTCTTTCAAAATAAGTCTCGAAAGCTTGATAAAGAAAAATAAATTTGCAAGTTCAAATTTGTTACTGGGAGTTGAGTTGTTTCGGAAAATATCGTTTGGGTTTAGTTCTTATGAAATATCGTTTGGGCATCTTTATATTGTAGATATTTTTAAAGTTTAGAAAAATATTTCTAATATGAGTCAAAGCTTGGATATTCACATTACATCAAGCTTTTATTAATTTAAATTAATTTGATATTGCAATCAATATTATTTTCCTATTTCAAATAACTTCAAGATATCTTTCTTAAGTGTTTATGTATTGAATACAGTTGCAAACCTATTTTCAAAAATTCTGATTAAATTTTTTTTAATGTTAGAAAATATTCATTTTTAATTTCTTTTATATTCCTATTCATTTTTTTAAAAATTTTTAAATGAACTATTGTAAGTGAGTCAAAGCGTGGGTAATTGAATTACTTTAAGATTTTATTAATTGATATTAGTTTGATGCTGCCATTCAATATTTTTTCCCTATTTTAAATGAATTAAACAGGCATTTTAGGCGTTTATTTACTGAATACACTTGCAAACCACAATTACAAAAATTCTGATTAAATTCTTTAATGTTAGAAAATATTTTTTTTTTTATTTTTTAATATTTTTCCGATTTTTTTTAAAATTTCTAAATGAGGTCTTTTGCAATTCAGAGGACGTTTGAATTAAACATATGAAGTCGTTTTCATTTCTTTATTTCAAAAAGAGAAATTTAATACTAGAACGATTGGTATCGATTGGACACAGGAGCCTGTTTACTTTGTTCTCTTTTCCCTCATTTTAGCAGGGAATTTAAAAAATTTTCTTGACTTTTAATCTTTTTCCCTAGTGATTGTACAGAAAAAATTTAGTGGTTATAGGTTAATTAGGAAAGATTTTACAAGTAAATATACCTAGAAAGTCCGATGGTGTCGTTTCGACACCAAGGCAATGTATCATTAAAAATAGTTGTCAATCAACAAGCAATAGTTCACTGAGTAAAACAAACTTCCCGAATTACTATCGCACATTTGTTTGGCCTTAAATGCAGTGCTATTGGATTCATAGCGGAAATGAAGCAATTATTTTAAAATCGTTATGTCAGCGTGTTTCGTTACACAGCATTTGCTTATCTTGTCATAAAAAAATCATTCGATTTTCGAACTTTGTGCAGAGCAGACACCCTGAAACGAGAGGTCATAGACAAGGTTTTATCCCTCATGAAATTGATAATTTGTTGAGAGATCTTTCTGAAAATGAATCGGATGGTGGTGAGTTGTCTTGTTCTAATTTAGATTCCGGTGAAGATATAAGATTGCGTGAAAGGGATTGCGAAGAATCTAAAGTAGTAATTTGTTTTTTTACAGTTTTTTATGATATAAAGGGTCATAATATGTGATAATTACATGAAATAATATTAAAAGGTCTTAAAACCAAACCCTACTTAACAGTAGTCCTGCAATTATGTAGTATTACAATTATTTTATATATTTTATATCGTGGTGTGGAAACGGTACCGACAAACTTTTAAGGCTAATCGAAATCCCGGACTTTCTAGCGTTAATCAAATCTATTTTTTTTTCGAATTATAATTCTAAATAAATTTTAAATTCTTTACAGTAATATCGTACAATATATCGCTTTGAAGCTATTATTTTGTTTTTTGAGTTCTTTTTTTATTTTCTTTTTTATCTAAAATGCATTTATGAATTATTGCAAAGCGAACTCATTTCAAATATTTAGTGTTCTTGCTGATTTCTTTTAAATGAGTAGACTGCATATTTTTCAAATATTTGTTGATGAATATTGATATCAAACCTGAGTTTCCTCATTTATTTATCAAAATTATATGTTTCTTTTAATTATGTATTATACTGCATCTTGAAATATGTACGTTGTATGTTGTTCAAATTTTATAAAATAATATTTTCCTTTGTTAAAATTACTATCTCAATTTTTTTAAAAATTTAGTAAAGTATAGTACTGGAATTTCATTGGAAAATATTATTAAAATATTACTACAACCAGCAAAAACTTTTTCAACATTTGCAATGACTGTCTCTCAACAATTTTTCCATCCCTATTAGCACAAGATATTGTACGATATTCTTATGATGCTATTTGATGTTCTGAATGCTGGCCAATATCGGGAAGTTATCATAACAATATTGTTCATCATTTTGTGCGCTAATAGAGTTAATTGATAATATATTATTAGGTGCTTGCATACATTTTGATATTTTTTTTTAACTTTAAAAAGGCATTTATTGAGAAAAATTGGTACAATATACATCAGTCAAAATATTTTCCATCATTTTCTACAACTTTTTTCGCATTTTCGTACAATAAGTCTAACAACTGATTGTCTTCGATTTTTATTTTCGGTCCTCCAGGCCGTATGGGCCGCGGTGGTCTGGTGGTAAGGTCTCGGCTTCGAAATCGAAGGATTTCAGGTTCAAGACCCGATTCCATCGAAGAACCGTCGTGTAAGCAGATCTGGTGCAACGCCTGACCAAACGTTCTGACCAAATGTCCTCTCTCTGGTGTGGCGTAGTGAGAAGAGGGGGGCGCCAGCTCAAATGTCGTCCTCGTCATCTGACCGCGGTTCAAAATTACGAAGTCCGTCTCAAAATAGTCCTAGTATTGCTTTAAAACGAGACGTTAATATAACTAAACTAAACTAAACCTCCAGGCCGTTCTTTGTCATTGACATCGAAATCGCCACTCTTAAAACGCTAAAACCAAAGCCGACAATTGGAATATGATAGGGCAACATCCCCATAAGTTTCTGAAAGTATCTGATTAGCTTCGGCCGCATATTTCTACAAATCAAAAAAAAAGCAATGAATGTAGAAAATGTAATTTGGAGCGTTGCATAATTAGGGTCTTTATACACTGAGTAACTCTATAACACTAAATGGAAAACTTTCAAAATGATAACAATGAAGTAATATTATATTGGTAAAATCCAAAATCATTGTCATTTATATAGATACTTTGCATGTTTACCAATAGATGTCGCTGATTAAAATAATGTAAGCAATCTTATAAATAAATTCTAGATAATATATTATCAAATCCAGTTGCATGAAAAAAGGAAAAACTTTAAATCTCTTTGTAATTGCATGAAATTATCATAATTATAGGATGTCTCATTTCTTAAACAATAATTCAAATGTTAATTATATTATAGATTTTTTTTTCTATTAAGATATCGTTCAGTGTTCAGATGATACGTTTATGCACAAATAAAACCATATTATAAAAACTTTATTTATTTTGAAATAAATGATACGTAATATTTTAAACAATAGGAATTGTGATGCGCTTAAAAGTACAAAATAATTCTATCAATTCAGACAACAGAATTATTAAATGTTTGGCTTCTAAAAAATGAGATAAATTTCGTTTTGGCAAACTAGACTAGAATTCTAATTAAATTTCGGGCTGTGGTGGTGTAGTGTTAAGTTTCGGCTTCGGAACCGGAGACCCGATTCCACCGAAGAACCATCGTGCAAACGGGCCTGGTGAGTGTTAAATCCGTAATGACCAAACGCAATCCCGTTGTTGTGGTGCAGAAACTCAGGGAGCTGGTTGTCAGCTTAGATGTCGTCCTCGTCATCTGACTGCGTCTCAAAATTACGAGGTCTGTCCCAAAATATCCCTAGTGTTGCTTTAACAACGAAACGTTAATTAAACTAAACTAATTTAATTAAATATAAGGTGTTACATTCCACCTGTGCAAACAGGTTGGATCAAAACCAATTGTTTTTATTTTTATTTTTACGTAAATACATATACATTTTTATACATAAATAACTTATTTAATATTTTTATATTTAAAAATAATTTTTTATGTTAAAAAGTAAATGAAATTTGCTTTAGGGAAGAAAATCTAATTAAAATGAATCAAATTCTGAAAAAAATATTTTTTTAGTTGTACAATGTTTATTATACATTAAGCAAACTAAATCTTAAAATTTCATTCAATTCGTCTAAGAAATAATTAACATCCCTTTGATATACTGACATGTTTTGAAAATTAATCAAACTTTAAAAATTTCAAAAGAATTAATGAAAAGATTTAATTAATTTTTAATATACATCTTGATCATTAATATTAGTCATTTTTTTTCAATCTGATGCTATTTAATCAAATTTATTTTTACTAGAATTTCTTGAAAATTAAAAGAAGAGATTCTAGTATAAAATATTCAATATTCAAGTAATTAATTAATCATAAAGCAAATAAATAAATTTTATTTCTCTATGAATTATTAAAGATGCTTCGCTTTTAATTCCTAGCAGCTTGTCTACTTTTGAAAAAACAATTATTTAAAATGAAATTTTGGTATAAAATATTCAAATAATTAATCAGAAAGTAAATAAATAAGTTTAGAAATATGTTTCATTTCTCTGAAAGGTATTAAAGATGCTTCACTTGTAATTTCTTGCAGTTATTCTTTTTTCAAATTCTTTTAAATTTTTGTTTTGCATTATGTTTCTCCCTGTAATTAAATTGTAGTACACTCACAAGTTTGTGAAAATTAGGGAATACTTATTTGTAAGGAAAAAGTATGCTAAGAATCGCCAATTACACCAGCCTGCAACAATTTCTTGTTTTAAAAGTAATAGTTGTTTTTTATGTATTTTCGCATGCTTATTTCAAAAATAATATAAGTTTTTACGTATCACGTACAGTACAGTTTTTTTGAAAAGTAAAATTTTTAAATAAGTAAAAATACACAGATGTTTTGCGATTTGGATAGGATAAATTAATAAAGTATGTATGTTTATTTGTTTAAATAAATTCTGAAAACCTCTTACTTCATTGAAATTAAATAATACATTTATATTGAATAAATACTTATAATTGTATTTAAAAAAAAACGTTTTATTTTAAAATTCAAAACATAGATGGCAGTTGGATTTCACCGTGAAAAATGAAGTACCTGAAACATTTAATAAAGCCGAATTAAATGACTTAATTCGTGATTTAGGTTTAACTAAAGAAAATGCAGAATTATTAGGCTCTCGGTTAAAAGAGAAAAATTTATTAACGACACATACGTCGTTTAGTTGGTACAGGAATCGAGAAAAGCAATTTTTATCATTTTTGAAATCTGATAACTTCTTGGTTTATTGTGCTGACATACCTGGTTTGTTACATGAATTAAAAGATAATATTACTTATAATCCGAATGATTAGCGACTATTTATAGATTCCTCAAAGAGGAGTCTAAAAGCAGTTTTATTGCATAACGAATCTAAATTTGCATCAGTTCCGTTTTCATTCCGTTTTCATGAAAGAAACATATGAAAGTATGGAGATGCTTCTCACTAAAATAAAATAAACTGAACACAAGAGGGCAATATGAGATGACTTAAAGGTTATAGTTCTGCTTCTCGGGCAACAAAGTGGATTTACCAAATTTCCGTGTTTTATTTGTGAATGGGATAGCAGGGACAGAGAAAGTCATTGGATAAAAAAGATATGGCCGAAGCGACAAGAATGGATTTCTGGTAAGAAGAATATTGACCCCCTCCCACCCTGTAAAAAGGGGTTGTGCAAGCAAATGTGACTCATGAAATAGCTAAGTCGTACTCTTGGACATAGTTGAGGCTACTTAAATAACAAGAGACGCTCACTCGGCTTAAATCGCTGACAGATCTGTCATCGGGCTTGTAAAGTACCTTAAGTAACAACAACAACACGAATTCCATTCTAAACTCTTTTGGTCAGAACAATGTCACAAGATTAAATTACCAGAATGGACTTGAGTTATTTTATACGACAAGTGAAAGACTGCATTAAAGTAAGCAATTAAATTATTAACATTCTAATAGTCTAGTAGTCTAGCATGCGGAGAGGAAATATATGACGATATCTTCAATTTTTTTTCATTATTAATGGGGTGACTTTGGTGACTGACTTTTTCGAGAAGTTTATTGAGTATATTTATTTAGTTACATCACTTAGATATAAATTCATGTTTATAATTCTGGCTCTTTATCACAAATAAAAGCTGTATTATTTTAATTTTAAGACATGCATTCTGTTCATTACATAAAATGAGAAAAGGGCAAAATATTTACCAATCTTTAAACAGCATGTGCATTAATTACACAAAAATTAGTTTAATTTTACAAAGAAAATAAATAGTCCAAATTAAAAGAAAAGAAAGAAAAAGGCAACATTTCAACAAAAATAAAGACAGCCTCAAGTCTTACTTGAAATAGAAATGAAAGTAACTTTTATCTGTCTACTAGCCTGGATTCATGGAAGTATCTCTTCCGCGGACTGTCACGTGTCTGGTACCTAGAGTGGCAATCCCTTCACCAGATTAATCCGACTGATTAGATACGGCGACTAATGACACATCTCGGAGGTAACAGATTCTCACCTTAATCCCTTCTGGTCGGACTAATGACGTAAGAGTGAAGCACCGAGATGAAGTCGGACTGACTTCAATGATAAATGAAAAGACCAGTATATGTTTCAAATGCGCGGAGAATAGGTCAAAATCTGATCCTAAAGAAATTTAAAGAGCAGTGAAGACAATAAATTTAACAATGGAGGTTCTGGATTATTTTATTCATTGGAGAGTGTTTACTAATATTTAGTACTTGTTTCTCTTTTGACTTTTTTCCGTTAATAAATGATTTTGGTTCGGATTTTTTATGGTTTATTGGCGCTTAAATCATTCCCTGATTATGCCGTAAAAGATTTCAAGCATAATTTAAAAAAATTATACAATTTTGAAGTAGGCTGATGACATATTTCTGTCGAAGTGCTTGCAGTTCTTCTTTATGCAATAGTCATAGAAGGCTACTTAGTTGCTACTAATAATATTTATTGCAACTATAAAAACTAACTTATTTAACTAGCATAATTAATAACGACTAATAACCTTTTTCAATCAACTCGACTGAACTTCACTTCAAAGCAGTCGTCCTAGGTAGTTGCTCAGTTGTAAATTATTCATTGAAGGTAGAGGAGACAGATTTTAGATTTTAATTTGACACTAGATGATACACCCCTAGTTGTTTCATATTAAAATCTTTTCATTCATATTATTATAAATTCTACTGAAGTATGACATATTATAATATGAGAATGTCTTTTATAGACTGCTTTTAATTAAAATTAGAATATCAGTTGAATAAGATGATTATTAAAAATCAACAATAAATAATTTTATCAATAAGTTATAAATAATTGTTATATCGATACTGTAGTTTTTTCTCCTTTTCTACATTTAGAGAAATATAAGAAAAGTTGTTTTCGTCTTTTGACTCAAAGATTAACAAACCTGCAGCAAAATACAATTTTAAATAAAAGAGGGATTAAAAAAATGATTGAAAAATATTCAAAACATAAATATGATAAATTTTAGTTCATCTCTAATTTATTGAATATTTAATTTCCAAATTATAGAATATTTAATTGCTAATTTATTCATTATTTAATTTCTTATTTATTGAATATTTAGCTAATTTTTATATTTTAAAAAGTTAACAGTATTAATTCGAATGCCTTTAATACTAAATGTGTGCACATTTTGATTTAATTCAGCCAGGTTGTTTAGAAAAAGATATGAAACATACATACATATATCTTTTCTGTGTGCTAACATAATTTTCAATGCATTTATAGCTTCAAATAATAATAAATTATTATAACTAATAGCTGCTAATAATCTTTTTAATCTACCTACCTGAAACCGGAATTCATCAGTCATAAATAGCTGACTAGTGGTAAATTCACCACTGATGGAAAGGACTATTTTTATTAGACATAATTAGAATTCCTACTACAGCGTCTTGGCTCTAGAGATATCTTAAAAATATCTTACGGTATTAAATAGATTCAAGGTTTCATAACTACATTCAGAAAATGAGAATGTCATCTTCTGAATTAAGTAATAGTAATATTTCTAAACCAACCGCCACAATTATATCGTAACAGCTAATAAATAACCTTGCCAGAGCTATGAAAGCTCTTAAAATACCAGACAAGTTTGCATTCCATTTCCTCTTACATCTTCTAAAATATTTTCACAGCAGGTTCATTTCTTTTAAAGAGAACTAGAGACCAAACTACGCCATTAGAGATATATTTAATTCTTCTATAATAGTTTTAATTCATTAAGTAAATAAATGATTATAAATTTATTTAATATCATCGTTTAATAAATCCATATCGATTGGAAAGTCGTACATAACAACTAAGGAGAAAAGATATGAAATATTTAATGGTTTTATATGCTTAATTTTTTGATAAAACTTTATTTATGACAAGGTTTTATTTAACCCTTTCTAAGGCCGTGGGAAGTATACTTCCCACCAAATTTATCAATCTTTGTATGAAATTATGTAGGTTGGCATAAGTTCTGACAAATTTTTTTACTAAGTCAGTAAGTTAGACTCTTCAGTTCTTTATCTCAGACAAAATTATGTGTGTTGATTTGTTACTTAATTATTAATTAACCAAATTAATTAATTAATCAAATTAAATTTATCTAATAAGCTAAATGAATCCGTTTTCTTATTCTAATTCCAAGTCTAAAAATATTTTGACATAATATTAAAAAAATGGCCCTTTAAAGGGTTAAAGAACCTGATGATCAATGACCTAACACCATCCAAATTTTTATTTCATGATGGTTTGATGACAAATCAGTTGTTGTATTTATCTTAAAAATAACCTCATCCTTAAAATTACTTTCCTTCACTTCAGTAACAATCACAGCGAATATTCTCTCAGAAAATTTCTGGGATACACGAATATCCAGAACTAAGGATCTAAGTGAGACATTCTAAAAGTGTCGAAACTTTGGAATAATGAAATGACCAAAAATTACCAAACAAGGATAGACACTTGAATCTTGACATCTTGTTGATATATCGGCGAGACGACCCACATTAAAGAATGATGTGATATCGGCTGACTTGGATGGTACTTAAGAACCAATTAAGTGGATATTAGGCACTTCATTCTCCACAACTTTTCTGGAGCAATTGGTGCTTTTGCGAGTTGCTTCCTTTAATATCTCAACCTCAATATCTTGTTTATTAAAGTGGAACGAAAATTCAGACATTCTGAAAAGCATCAATTTTATTTCAAAATAGGAAACACGTGGATTCTTTTTTACATACACAAACTGATACGCTAATCAGTACAGATAATTTAAAATTAAAAAACAATCAACATTTTTTGTAGGGTAAATGTTAAAAGATTTTTAAACATTTTTAAAAATTGTAACATTTAAAACCAAATTTTTTAGTTTTAAATGTTACATACAACAAACATTCTTAAGAACAACATTAACAACATAAGAGATGATCTTATTAGAACACAATAACAAATAACAGTAACAATTAACACATCAAAAGAAATTTATTCTTTTTTTTTTTTTTTTGTAGAATTCATTAATTTTACGGCAGTTTGATACTCACTCAGTTAAAAAATAAATAGAATGAAAAAGAAATCGATATATTTAAAATGATGTTGATAATATGTTCCAAACAAATACTTCAGCACAATACAATATAAATAAGTTAATATATATTTACTCTGAGATTAGTTTGATATCCCTAGACAAGAGTTCATAAAGGGGATTCAGCTACCTGCGTACCGGCAATGGCAAAACCGGCACCTTCGTTTATTGTAACTGATAACTTAGGCAGCAAAGTCTCTTTATTTTAATTTATTTTTCTGGTTCTAATGCAGATTTTATAAAAATTTCACAATATTATAATTATTATCTTAAGCAGATAGAATTACCGACTTCGGAATGCAATATATAGAAGCTGAAATTGCCAATTATACAATACAGTTCTGCAGTAGAAATTAATAACTGCAAAATTTAACATTTAGTCAATGAAATATAAATAAAATGTAATATATAGCACCTGAAAATACCAACTTCCTAATACGATAACATGATGATAGACGAATCCACAAATTTCTTTCGTATTAAATCTTCTATTTAATAGCCATGACTTACAAATTTGCAATAAAAAAGGCAATGGCAAATTTGCAATTGATTCCACTTTATAGTTAAGCAATCTTCCCCAGAATTACTCTTGGCAGATGTTTCTAATATGAAATAAGACACTCATTCATTAAAAATATTCGCGAAGCTGTTTTCAGTATAAAACTAAGCATTTGTTCATTTAATTTAATCTATCCCAATAAATTGTTTTCAATACGAAAAACTAATAAACATCCATATCGAGAAAGTCTAATCCATCTAATATGCATTAAATTTTAATATTCAATAAAACCTTCCATAAAACCCTATAGATTTTAAAATCTGTTACAGAACTAATTTATTTTTTACACATTACCCTTTTTAAAATCTTTTTGCAATCCAATAAGTGTAAATTTTAAAGGTGCCTTGATAACAGAGTTGTCTGAATCACACAATTAGTTGGCTAAAATTAATTATCATGTGGTAAAGGAGAAGAATGTTCAACTATCATTCCAATTAACCACACTTTTGTTAACTTGTTTTTTCCCTTAACTTGTAAACACCCAAGGTTAATTAGCTCAAGCGAATGTTATTCACGTGACCATGGCAACTGAACTTGTCTTTGGAATTTCTATTCGTCCTCTTAAGGGAAAACACATGCTGTGATTACACTTTATTTTCGTCTTGTGTTTACCTTTGAGAATAAATGTCGAAATCTTTGCAATAACGAGTAAATTCTTCACTCTTGCTTGTAATTAGTTACTAAGGCTTTTGTAATCATACAGAAAATAAGAAGGATTTGGACAGATGCAGTAGAGTTGTAATTTCTTTGAAATATCGTTATAATGCAATGAAATGTGTTTCTTTGCTATGTAAATTTTACCAACATTTTTCAAAACGTCAAATGATATGCTTTTCTAAATTTCGAAAAAAAAAAATGACAACATCTGTGATTAATTTTTAGGGGAAAAATTATGCTCTTAATCTAAAAATCGTTTGGTTTTGAGTTCTGTTTAGACATATCTTTTAAATATTTCTATATTCCAGTTTGAAGACGATGTTCTCTTGCAAATTAAGAAATAGTTACTAATCAACTAGCTATGGTTGTTGTAAATTCAGCAAATGGCTTGATAATAAAATTGTATTATTTTTGCAAATTAAATATGAAATTATTTCTAAATATTACAAAATATGTTTATTTTAATTCTAGTATAATAACTTTTAATGCTTCATATTATTTTTTTCCACTATCAATAAAGACTTTTTTTTTCATATTGTAGTACTCTGCTGCAAAAAAAAGAGTTATATACAAAATGCTGTTTTATTTGATGTAATGTACATTTTTTGAATTACTTTATGTACTTATTTACTTTAAATAAATTAAATAAATATTTATCCAAATCATGATGAGGTTGCAGCATTTTTGCAAAATTTCAATTTAAAGTAATGTTATATTTGCCTTAAAATATCAATAGTAACATAGAACCTACTTTTATTTAATATTTATGAATATTATATTATCCAAATTCTTCCGGAAATCGTCTTTTTCTGTTGGCGGCGAAAATGTTAACTACCTTTTTTTATATATAAATCAACGTTTTATCGTTAAAATAATATATATATATAAAAGGATGCTGCATTTTTATAGTGCTTTCTTTGCAATTTTTAAATTTCTATAATTGTCTTTGTCTTATGTTGCAAACGCAAAGCAGCTTAAAATAGTTATTAACTGTGAAAGAGTTGTTTTAGATTTTTAAAAATCGATTCTTTTATCGGTGCTATAATTTTTTTGTAATGAATAATAGAATTTTCATTCAATATAAACAATTATTCCAAGATACCGTTATGCATCTACTTTGTGGAATAATCACAACGCAATTATTTTGATTAATGTTTTAAAATAAAATTTAAAAAAATAGAAAAAACGTTTCCTTTTTTTGAAATTATACCTTAAAAGTTCTGTAAATTTAGATTAATTTTTAAAATTAAAGCATTTTAATGGCACCTTTTCTGCTTCGAAACTAATCTTAACTTCACAGTTTGATTAATGCATTTTATTCTATTTTATACAAGCTGCACCGTGGAATCATGTTAAATTTGTTTAAAAACCGATAGATTCTTTTATTCTTTAAATATCTTTATACGGGAGCTTGTTTTGATAATAATTAAGTCCCCGAAACTTGAATTAAAAACTTAATTACGAACTAAACGAGATTTTTAATATCTTAAGGACTTTTACTCAGTAGTAAGTATTTGATGATATTGAATCAATTTTATTTATATACAACTTTGCTCCTGATCTAAAAGCAAAAAAGCCTTGAAAGACAAAATTTTAAATTAACAAATAACTAAGAGTTTGAATTAATTATGAAGAGAATAAAGAAGATTTGAATCTCTCTTCTGAAATATAATAGTAAGGTATTATTTTTGGATAAATTCGTATAAATAGTTTTACTCATAATTATAGAAAAATATAATTTTCAATATCATAGCAATACATATTCATGAATTTCAGTTACTAAATGAATGGAAAATGATGCTGGCAAATATATTTAAAAGTATTTTGGAAAATTTATGAAATGTAAAATAAAACTGTAAGGAATTAAAAAAAATAACCTAAAATGTACTAATTAATAATATTTTTAATCATAATTATAGAAAAAATTACTTATAATTTTCAACATCGTATCAATACTAATATGGACAAATATGTGTAAAAGTACTTTCAAAAATATATTAAATTTAAAATAAAACTGTCAAGAAATAAAAAAATAATCTAAAAGTTTTCTATTTTAATAATATTTTTAATCATAATTATAGAAAAAAATTGCTTATAACTTTCCAATATACAATACAAAATTGTGAAATTTACTTACTAAATGAGTGGACAATTCTATTGTTATTATAAAAAATTATTTATGACAAATTATTATTCCAATTATATTTTCTGGGCACATAAAAGTATTTTGGAAAATTATTAAATTTGTAATTAAAATATAAAGTAATGAAAAGTTACCTAAAATATACTTTCCGAATTTCAAAATGGTGTAAAGACGGGTTTTATACGATAATATCCTCGGAAATTATTGAGAGAAAATTTTTAAATTTCTATGCATTTTTAACTAAAATTTTAAAAAGTATCTTCTTTAGTGACATTTTACTACAGAATAAGTACCTACCTACGAAATATGACAACTCTAAATCCATGATCTACCTTGTGGAATATTTCCCACAATTTTTAGCTAAACATGTTGTGATTTGCAATTTACATACAAGCATATAAATATTAAGATGTTAAAAATGAATTTATTTTTTTAAATAATGGTTAATTATCTTTCTTTTTTAATTCTCATCTCTCATTTGTCATAACTTTTAAAAAAATAATAAGTTAGTTCAGAGTTTACAAAAGTATGTGATTTCTTATTTTTAGATCAAGAGAAGCAATTGCAATATTGTGAATCAAATTTTACTCGTGATTTATGCGACATTTAAATATTCATACAAATAGATGTTTCTGGAAATTACATTATACCATTTATAGATGTATATTTATGAAAAGAATTAAGGCAAAGTTGCTCTCGAGTTTGAACGCCAGAATCAAGCACTTCATACCTGTGATGACAATCGATTCACGAGATCAGTCCTACTGATTAGTTTCGGCTCATAATGAGACCTCTGAGGTGACAGATTCTACCTCTAATCTCGGCTGGTCAGAAGGGTGACAGCGGGGGTAACGCCCTGTTACTGGACGTAAATTGTAGAAAATAGGATATCCATGAATCAAATGAGTGCCAGAAAATGGAACGATATAATTTTTTTTTATATAAAATAACATCTGGAAGAGGTCTTTTTTGTAAAATCGTCATTTTTCGAAGAAGTTATATATAGATACAAATATCATATCTATTACCTATAAATAATTTTAAATCTTAATTACATACGAACTGGTCATTTAAATAAAATAAGCAATGTAATTAGTGCAATGCAATTAGTTTATCACGTTATTCGAAATTATATGCTATATTACAGCATTTATTTTACAGTTTATCAATCACACTTATAATTATGAACTTGCACTCAGTTTTACCATAGTGAAATTGGATTCAAGATGACACTATATAACATTGTCCGTATGAGAGCACACAGAAAAAGACTCCAATAATTAGTTATAAAAATATGCTTTTGTATGTGTGTTTAAAATCGCGTTTTTGCAGGAAACACACCTATAGAGACAAATCTAAAAAGCAAAAACCGTAAATATAAATACATAAGTTAAATATAAAGCAGAAAGTTCAATTCGTATATATATATATATATTACACACACACACACACACACACACACACACACACACACACACACACACACACACACACACATATATATATATATATATGTGTGTGTGTGTAATATTTTCGAATCCTGTCGACTAAATAATATGTAAGGTTATTTTTGGTTTAAGTAGAAGGCAGGTCCGAAGCAGTGAAAAGACTTTGTAGTTTTAATTTCGTTTTATACTCTCTCGAGAGTCAAACATGATTATTTACAAGAAGGCGCAGCCGGCAGGATAGCAGAAGTAAGAAAGAGCAAAAAAAGGCCTAAACAAATGATCACTAGTCTTATATAACATTGGATTTCTGGCCATGCGCCAATGCAATACATGTGTTAACCATGAGAAGAGAAACGGAAGTATTACTTTCATTTGATACATAGTACTGATGGCGCATTATTTTTACAAAGGAATTAATTAAACCGAAAGTGGAATTGGATCACGGAATAAGAGAATATTTTAGAATGAAGTTACGATGGGCTAAATTAAGATAAAATCTTGGAAATTAATAATGTAAAAATAATGCGCCATCAGTTCTACGTATCAAATGAAAGTGATAGTTTTGCCCTTGAAAAGGTGTCAAAGGTCAACACATGTATTCCAGAAATCCTATGTCATATAAGACTAGTGATCATTTGTCTGTCCCTTTATACCTTCTGTGTTTATATATATATATATATATATATATATACATATATAATCATTTAACAACCTAAAAACTCAATAATTTGGGAGACCAAATTAGTTGTCAAAGGTAAAAGATAGTAACTAAGAAAAGTGATAAGGTCTAAAAGAAAAATGAAAAGTGCCGAAACTTTTATGTTACTTGTATGTTATAATACAGAATTTAACAATAAGTTTCGGTAATTGATTTTTCAAAATATTTTTATTCCAGGTTAAAAGTCATTGGCAAAGTTATTATATAAAGAAAAATAATAAAAGCCTCGTGATCTATATATACTTTTGGATCCTACATCTGATAATAAAGTTTGAATCTTATTTCACTAGAAGCTTTGCAGAAGTCTGATTTTTGTATTTTCTTTTGAAATATCTAAACTTATTCCAACATGTTCTCAACTTAGAAGATATTACTTTTTGTGACAGATTTCTATTTTTCTGAGATGATTGTGTTTCTTAATTGAATCTTGATTTTTTTTATACAGAAATACCAAACTGCGTTTTTACATAGGTATTTTTAGATATTGATAAAACGGCTGCCACATTGGATTTCTGCTACATTTTCATCTTTTAAATCTCCGTCAGTTATTTCATTATTGCGGTAGTAAAAAAAACATTCCCAAGTGATATTCTAAATATAATACAAAAACACAGTTATATTTTGATGGCTTTAAAATTACCTATGAAAATACTACACATTTTAATTGGAGATAATATCTCCAAAATACATTCTTCAGAAACCAATGCTGATAAATTCTTTAATATATTGTTACAAATCTTTAATGTTACTTCCCAGGACAGTGAGTTCAATCATTGAAAAGACTGTTTTATGATCTGCTCTGTTAGATGCTGATAGGATGCCGAGTCAGTGATCTCAGGGCTTACCGACAAACTTGGAAACCATTTTTCAACTTTGGAGACAAATTAATTAATACTGGAATCTTCCAGAATTTTGACGATATAGCCAATAGGAACCGAGACATGCCTGATTGTTTCAGGCATATCTCGCAGCCGGCAGAACCTTCTCTTCCTGGTTGCGGGAACTATAAAAAGCAGGCAGTCTTAGCTGAAGATAGTCGTGTAAAGAGTGCTCGAGAAGTTTAGAGTGGCAAAGCGAGTCAATGGCGGAATAGTTGGATCAGTCCAGTGAAGCACAAGTGTGGATTGAATCTCAAGCGATTGGTGAATTGAGCTGTGATCCGAATCCTAGAATTTATTGTAGAAGCAGTATCGAGCGTGCGTTTAGTAGACATTAGTGTAGTAGTGAGTTGGCAGTTGGATACAGCCAAAACGAGGGGACAGCGGATAATTACAGGCATTTTGAGATACCGTAAGGAATTGCCGCGTAGATTCCCTCCGCCTGCTGAGTTCTGTACGGCCGCTTTGTGTAATTCAGCTGTTATTTGCTACTGATTGCTGTTTGTGGGCTGTTTGTATACATCTCGCCTGTGTTTTGTATTCTGTGTATTCGTACCTTCGTGTTTAATAAAAGTCACCGCTGTTTGTTATTGAATATTACTGATTGTGTAACACCATACACCCACTACAAGTGAACCCTTTGACTTTACGTATTTAGTAGAATGGAAGTTCCGTAACAATATATTTACTTCTAATGCACATTCAATTATATATTTCAACATTCTCTTTCTAGACCTTTTAATTTAAAGAGTAATCAATTGAAACAGCAAACATACTATTTCAATAATAAGTCGGGACAAAACTTCTTTTTTTTTCATTTTACAATACATTTTCCTCTTTCAGAATTAGAAAAAATTTGTTCTCTTTGAATCAAAGGAAGATAAACACAGGAGAATAAATCAGATTCATCATTATTACTTAGTTTTAATGGTTCTTCTGTTCTCTCTCGGGGATTACTAGTGATATTCCTCGAGAGAAAACAGCTAAAAAATGAAATTGGAAACGATTATTTAGTCCCAGACTGTAATTCCAAAACTCTTCAGTTTCAATGAGTGGAGTTTGTTAATTAAGGTGAATTTGAATGTTCAAATGTGTGGACCTGATAAAAAAGAAGGCTTCTGCTCCTAGACTTAAAATACAATGATCGCTACCATTATAAAAAAGAAAAATCTTTAAATAAAAAAAGAATAATAAAAGTTCAAAATATATTACATTTTGGGAGATTTGCATTAATAATAGTGGTTATAATTCTTTTTTTTTAAATACAAATGGATACAAATACTTGGAGATAAACTTTGATGCATTTAATGTTAAAATGGTTTCTAATGAAAAGAAGCATACTGTCATTTATAGGGTCATCATTTAAAAAAAAATCAAAGTGCCTTTAAATACAATTATTATCTGTTATGGAAGGTAATTTTTGCAACAATGCTGCATTCTGACTTTCTGCAAATTACTACAGTTTTTACTTTTTTGAGATTTTTTTTCCTTCCTTAATTTGGTTTTTGAATAGAGGGTACTTAAATTTCTGTATTAAACACTTAAGACTTAAAGTCAGGGGAAGTAATAAATATTCCATTCCATTTTTCCATTTCAAAAATAATTATTTTTTTAATTTTTTTTTATTTTATTTTATATGCTTTGACTACCAACTTATATTCTGACATTTAAACTAATGTTACAATTTCCATTAGAACCAATCATTTCTAGAACACATAATCATGTTATAAAATTAATTATATGTTACCATATTATTATATTAATAATATAATAATATGGTAACATAATATTAGAAATATAATAATATAGTAACATAATAGCAGTAATATAATAATATAGTAACAAGAAATAATCATGTGACAATCATTTTATTTCCATACTATAAAATTTTTATTTGATTTAATTGCATTTTATTGGCAGTTATTTGAATTATTTAGAACTACAACTTTCCCATTGTGTCACGTTTATAGCCAAATCTTTTAATGCGAAATTAAAACAAATAGCACCATAATATTTTCTCAAGCTAAGATTCAATGGCAAGTCATCAGCCGAAGCAAAGATAGTTACTGTCGTACTACCAAATGTATTTCTTCCGTGTCAACAGGAAAGGAAAAGAAGGAAAGGGGTAAGCAGATATAGGTACTGTCCTACTTTCAAAAGTATATCTACCATCTCAACAGGGAGGAAAATATGGTAAGAGATAAGGAAAGATAGGTATTGTATTACTTTCAAAAGTATTTGTACTGTCACATCTGAAGGGAAATGAGGGTACCTTTTATCAACTGGAAGCAAACTTCTTTCCCGGTCAAAATCTCTAATTTGAAATGAAATGATAAGGTTAAGAGGGGATTTGAGAGAAAGTGATATGCATAGGCAAAATTTTACCGAATACAGAGATTGTGAATCAGTTTTAAATCCCTTAAATTTTAATGTATCGCATTAATAAAAAATGTTAATACAAAAAAATTGAATTGATAAATTATTTAATATTGGCACACACTCAAATTTCATAAAGAAGCTATGGAGGATTGGGAATTTTTATTATTATTATGAATATTAAGCCACAGGGAAAAATAATCTGATAAGGTTTACAGTAAATCAACAGCCTCTAACTTAAGAAAAAAAACTATTGGGTTGGCAACTAAGTAATTGCAGATTTCACTCATAGATGGCTTCAGTTGAATTTTTAGGTTTGCAGACGTAGTACAAATGTAAAACACATTTTGTTATTTGATAGTTGGCAATTCAGCTGTCAATCAGTCGAAAAAGTTTTTTGATCGGTTGCGTAGTTTTCGTTTGGCGTTCGTTGAAAAATGGAAAATCAAAAGGAACATTTTCGTCATATTTTGCTTTCTTATTTCCGCAAAGGGAAAAACGCATCGCAAGTTCATAAAAAGTTATGTGCTGTTTATGGTGAGGAAGCCTTAAAAGAACAGCAGTGTCAAAATTGGTTTGCCAAATTTCGTTCTTTTGATTTTTCCCTCAAAGATGAAAAACGCTCTGGTCGTCCAGTTGAAGTTGATGACGACCTAATCAAAGCAATAATCGATTCGGATCGTCACAGTACAACACGTGAGATTGCAGAGAAGCTTCATGTATCACATACATGCATTGAAAATCACTTAAAACAACATGGCTATGTTCAAAAACTCGATACATGGGTTCCTCACGAACTGAAAGAAACGAACTAAAGAAACGTAATGAAAATGATCCATTTTTAAAACGACTGATAACTGGCGATGAAAAATGAGTTGTTTACAACAATATCAAGTGGAAAAGATCGTGGAGCAGGCCAGGTGAACCAACTCAAACAACATCAAAAGCTGATATTCATCAAAAGAAGGTTTTGTTATCAGTTTGGTGGGATTACAAAGGAATTGTCTACTTTGAACTCTTACCACCCAACCAAATGATCAATTCTGATGTCTACACTGAACAACTAACGAAATTAAACAATGCAGTTGAAGAAAAGCGGCCCGAATTGACAAATCAAAAATATGTTGTATTCCATCATGACAATGCAAGGCCACACACATCTTTGGTCACTCGGCAAAAATTATTGGAGCTTGGTTGGGATGTTTTGCCACATCCACCATATAGTCCTGACCTTGCACCATCTGATTAATGTTTGTTTCTATCTTTACAAAACTCCTTGAATGGTAAAAATTGCAATAATGATGATGATGTCAAATCGTACCTGATTCAGTTTTTTGCTAATAAAAACCAGAAGTTTTATGAACGTGGGATTATGATGCTGCCTGAAAGATGGCAAAAGGTCATTAATCAAAATGGACAATACATTACAGAATAAAGTTATTTAGTTCCATGAAAAAATTGTCTTTGATTTCCTACAAAAATTCCGCAATTACTTAGTTGCCAACCCAATAGAACGCTAATGTAAAAAATGAATTAAAAGAGAGCTTGGTATATAACTTGGAAATAATCAAAATGAATATCTTATTGGTTAATAAAAGTTATTAGTCAATGATGAAGTCACGTCGTCATACTTGCCGTTCCCTCATCAATCTTTATCATTCCTTTAATGGATTTTTATTTTGTGCAGTATTTCGGAACATGGATGATAAGCTCCCTACTCTGGGATAAGATAAATGGAAGATGTTAATAATAGGGCAAATGGCATAGTGATTTAGATTGTATTTTTTTCTCCATAAACGTAACGACCATGAAAAGATAAGAAGAATCTTAAGAAATAGGTCATAAAGGTTCTATATTTCTGTTAACCCAGCACCATTTTTACCACACTTGAGATGGATGACGTATGTGTAATCTCGGCCGAGACTTAAACGACCACTCTCTTTAGTTCGTTTCAGAATCTATTCAGATTTACTATAGTTACTACATTCAAGAGATGAAGTAATCAAAATGTTCATGAGGAGAAATATGGTATTTCTCTAATGGGAACCATTTCTTCGATATATTTCCGACAGATTATTTTCCTTTATAAATTTATTAGATAGCTAAAATTTCGATTTATTCCAAGCAACAAGATCTTCGACATAATAGAAACAATCAGGGAAATGCACAGTTTAACAGATTGCCATCTAAAAGTTCCCCTGTGAATCGAAAACCTTCCCCTTCAAGCGGCGAAATCTGTTCTTGATATTCATTCTATTATTGATGAGCAATGTAAGCTAATTTAATAGACCTCTATGAATTTAGATTAAATGTATTTGGTTTCAGTGTAGTCATGCTAAATCTTGGAAATATTTTCACCGATTTCACAGATCACTATGGCGCAAGAAAAATTATTTTTTATTACATATCTAAATTCACCGCTTTCAATTAATTCTAATAGTTTGAAATAATATCATTAATATTTGCAATATTGTATGACATTATTATGATTAATATCTGCAATATTGTACAATATTGTATGACATTATTATGATTAATATCTGCAATATTGTACAATATTGTATGACATTATTATGATTAATATCTGCAATATTGTACAATATTGTATGACATTATTATGATTAATATCTGCAATATTGTACAATATTGTATGATATTAATATCTGAAATAATGTACAATATTGCTTGACATTAATATCATTAATATCTGCAATATTGTACAATATTGTTTGACATTAATATCATTAATATCTGCAATATTGTACAATATTGTATGACATTAATATCTGAAATAATGTACAATATTGCTTGACATTAATATCATTAATATCCGCAATATTGTACAATATTGTTTGACATTAATATCATTAATATCTGCAATATTGTACAATATTGTTTGACATTAATATCATTAATATCTGCAATATTGTACAATATTATATGACATTAATATTTGCAATATTGCGCAATATTATCTGACATTAATATTTCTAGAATTGTACAATATTGTATGGCATTAATATTCGCAATATTGTATAATATTGTAATTAGTTTTTTTCATTATAGAAACAGAATGAAACTTTTCTCATAAACGGTTAAGGTGCTACAATCCGATAATTTCTTTGTTATGTATCCGAGCTACGGACATTTTCTATCCCTGGCCATTAAGATCTCCTCTCTTGTGAATTTTTTCACAAAAATCATTTTGTATGTAATAGTGGCATTTGCCTTGCTTCCAATTTATTGCTTTATTATTTAGAGGATGCACAAGAAAAATAAACTTCTTCTAAATTGAAACAGCAAAAAAACTTTCTTATATCTTTGGCAGTATCTTCTCTCCTTAAGTATTCTTTCAACATGTAGCATAAATTTAGAATTTTTATTCATATATTGAAGACGAAAAATTCCAGTTATACTCTTGTTTAAAATGTTATTTCATTTAAAAACTCCCAAATACACCCTTGCTAAAGTCTACGCCTGTTTCATCTTGCAATACAACAAAAATGAATTCATTACTTTATGCTCACTAAATTAAATCCATAAAAGTTAATAAAAGAACAATTTACTTTCAAATGGCGCTAAAACATAAAATAAATTAGGTTCATTGCCATTGAGCGTCAAGAAAAAGCTTTTGATGACTACTTAGATTAAGATGTCCACGAAATGAATATTCTCTAAAATGCCTTCTGGACGAAGTCATTATAAGACGACAATTTTTCCCCAATGCAATTCCACGTTTGAAAAGATCATCTAATTATGTTTAATAGCTGCCATCAAAGAGAAAGTAAACTTTGTTTTGAATCAAGCAATAACATTTGTGAAGCATTTTGAAATGAGGAAAATGAAATTTTCGCTTCTTTTTTTCAGTATTTATGTAATCGCATGTAAATTTATATTCTGTATTATTTTCAGTATTCAGTATTTATAGTCAATCTTATGATGAATAAAAATTACAACTTATAATTATTTGTCTTTCTTAACTTTAACTATTTTTTCGTTTTGTTTACATAAATCTACGTTTTTAGTTGCAATTGACAATAGAATTTATAAATAATTATAATTGTTTTTGTAGAAAAACAATTTAGAAACTTTGTGCATTTGCATCCGATTCTTTCAAGTTTATCTGCTGATATACATATGCTTTAAGCATACAAACTTACAAAAATACGTGGTGTCCCAGGAGGTATGCAGCGTCTAATTTTAAAGATTCGGATAGAACACGTAAACACGAGTATCTTGCTGTATAACATGTAGGGTTCCCGAATACAGCGTCATAGTCTAATTATGCGAAGAACTTTAATTATGAATATGACAGTTTGTATTCCAATTTATGATGAATACGACGATTTCACAACATGGGTATTTCCCCAGATGATTATTGTCACGACAACATAAACAGCAGCACGACGATCAAAAGTACGCACGATAGATAAACAATTAGTGGTTTATGCTAGATGGCATTACACCTCATGGCACTCAGCGAAACTTCGATATCATAGCGGAACATTTTCACCTTAGACTGATTGTGCTGGATTCCATTACGAAAACAGACAATGTTATAGAATGGCCACCTTATTCCCCGAATCTTAACTCATGCGACTTTTTTATGGGAATGTTTGAAAAACACGGTGTATCTCCCATAGACCTCAGCATTGGACTACTTGAGAAAAGCAATCGAAATAGAGGTCAAAGAAATTTGAAGACATGTTTTTCAGAAAACAACTGCGAATTTCGATTCCAGACTTCGCCTTGTCAATTGTTCGAACGGCCAACATTTCGAAAATCTATTACGTTGAAAGTTCTTAATAAACACTAATTTACACTTGGTGTTTTTGTTTTTTTTCATTTTTTGAAGTTTTTATAACACAGGCTTCATATATTAATTAGACTATGTCGATATATTCTGGGACTCCACATGTTATACATCAAAACAATCATCTTGATTTGTTCTACCCGAATCTGCAAATATTAGAAGCTGCGCACTTTGTGGGACACCCTGTATATTTTATATTAATTATTAATAAAATTACTAAAGAAAGAAAACAAGATTATTTTATACTTATGGAATAATACACCATTTTTTTAAAGAAGCGAAAATAAGCTTTACTTCTCACAAACTTTTTCAAGTATTTAGAGATCTAGATAACTGCATGCTGCCTATAAAGTATATTCTAGAAATTAGCTTTAAAAGTCCTTTAAAAAAAATTGTAATTTTTAATGTCTGAAGTGCACTTTTTCTTATGCAGCATTTAGAATTAAGAAAGTCATTTGGTAAAAAAGAGTTATCAGAAACGATGATAAAAGTAAGCACCGGTGAATTCTTAGTGACTTGGAAAGCATTGTTTAAGAAATTGTTGATTTTTTGTTCACCTTTGTAAGAAGAAAGAATAAAACATTATCGTCATTTTTATTGTTTTCAGCGTTATTTTCAAAAGCTTGCTTATGTTAATCGTAGTTATAATAAGAAATATGAAATCACATATTTCCAAAATTTTATCATTAATACCTCCATCGTTTATTTATAAGATAAATTGCAAATTGATAAAATTCTTAGATATATAGGATATAAGAGTTGTGAAAAAGATTCAATTTTCGTTTTTGAACTTCCTCCAGAAACCCAAAATAATATTCTCAATTACCTCTAACAATCTTTTACTCTAATAATAAGGGGCCGCGGCAGCCTGTTGGTAAAGTCTCGGCTTTAAAACAGGAGGGATTCAGCTTCGGGGCCCGATTCCGCAGAAGAAACGACGTGTAAGCGGGCCTGGCGCACGCCAACCCCGTCCGGGCAAGATTCCCTCCCGCCGGCGCTGTGTGGAGAGAGGCGCCGACCCAAGCGCCTTCCTCGCCATCTGACAGTGCTCAAAATTACGAGGGCCATCCCGAAATTACCCTAGTGTCACGTTAAAACGGGACGTTAATATAACTAAATTAAACTAGTCTTATAACAATCTTCTCAATTACCTTTTTTATCGTGGGATATTTTGGAGAAGGGTTTTAGTACATAAAAAACTATATTTTAAATATTTGGAATAATTTATTGTATGACAGGCAGTGAAATTAAATCTAAAGATGAAGTAACATATCGTAATGATATCCATTATTTTAATTCAAATTAAGAGTTGAAATTTTTATAGAATCTACTAGGAGATCATGCACACATTAACTTTCACGAATGGAAATAGATTATTAGTAGTGATTTGATGCTGTCTGATTTCAAGCATGGAAGAAAAAAATAACACTGATTTCGAGGACGGAAAAAATAACATATACAGAGGGATCTGAAGATGATGATCTTGATTTTGTCCAATAATAAGTGGATGTTGAGATGAAGATAAATCTTTCTTCGAATCATTTATATTGTTACGAATCCTTGATGCGGATTCCCAGCATAGTGGGTTCCATAGGAGATCCCAGAGCTTGGCGACAAACTTGGCGACCATTTGGCGACTGTGGCGCCAAAATAGACTATACCCGAAACATCAAGAGTTTTCCCGATCTGTCCAGTAGGAATGGAGATACGCCTCGAACGTTCCTGATTGGTTGAGAGGCTTCTAGCCCCGCCTCCTAAGACCTATAAAAGGAGCTGCCGGGGAGTGACGGTGAATTGAGTTGAGAACCAGTGGAGTCGAAGAGTAGTCGGAAGCGAAAGAGTAGTCGTCGTGGTGAACCAGATCGGAGTCGTAGTTGTGAACCAGTGGTGAATTGAGTAGTCGGAAGCGACAGAGAAGAGTGGTCGTGGACCGGTGGAGTCGTCGTCGTAGTCGGAACCGACGGTAAAGAACTGGTCTTCCAGAGATAAGCAGAGCAGAGACTGAGTGAAGCTATTGCTGAACTAAGCTGTGTGCTACTGTCTGCAGTAAAGTCTGTTGTATGCTATTTTGTTGTATGCTGTTTTGTATGGTGCTGTTGTATGCTGCACTTCTCGGCTGAAGATAATCGTCTTTTGTGCTGTATATAGTTGCCGTCTTTGTGCTGTCCTGTGTGTCTTCGTGTAAATAAACATCGTGGTTTTATTTTCTACTGCCGCCTGGTGATTGAGCGTTCTTCACACCATATAACTTCCACTATCCAAATGAACCCCGGAAATTTCGCAACAATATATATATTTTAATAAATTACATAAAAGTTAATTTTCTGAAGACCCGTTAATCTTAAATCTGAGTGATTGTTGGTATTGACGTTAATCAATTTAACCTAGCAGATTTGCAGACCAGAAAATGAATATTACCACAAAGAAAAAATACATCACAATTAAAGAGGGATCTGAAGATGAGGATCTTGATTATATTGAGTAATAAGGAGATGTCTTTGAGAGGAAGTAAAAAACTTAACTCGAATAATTTATATTTTGATAAATCACATTGAAGGTGTCTTTATGAAGACCCTTTAATCGTAAATCTGAGCGATTGTTGGTGTTAACGTTAGTCAATACAACATGGCAGATTTGCAGATCAGAAATTGAATAATACTATAAAGGGAAATTACATTACTGTGACTGACAATATATATATTGAAAATAGATTACCTTGATGATTAGGTTTTCAAAGGTACTTTGATAACACGTGTCCTGATTACCATTAAGTAGGTTTGTGTTCCTAATTGTACACTTATTAAAAAGAACCATTTTAATTTATATCAGAATTTCAAGCTTAAAAATATTTTACTGGCAGTAACTTTTATGTAAATTTATGCATGGGGGATTTGATTGAAATGAAATAACATGAAGAAGTAAATAGCAATGGTTCATATGAAAAGTTTGGTAGAGTGTGTACTTTAAAATACATTTACTACTTTTAAAGTTATTGTTTCACTTTAACCCTTAACTGTGGAGGTGCGATCTAGCAGACCACTGAAGATGGACTTTCAGTCACCCTTATTCTATTTTTAGCCCAATCGAACGGATAGACCCTAAAGCTTCCTGTTTCGTGAACTTGACAACATTCACTATACGTGCACTTTTTCAGTCGGTTTCGGCGGCCGCTTTTTTAAATATTTCAGCTATCTCTTAACGCGACGCCTTTGAGACCTCACCTCCCTTTTAGTGTTCCGGTTTTATACGAGACTTAGCAGATGGTTCTAAAACTTTGTGCTCGAAACATCATTCAACATGTTGGCCCTTGTTACAGCGACTTTTAAATGAAGAAGAAAGTGATTTTTGAGAATACAGATAATTTTTTCATTGAAAGTTATCATTCGGCTGATTCTGATGTGTATGTTAATATATAATTTTTACACTGATAATATATTTTAAAAAAAAATTCTGAAATATATTAATATACCAAGAGATATATCTATAGAATTTATAGGCTGATTTTTATAATTGTACTTAATCTGTATGTTTAAAATACCCTCGGCAATGCCAATTGAAAAAGGTCAATTTTACCAATTGTCATTTTTTTTATTTTTCACATAATTGTTGAATTTTCCTTTATATTATTTTGTATATATCTTTGTATACTGGAAAAATAAATATGATTTAAAAAATAATAAGTAATATATTTTTTTAAGAATATCATTGGTTGTAACCTGTAATTTTAGAAGAAAATGTATGTTCCAACGCAATTACTTTTTTCAACGATAATATATTTTGAAAAAATTCTAAAACATATCTATATAACAAGAAAAATATCTGCTGAATACGTTACCAGATTTTCATACTAATACTTTTATTAGAAAATTTAATATGAGCGTAAAGATAATGCGGTCTCGTAGACCGCACCTCCCCAGTTAAGTCCTAAATTTTCATCTCCCCAGTGAAGGGTTAATATAACAGGTCAGTTATTTTTTTTTGTTTTAGTTTGAAGTTTCATTTTAAAGTCATAAATTATGTTACTAACGACTGAAGACATGAATTGCATTTTTGGATAGCGTGAGTACCATGTATTTGAACTCACGCACAAATGTTCACTTTCCCAGTCAATAAACCAGCTTCTTATAATTGCATTTGAATTCCTGCACATGCATGTTTTGATACAAGGAAAATTGGAAAGCTGGCATTAACATTTTAATTGCTTTTATTTTAAAGGTGTGCACACATGGACAAGACTTACAGATACAAACACAAACACACAGTCACTTACAAATTGAAGGTATACATAGACAAATATTCTGAAAAAAATATGCTGGAGAAAACTTTCAGCACGGCGACGTGCCTCAACATTTCAACGCCAAATCTGCACAATCGAATCTAATCCCTTCTCTTGCAAAACAAATGCTTACTTTTTCTTTTTTCACCAAATGCTACTTTTGTTACACGCTATTAAAATTTAGTAGGGTGTTAACCTGCATGCATGGTGAATTATTAAACGAGATTCAAACTAAAATCGCTGAGCCTTGAAGCATTAAATAAAAACTGGAGATAAGAAATTTTCAATTCTAAATTACTGAAAATTTGAAGCCACTTTCGAAATATAGAGGGTGCTTAAAATGCGGGAATACATTCATGTCATTTTATTCTTGTTTCCAGTGAATATATTTACAAAAAACTAAATCTCAAAACATATGTCACAATGCACAGGGTTAGCAAGAAATAAGTTATCCAATTCAGAGGGCTCTTAAATGTTCTATTGGTCGAAATAAGATAAAATTTGAACTACAGATTATTCCGATGATGCACTTACATTTATTAATTAAAAAATTAGTACACAAATTCACCAATAGATGGAGCTATAACACGAATGGTATTCATTTGCATTTATTGAAAATATGAAACATAATTTGCTTTACAACGCATGCCTATTATCATTTTTATTTGGATAAAAAGAAGGCGGATTCTGCACGAACATTAGTTTCGTCTCTGTTCGTCATGCCTATGTTCCAAGAAAATCGCCCTACAGGTGAAATTGTTCTACCAGTATCAACAAAACTCCGTCACAGCTCTAAAGGAATTCCGTCGTACGAAGCAGATACGGAGAGGTCCAATGTCTGCAAGTGCCCTACTCAAGATGATGCAGAAATTTTTTTTAAAAAAAATCAAGGCAACTTGGAATTCGACATTGGTAGAGGACGGAAAAAATCCCGTTTTCCAGCGTCAAAAATTTTGCGACCGGGACATAGAGGTCCATAAAACTTTTGCACTTCAATAAGTATGGTACAATCACAACAGTTTACACAGGTACCAGTTACTTGCTCGAATGGTGGTCGACACAACTTGGCCACGGAACATTCTGTGGACTGTTGAAGCCCACTTTTGCCTCAATGGGCAAGTTATTAGAATTTGGGCAGAGGAAAACCCTCACGTTATCCAGGAAGAACTCTTGCATCCTGAAAAAGTGACAGTATGGTGTTACAGCTACCTTTATCATTGGACCGTATTTCTTTAAAGAGAAAAACCTGTTCCGTCACAGGACAACGGTACCATGATATGCTGAAGGATTTTGTGATCCCAACTCTTCTACAGCGTGCACCACCTCATATTGATCATCTTGTAAAGCGATTGTTAATACAGCATTTCACAGCAGCATGAGTTATCAGTCGTCATTTCCCAATAGCATGGCCTCCTCGCTCGACGGACTGTACTCCTTGCCACTTTTGGTTGTGGGGTTATTTGAAGGATAATATCTACCGTCAAAGACCATCATCTCTACCAGATCTGAAGGACAATATTCGACGCCATATTCTTAATATTCCGGCAGACTGACTCCGGCCATCTATAGAAAATATGGTTCTCCGGCTAGAACATATCATTTAAAATGAAGAACATATTGAACAATTTTAATTTTACTTTATTTAACAGTTATAAACCATATTAAATGGTTTTATGTGTATTACAATGCCACCTAAGGGTGAATTTTTGTACTATTTTTTATTTAATAAATGTTACACGCATCATCTTAATAATCTGTAGTTCAATTTTTATCACATTTGGATCAGTAGAAAGCATTTTTGACCCCTCAGAAGTAGGTAACTTATTTCTTGCTTACCCTGTATTTGCCTTATTAACTACACGTAAACAGATATTTAAAAGAAGATAATAAAAATTCCCAGCATTAGATAAATGTATTATTAATATATTAACCATAACCGTCACACACTTATTGGTGATTACACATAAACACCAGTTAATATATTTCACCTCAGCAATACATATAATTGGCTTACATTAAAAATTTATTTTCATTTTTTAATGTTCAATTTTTTATTGTCTTAATTCATATTTTCACATTCTTTTAAAATTATTTCCAACTTTCAATTACATATTGTTCATTCTCCGATTCGGAAACCACCGCGATTTTGCGCATGCGTCACGAGGCATTCTTTCGTTATAAAAGTAGTAAGAAGCGTTTGAAAGGAGATGTTTATAGTTTACAATAGGGTGAATTCGCCTTATTCGTGTAATTACAATACTTAACAACCATTCATCGTTTCTGCGAACAACAGAACGTAATGGTCTGTGGTAAAGTCTCCGCTTTGAAACCAAAGGATTTCAGGTTCGAAACCCGATTCAACCAGAGAAGCGTCGTGTAAGCGGGTCTGCTGCACGCACAATCATCCTTCCGGTGGTGTGATGTGGAAGGTCAGAAAGGATGGGTACCAACTCAAGCATCGTCCTCGTCATCTGACGGCGATCCAGAGTTACGAAGTTCGTCTCAAAATAGCCGTATTCTTTACTTTAAACGAGATTTTAATATAACTGATCTTATCTAAAACATTTGCATGTAACCTTAATGACGTGCAGTCGTGGGGAAGAGCTAATCTCGGGTCCTGAAACATAACGTACAGTACCAAAATTTTTGTTATTGTTAAAAACCTTGCTCCCAGATTTCTTTCCGATCGAAAACTTAATAATAAGTACATTCTTTACAATTAGTGTAAAGGATAAAAACAATAAAAGTATATTGCTTCTTTAATCAAACCACTATTTTGGACAAAATAATTTTTAACAAAAGTCAAATTCAAAATGGTTGTAAATTAATTATCATCAAGTAAACATTTTTGAGATACATGTAAAACATATAAGTAAAAAAAAATGCAAATGAAGTTACAAAAGAAAGTCTGGAGAACGAACGATTGATTTTTCATCAAAATAATTCCATTCATTTGCAACGTAATATCAAAGCATGTATCCCATTTTCTTTAGAATACATGTTTTGGCATGTTGACATGAGCCATAAAATTAGAATTCTACTAAAGAAAATATAGTTTATAGTATCGATTCCATAAATGAAACAGTAGCTTCCAGATATTAGAAAAACATAATAAAATCATTGTGGAACAAAGCATTTTTTTTTCTGATTCATTAGCACACCAAAGCATTTTTTTTTTCTTCTTTTTCCTTGAATCGAATATTAGTTTGTTTAATTTAAAAAACAAAAACAAAAATACATGCTAATTTAAGTACTTGGAACCTGTTCAGAGAAAATGTTAGTTTGCATTCCTTTTGAAAATTGCAATATGCATTTTTGATACTTCATTTAAAATTTGCTTTTTGCAAATGCATATGTAGTTATTGACAGTAATAAAAAATCCTTATTAAAACCGTTAAGGTACCCTAACAAGTTCTAATTTCACACATAAGGTCGATTTTCACTAAAAATGACACTTTTTAAAATTTTTTTTATTGGATAGACCAGTCTTTGACCTTCCCAAAACAGTTTAGTTTTTTCTCTACTTTAATTAGAATTTAAGATATTAATATTTTCGTAATGATTGGTAAACCGGAAGTGGGCAATTAAATAACTGGAAGTACCGATTTAAAGGGCCAAAAACATGTTAAAAATTTATATAAACACATATTTAGTTTTAATTACTGAAAAAAGTTTCCACGGAAAAGTGCAAAATGCCAATGAGAGTTTCAACGGTGTTTTGTGGAAATTTGTAACTAAAGATGTGTTTGTTGAGCTCCGAATCTTCAGATTAGGGCCATTTATGTCTGTAATACATTTTTACGAAGGGTTTTTAGGATTACTGAATTTTCTTAATGTTATTGGAATGTATCCTAGTGCAAATGCAGTTAGAGATTTGCTGATCTCGACAAATACAGAATAAATGAATCTAGGTGGCATTCACTGCCAAATGCAAAAATTGCCTTAAAAAAATAAAATGTTTGAAAAAGGAAAAATATTAAAATCTGAAGAGGAAGAAAGTCTAACCCTATAAATGTGGTGAATTTTAAGTATGTACATACATAATTTATTATTAAAACATGTTACTATATACTTTAGATTATTTATTTTTATAATTATCGTTTTTATTTATTATTATAACCAAACTCTTGTATTCATTCACTTGAGAAAACTGTTATTTATTTTGATATAAATTTTGTTCGGATGAGAGTAATAGTTTTTAGTGTAGCCAGTTTGAAGTTTTTTTAAGAATTTGCTTAAATTTATGCTATTAAATGCCAATTTTCAAAAATTATTAATGTTTATTTCAAATATTGACATTATGTTGCAAATCTTTAATAGCTTTAAACCCAGAAATATGGTTAAAGTTTGGCTGCACCAAATTTTTCTAAAAAAATGCTCCGAAAGTGTTCGGATACCTTAAGGAATCTATGTTTTTTTCTTTCAAATACATTAAAAATGTCAAGCTATTAGGGGAAAAAAATCCCATTATTATAGTTTGCTTTTTCTCGTCGTATTTAAGATGATTATAATATATTAATTTGAAACAACTTTAGAGATCATCTAAGTCTTAGAGAATAACGTGTCATAGAGAACTTTAAGTATTCTGAATGGGTGGATAATTTCTTTTCATTTTCTGTGACACACAATGATTTCAACAAAGAGCAGTCAAAACCACAATATGATATATGATAAAGAAAACACTCGACTTCCAAAAAGATATTGTCGATGTCGATTTTTTTTTGATAGAGTACTTAAAGAATAGGAAAGTAATGTCTGAGGACACAAAAAAAGCACTAATGGGAAAAAGAATCAAGTAACCCACTCTGTCCTTTCATGATGTCCTTCTAATGGCGGGAAATAACTAAGACGAATTGTTCTTTCTCATTTGTCACTAAACATTCGGCATTTTATCGGACATTTATTCATAGCAGTTATTTCTTCTCTTACCTTGGAAATTGGTCAAGGAGGGTCAAGGTCGTCAATGCAAATAAGGCCTTTTACGGATTAAAACGATTTTTTAAATCCCCACTACTATAAAGAAATACAATATAAATACAATATAATACAAAATAAAGTAGCCATTTTCGCAAGAAAAATTCTGCTAGACATTCTTAGTGGGATAGAAATCATCAATGTTTGGAGAAGAAGATATAACTTCGAGATATATAAAATCTATAGACAGCCAGATATTATAAAGTTCATAAAAATAAATCGTATGAACTGGGTGGCTCGTATATATGGAATGGATGATGATTCCATATTTTAAAAAAAAATTCTTTTACATAAACCTCTAACAAGTAGGAATTCGGGTAGAACGAAAATGAGATGGATGGAGTCAATAGAGACAGACTTCCTGTCTCTCCAGGAAAGAAACTGGCACGCAAGTGTCAGAAACGGAATGCGATGGGACATAAAAAGAGGAAGGCACTGGGCCACCCTAGGCTGTCAAGCCAAATATGATGATGTTGGTAATATTGGAAATTAAAAGAAATATTGTGATCACTCTTTTATTTTAATTATTTTACTTCAGTAATAAAATAATACCCGCTGACAATGAATGTATTTAATTTTGTATGAATAGAAACACTTAAGTTTGATAAATAATGATTAAAGAAAATATTTTAAATGATTTGCAACAGAATTCTTGTGACTAATAAATATAGAGTTCAAATATGACAAAATTGAGAGTAATGCCATTTCATTGGCTTCTGTAATAGCTGTGATAAAACTTGAACTCCTTCACTATTGGTTTCATTCCCTTGCAAATATATAAATTTAAAATAATATTTTATCAATTTAAAATTAACACATTAATTGATACAAAATTATTTTTATTTGACAACCAATTAATTTGACAACATACATGAGTGAATGTATATACATTAAAAAATATAAACATATTGATTTGAATAAAAAGAGAATAAAATCGTTGCGGCCCATTATATTGATCGCTTACATATTCCCCATCTTAACTCCAGAAAGAAAACAAAAAAGGTCTTAAAAATTACTCTAAGTATAGTAAAATAGCTGCACTGCACACTACGTAATGCGCATAGCTATAGTGTGAGCTGGTGGCAAACTACAGAATAAGAGTTCCTATTTCGAAAATGATGTAACATTCTGATATGCAAATGATTGATTCAAATACAGTTTTTTAAAGGTTGTAGAATTTTTATTTCATACAGTTTTTAATTTACTATTTTTTAAAACATCATAAACGCTAGATATTAAAAATTCTGTTTATTTATTTATTTCTTGAATTTAAAATGCTAATTATTAAAATTAAACCTTACTGGCAGTTTTAGCTTGAAACATTGTCATTTCCTCTGATTACGCATATCTTTAGATGCACTTTTTTTATTTATTCCTCAAAAAGATTTTAACCCTTAACTGGAGAGATGAAAATTTAAGACTTAACAGGGGAGGTGTGGTCAAGGAGACCGTAATTTCTTCACATTCAAATTAAACTTTCTAATAATAGTATTAATATGAAAATTTGCCAATATATAAGGTAATTTTCTTGATACATAAATATGTTTTAGAAATTTTTTAAAATATAATATCATTGAAAAAATTAATTGCGTTGGAACATACATTTTCTTCTCAAATTACATGTTACAACAAATAATATTCTTAAAAAAATTACTTATTATTTTTTAAAATCATATTTATTTTTCCAGTATACAAAGATAAATAGAAAACAACATAAACGAAAATTCAACAATTTTATGAAAAAAAAATGACAATGTGTAAAATTTACCCCCTTTTATTTTCCTTGATTGATTTTTGAAGGCATTTTAAAAGTACAGGTTAAGTTAAAGTATAAAATTCAGCCTATAAATTCTGTAGATATTTCTATTGGTATATTAATGTATTTTGGAAATTTTTCAAAATGCATTATCACTCGAAAAATTAATTATATTTGTACATACTCATCAGAATCAGCCGAATGAGAACTTTCATCAAAAAAATCTTCTGTACAATTATCCTCATCACTAAAATCACTTTCTACTTCATTTGAAAGTCTCCGGAGCTCTGCTTTATAACGAGGGTTTATAGGTGGGATGATGTTTAGGGCCATCTGCTAAGCCTTGTATAAAACCAGAGAAGTGCGGGACAGAGAAGAGGCATCGCGCCAAGAAATGGCTGAACTAGTTTAAAAAGCATCAGCTGAAACCAGCTGAAAAAGTGCACGCGTAGTAAAGGTCACGTAACTGGAAGTTACAAGGTCAATCCATTCGATTGAGCTAAAAATATAATAAAGGGAACCGAAAGTGCATCTTTAGAAGTCTGACAGACCATACCTCCCAAGTTAAGGGTTGATTAAAATTTTTGTTTTGGCCAGATATAAAGTTTGCAAGTTTGTTTATATTAGTAAAATGAAATTAATCTTTCCTTTATAATGTAATATAATTGTTTAAATATCTATGCAAAAACATAATTCAAAATTTTCATCTTTATTTTGGTTACTAACTCTTAAAATGTGAAGAATAATTGTTTGTCTCTGACTGAAATCCGGGAAACAAAAGCAACGTTTCTATTTTTTGAAATATGTTAAATTAGTTTCAAGTTCAATTCGTTAATTAATCATAAAATTATCATTATCAATCTGTCATAAGATTATCATTATCAATCAATCATAATATTATCATTATCAATGAGTCATAAAATATAATTATCAATCAATCATAAAATAAAATTATCAATCAATCACAAGATTTTCATCGTTATTTAATCAAAATATTGTGAAAAAACTGCTGACACACTATAATGTTCAATTTTGAGTTACGAATTGGTATTAAATATTTTGACATCAAAATTCTAATTGTGAAATTTATAAATTTGTTTTGAATTTTATGAAGAAGCAAACAAAACTGATTGGTCCTTTTTTAAGTGAAAGAAAGTCATAATTAAACAAAGACAATCAATGGTAAGTTTCACATAGAACTTTATAAATTTATATTAAAAATTTAAATTCAAATATTTCTGATATTTTAACATTCTTAAATCAAAAGAGGTATCATTTGCAAGGTTTTCGAACTGGCCCAAATTCCTTTTCATTTCCTTTAAATAGCTTAATGTCAATGAAAGCAATGACGTACTGTTTTAGTTTGAAAGTACTTAGTGTACTCGTATTTTCAATAAAATGTGAGTTCCAGAGAAAACCATTACCTTGAAAATCGGTATTCATGAAATTGCAAAAGCTCTTCTGAATATGTAAGCTACGAAGCAATCAGTCTCAGTTTCGATTTCCATTTACATCTGAAAGCCGTAATCGAAACTACATGCTAATAATGCGTAATTTGAATTCTTTGATATGCATTTGCATTATTTTGCCATGCCATTAGACTTGTTCTACTTAAGTTGGATATTTGCACGAAACGGACGGCGCTGTATTCTTGATTTCACGATTTATTTGAAGGAAAGAAATTGCAAATGAGAGGAAGTACTTTCACTGATTTTAGATTTGAAAAGGGCTCATTGTGATTTATCTTGAATATTGGACGTGCTTTAAATATTTTCAACAAATTAGAGTTGATAAATCGATGCAGTTATTGTTCAGCCATTTTACTTGTAGATTCTTTTAATAGTGGAACTGAAATCAGAATTAAAATAAAGAAACAACTTAAATATCTTAATTAGTTGATCTAAAATCTTTATACAAAAAAATCCACTTTTTATTAATGATTTATTACCTGTAAATCGGTATTCTTATCGCCTGCGTCAAAACATTTATGGGCAGCAAAAATATCTTTTTTTTCTAATTTTTGTTTAGTTTATTATAATTATTTTCCTAATCTTTTCACAGTATTAACGAATATATCTCAGAAGAATTAAAAAGTTCAGACATTTGACTTGTCAATTCTTTTAATAGTGGAATTGATATCAGAATTAAAAAAAAAAAGAACCATCCTAAATATCTTAATTAGGTGATCTAAAATCTTTATACAAAAAATTCCACTTTTTATTAATGATTTATTTCCTGTAAAGTGATATTCTTATCAATTGCGTCAAAAACATTTGCTGGCAGCAAAAATATCTTTTTTTTAAAAAAATTATCGGTACATATACAGATACGCAGTAATAATGAAAGGGCATGAAATTATTTCTTTACTTTTCATCCCATTTTAAATATAATGAAATTCTATATTTTATTTCAAGATTCTTATTCCAATTTATGAAATACTTATTTTAATGAAAGTTGTTTAACTGTTTCTTTCTTTAAAATGAGTGCTTTGACACTTTCCTGCTCACTTCTGACTTACCTTATAGACATGATCAAAAATAAATTCATTTTGACATTAATAGTAGAAAATTTAAAAAATAAATAAATAAAATGAGCCTAATTCAAGATCAGACAATGAAAAATTGAAATTTTATTGGAAATTTATATTAGCCAAAAATATTATATAATATCATCATATCTGCTTTTCAATATTTCTGAACACTGTATCATGAAAATACCTTAACACTATTGTTGATCAGTTTATGCTAATAGGGCAAATTTTATAATATTTAGAACCAAAGTTTTGAGATTTAACACGTATTTTACTAAGAAAAGATTCATGATTCCACAGAAAAAACTCCACAATTCATGAATACTAACGATCACAGCTATGCTGTGAGAGGAAAGATAAGGAGACTATTGAGATTAAGCAATATTCACATTTGGAATTTGAATTATTTAGTCAAATAAGTCAGTTTTAACAATTGACTTCTTGATAAGAACAAATTTTTAATTGTATAAAAAATATATATTCTGGAAATGTGCAAAAGTAACTGAGTATCTATCTATATGTTAAAATATTACTAATAAAGAATTCAAATAAACAACTATTCATCTAAATAAATCGTCAATTCGTAACTTCAATCAAAATATACTTTTAGTGAGTTCAGATTATCAACCAGTTTTTATCGTGGATCATAGTCAACTTTGAATTAATCCGCTAAAGTACAACTTTATACTTTTAATCCAAACAGCTTTGGCACATGAGTCGAGGTTCATGATAAAAAGAGGCATGACATTTTTATCTTTGTCAAAGTGGCCTAGATAGCCCTTCCAATAGAAATCTTTTTGTTATATGGAGATAAGTTGCCTTTCCAGCGAACTTACAGATGCCTCGGGATTTCATAATGTCTTGCTCTTAAACTATTATCTCTTTTATTATCATTTATTTCTAGAAATCTTATTGCTCAAAGGAAGAAAGTTACCTTCCTTGAGAGCTTTCAGATTCTTCAAGATTTCATAATGTTTTGCTCTTTGATCATTATCTCTTTTATTACCATTCATTTCTAGAAATCTTATTGCTGAATGGAGAGAAGTTGACTTCATACATAGCTTTCTGATGCCTGAGGATTTCATTAATGCTTTGCTCTTAGATCATTATCTCTTTTATTAACATTCATTTCTAGAATTCTTATTGCTGAATGGAGAGAAGTTGACTTCATACAGAGCTTTCTGATGCCTGAGGATTGCATTAATGTTTTGCTCTTAGATCATTATCTCTTTTATTACCATTCATTTCTAGAAATCTCATTGCTCAAAAGATGAAGTTACCTTACTTGAGAGCTTTCAGATTTTTCAAGATTTCATAATGTTTTGCTCTTTGATCATTATCTCTTTTATTACCATTCATTTCTAGAAATCTTATTGCTGAATGGAGAGAAGTTGACTTCATACAGAGCTTTCTGATGCCTGAAGATTGCATTAATGTTTTGCTCTTTGATCATTATCTCTTTTATTAACATTCATTTCTAGAAATCTTATTGCTGAATGGAGAGAAGTTGACTTCATACATAGCTTTCTGATGCCTGAGGATTGCATTAATGTTTTGCTCTTTGATCATTATCTCTTTTATTAAAATTCATTTCTAGAAATCTTATTGCTGAATGGAGAGAAGTTGACTTCATACAGAGCTTTCTGATGCCTGAGGATTTCATTATGTTTTGCTCTTAGATCACTATCTCTTTTATTAAAATTCATTTCTAAAAATCTTATTGCTGAATGGAGAGAAGTTGACTTCATACATAGCTTTCTGATGCCTGAGGATTACATTAATGTTTTGCTCTTTGATCATTATCTCTTTTATTAAAATTCATTTCTAGAAATCTTATTGCTGAATGGAGAGAAGTTGACTTCATATATAGCTTTCTGATGCCTGAGGATTGCATTAATGTTTTGCTCTTTGATCATTATCTCTTTTATTACCATTCATTTCTAGAAATCTTATTGCTGAATGGAGAGAAGTTGACTTCATACAGAGCTTTCTGATGCCTGAAGATTGCATTAATGTTTTGCTCTTTGATCATTATCTCTTTTATTAACATTCATTTCTAGAAATCTTATTGCTGAATGGAGAGAAGTTGACTTCATACATAGCTTTCGGATGCCTGAGGATTGCATTAATGTTTTGCTCTTTGATCATTATATCTTTTATTAAAATTCATTTCTAGAAATCTTATTGCTGAATGGAGAGAAGTTGACTTCATACAGAGCTTTCTGATGCCTGAGGATTGCATTAATGTTTTGCTCTTTGATCATTATCTCTTTTATTAAAATTCATTTCTAGAAATCTTATTGCTGAATGGAGAGAAGTTGACTTCATACAGAGCTTTCTGATGCCTGAATATTGCATTAATGTTTTGCTCTTTGATCATTATCTCTTTTATTACCATTCATTTCTAGAAATCTTATTGCTGAATGGAGAGAAGTTGACTTCATACATAGCTTTCTGATGCCTGAGGATTTCATTAATGCTTTGCTCTTAGATCATTATCTCTTTTATTAACATTCATTTCTAGAATTCTTATTGCTGAATGGAGAGAAGTTGACTTCATACAGAGCTTTCTGATGCCTGAGGATTGCATTAATGTTTTGCTCTTAGATCATTATCTCTTTTATTACCATTCATTTCTAGAAATCTCATTGCTCAAAAGATGAAGTTACCTTACTTGAGAGCTTTCTGATTTTTCAAGATTTCATAATGTTTTGCTCTTTGATCATTATCTCTTTTATTACCATTCATTTCTAGAAATCTTATTGCTGAATGGAGAGAAGTTGACTTCATACAGAGCTTTCTGATGCCTGAAGATTGCATTAATGTTTTGCTCTTTGATCATTATATCTTTTATTAACATTCATTTCTAGAAATCTTATTGCTGAATGGAGAGAAGTGGACTTCATACATAGCTTTCTGATGCCTGAGGATTGCATTAATGTTTTGCTCTTTGATCATTATCTCTTTTATTAAAATTCATTTCTAGAAATCTTATTGCTGAATGGAGAGAAGTTGACTTCATACATAGCTTTCTGATGCCTGAGGATTGCATTAATGTTTTGCTCTTTGATCATTATCTCTTTTATTAAAATTCATTTCTAGAAATCTTATTGCTGAATGGAGAGAAGTTGACTTCATACAGAGCTTTCTGATGCCTGAGGATTTCATTATGTTTTGCTCTTAGATCACTATCTTTTTTATTACCATTCATTTCTAGAAATCTCATTGCTCAAAGGATGAAGTTACCTTCCTTGAGAGCTTTCAGATTCTTCAAGATTTCATAATGTTTTGCTCTTTGATCGTTATCTCTTTTATTACCATTCATTTCTAGAAATCTCATTGCTCAAAGGATGAAGTTACCTTCCTTGAGAGCTTTCAGATTCTTCAAGATTTCATAATGTTTTGCTCTTTGATCATTATCTCTTTTATTAACATTCATTTCTAGAAATCTTATTGCTGAATGGAGAGAAGTTGACTTCATACATAGCTTTCTGATGCCTGAGGATTGCATTAATGTTTTGCTCTTTGATCATTATCTCTTTTATTAAAATTCATTTCTAGAAATCTTATTGCTGAATGGAGAGAAGTTGACTTCATACAGAGCTTTCTGATGCCTGAGGATTTCATTATGTTTTGCTCTTAGATCACTATCTTTTTTATTACCATTCATTTCTAGAAATCTCATTGCTCAAAGGATGAAGTTACCTTCCTTGAGAGCTTTCAGATTCTTCAAGATTTCATAATGTTTTGCTCTTTGATCATTATCTCTTTTATTACCATTCATTTCTAGAGATCTTATTGCTGAATGGAGATAAGTTACCTTCGTACAGATCTTTCTGATGCCTGAGGATTTCATTCTGTTTTGCTCTTAGATTATTATCGCTTTATCACCATTCATTCCTAGATATCTTTAGTAATGTTAGTCAAAATGTAATGTAAGTAGAATGTTCTCTAGGGAAGTTGCTATATCCTAGAGAATTTTCTAATGCCTCAGGATTTCATAATATTTTTCTCTTAAATTATTATTTATTTTATTACAATTATCGAATCATGTTGGGAAGCCAGTTAATTTTCAACCAATTTAAGTTATAATGGTTCAATAACGAGGGACTTTTTTCAACTCTGCGGACCACTAAAAATATATAAATAGAGAATAAAATGAATTTAGGACTAAAAGCTATATACAAACATGAATAATTTTTGTTATAATCTAGAGAAGATTGAGGCACACTAATAATGTGCGGGCCAGGTTTCTGATTTTTTCTTTCAATGCTGTTTTTGAATTCGGGAGTTTCAGTTTTCTAACCAGTTCTCCAATTTGGAGAAGGGATGAAATATCTTCTCAACGCCATGCTTTCTATATAGGAGGATAAGTATACAAAAGTCTGCCGTAACAGAAGATTCTGTTCAACAATCATATGGGTTGAAGCTTACTTTAGCTAAATTATATTAACGACCCATTTTAAAGCAACACCAGGTCTATTTTTGGAGGGACCTCGTAATTTTGAACCGTGCTCAGATGACGAATAAGACACCTGAGCTGACACACACTCTTCACTCTTCCACACCACACCAGCGGAAGAATGCTTGGTCCCGACGGATTTAACGTTCATCAGATCTATTTGAACGATGGTTCTTCAATGGAATCGGGTCTCGAACCTGAAGCCCTCCGGTTCCGAAGCCGTAACCTAGCGACCAGGCAATGCGGTCACCACATGGGCTGAAAGAAAAATAGAAGAGGCAGAATACTTAGGTAGAGGAAGAACCGACCAGCATGCGAAAATAAAACCTTGAGGGAGGGTTTAAAATCGCCTTAGATCCTTGTGAAAACATTCCTCGAAGAGAGAATCGAAACATGTTCAGAATTAATTCAGAAATTAATTCAAACATTTCTCTATTCTTGTTTGTTTTTAAGACCCATCGGAACTTGAAGAAAAAAACACCCCTTGTAGTTTATAATCGCCAAAAATATGTAGTAAAATACCAGCAGATGTCTCGTGTATATCATCAAAACAGAGCATCTCCAGAATTTAACCTTATATATATTTTTCTTTGGAAACAACAACAACAAAAAACTCTAGACGAATTCTAGAAACAGCGCATCTGCAGAGATAATTTGTGCCTAAAGCACGTTTTGGTCCAAAAGCTTCTAAATAATGCTTATTAAAATCGCAATCTAAGAACAGAAATCATAGCTTTCTTTTTCTGATTAATAATCATCTGTTATTCTTTCTGTGTCCTAACCGATTCGGCTGCTGGTTGGTAAGGCGTATCCATACCGTCTGCTGCCAGTTCACGCGATAAACGAATTAATTGCGTGTGTCAGTGGACTAAATAAAGATTTTATCTTATCCTTTGCAATTCGAATTGAAAGGGCTTGGTTATTACGATGACCAATAAAGATCAATGCTATCTATCCTTAATAAAAAGGGGATTTTTCAACAAATTTGAAGTTATTTTCATCCAAAAATTCGAATTTAGGTACTTTTTGTCACGTAAGTGAACGCCCCAAATCATTTAATATTTCACATGAGCCTTGACGAGAATAGAAGAATATATGTTAGTTTTTCTTTAAAAAGTGAATTGATTTCTTATTGAATTCTTCAGGATCATGATTAAATACTTACTCAGTAGGCGTAGATCAAGAAAGATAGTTTTTAGAATCAGTGCAGCAGATACATTTTCCTTTACAACCTGACAGGAATTTCAATACTAATTAGTGGAAAATTATTGGTGAGTTGAATTACGCCCTTGACCTATTTAAAGAAATAAAATCTTCTATTATCTACTTCAATAAAGCATTTTGCTGCAAAATTAAAAATCTTCTATTAGCTAAAGATATCATATCTTTCAAACAGGAAGAAAACTAAGCAAGCGGTTAACAAGTTGTCTCCTCAACATTTATGTATATTTTTTCATTTATTTGATCTTTCAAATCTTGCTATAAAATTAACAAATCAAATTTTCTTGTTTTAGGTTTATGCCTAACACTTTTGCAAACGGTTTAATTTGTCCAGAATATTTCTGGTTTTTGTTACTTATTAATATATGGCAAATTGTGGTAAATGTAAATTACTTTGTATACAACAAAATACAAGCGGAAGTAAAAATCTTACTTCGGATTTAAGGTCTAAAAAAGCAATATCGTATCTTAATTTGAACCCTTAACTGGGAAGGCGAGGTATTTCAGACCGCTAAGGATGGACTTTCAATCACTCCTATTCTGTTTTTAGCTCAATCGAATGGGTGACTCTGTAGCATCTTGTTTCGCAACCTTAACTACACTTGCACTTTTTCAATCGGTTTCATCGGATGATTTTTTTTTAAATATTTCAACTATAGTTTTGCGTGACGACTGTGAGACAGCACCTCCCTTTTAGTGTTCTTTACCTCCCCTTAAAGTTCTCATTCGGCTGATTCTGACATGTTTAAATATAATTAAATTTTCTAGTGATGAATGTATTTTGAAAAATTTCTAAAATATATAAATATACCAATACAGCTATCTACAGAATTTACAGGCTCGATTTTATACTAGTACTTAACCTGTATATTTAAAATGCCGTCGAAAATGCCTATGAATGTTCACAAGTTTATGTCTAGAAAAGATGCCGTTAAAAAAAATGGGTCAGTTTAACCATCGGAAATAGTATTTTTTATTTTTCGTATAATTGTTGAATTTTTCATTATATTGTTTCCTATATACCTTGTATATTAGGAACATAATTTTATTTAAAAAGTGAAAAGTAATATGTTTTTTCAAGAATATTATTAGTTGTAACATGCAGGTTGAGAAGAAAATGTATGCTCTAATGCAATTACTTTTTTCTACGATAATATACATTGAAAGATTTCTAAAGCATATTTACATATCACGAAAACTATCAGAAAAATATATTGGTTGGTTTTCATACTAATACTTCTATTAAAAAAATTAAATTTGAGTGTGAAGAAAATGCTCTCTCGCAGACCGCACCTCCCCAGTTAAGTCCCAAATTTTCACCTCTCCATTTAAAGGTTAACATCGACAAAAGCGCGCGAGCGATTGATGCAAAAATGAAGCATAGTTTTAATTTCGTCATCATAGAATCCTTTTCTCAGATTCTGTGTCAAGTTAAATTTTTAAAAATATATTAAAATTTAAGAAAAAATGCTTGGAAATGAATTTGTTGTAATTAAAAGAGTGACATTTTTAAAATTTTAAATTAGGGATAAATTTATTTTTCAGAGATAGTATTTTCAGAAGATATGGCAGAAAAACAATAAAAACTTGCATAATTTTAATTCAATATATATTTTAAATAATTCTTCGTGATTTTGAAATTTTGAAATTGACCGTCCTCTTTATATTAAGAGCACATACATCAATTCCATCACTATCTTACAAAGGTTTGTGTGTAAAAGTGTAAATTGTTTTAACCGAAATAACTGCGTCTATAATTATAAAAATAGTGACTAAGTGTAGTGCCATAGTGCATACGATGAGATCTCCTACGACGTTACCTGGTGAAAAACTTTGGAGTTAGCGTTTTTAAATGGAAAGACAGTGATAGAAATGTTAAAGGTAAATCTGCAGATTATTATCAATTTAATGAAAAATTATACAGGTTGGCCATAAAGTAACAATCCCTGTTAGGCGTCATTTACAGCTAAAATGAATGAATTGACCCTCAACTTGGGACGTGCGGTCTGTGAGACCGCTAGCGATGGAATTTTGGCCCCCCCTATTCTATTTTTAGCTCAATTGAATGGATTGACCCTGTAGCTTCCTGTTTTGTAACCTTCAATACACGTGCACTTTATCAACCGATTTCAGCGGATGCATTTTTTTAAATAATTGAGTTATTTCTTTAAGTGCGGTCTCTAAGACCGCACCTCCCTGTTAGTGTCCAAGTGTTAAAAAAGGCTTAGTAGATGGCGCTAAAACTTGGGCCCCGAAATATCATCCAGTTTACTGATCCTATTATGAAGCAGTGCTCCAGACACTTTTAAATGAAGCAGAAAGTGATTTTAGTGATAAGGATAATTCTACAGAAGAGTTTTTCGATGAAAGTTCGCATTCAACTGATTCTGATATATATGTTCAAACATAACTAATATTTCTAGTGATAAGGCATTTTGAAAAATTTATAAAATCTATTAACATGCCAAGATATATATATATACAGAATTTATAGGTTAATTTTTATACTAGTTCTTAACTTGTATGTTTAAAATGCCCAAGAAAACCATGCTATGAAAGTCACACAAGCCGATAAAAAAAGGGCCAATTTTACCCATTGTCATTTTTTTTATTTTTAATATAATTGTTGAATTTTACATTATATTGTCTTCTATATACCTACATATGCTGTAAAATTAAATATGATTTAAAAAGTAAAAAGTAATATTTTTTTCAAGAATATTATTTATTGTAACATGTCATTTGAGAAGAAAATGTATGTTCCAACGCATTTACTTTTTTCAATGATAATATATTTTGAAAAAATTTCTGAAACATATCTATATGTCAAGAAAAACATCTGCAAAACTTATTGGCAGTTTTTCATAACAATGCATTCATTAGAAAATTTAATTTGAGTGTAAATCAAATGCGGGCTCGTAGACCGCACCTCCCCAGTTAAGGGTTAAATGAAAGAGCATTTCATATACAGACTCTTGTAGGTATGGAAATATGAATTTAATAGAAAAAATATTAATGCTAAAAATTGCCGATAGGAGAAATATTCTAAACAATTTCTAAAACATATCTATATGTCTAGAAAAACATCTGCAAAACTTATTGGCAGTTTTTCATACCAATGCATTCATTAGAAAATTTAATTTGAGTATAAATCAAATGCGGGCTCATAGACCGTACCTCCCCAGTTAAGTTCTAAAATTTCACCTCCCCAGTTAAGGGTTAAATGAAACAGCATTTCATATACAGACCCTTGTAGGTATGGAAAGATGAATTTAACAGAAAAAATATTAATGCTAAAAATTGCCGATAGGAGAAATATTCTAAACAATTTCTAAAACATATCTATATGTCAAGAAAAACATCTGCAAAACTTATTGGTAGTTTTTCATACCAATGCATTCATTAGAAAATTTAATTTGAGTGTAAATCAAATGCGGGCTCGTAGACCGTACCTCCCCAGTTAAGTTCTAAAATTTCACCTCCCCAGTTAAGGGTTAAATGAAACAGCATTTCATATACAGACTCTTGTAGGTATGGAAAGATGAATTTAACAGAAAAAATATTAATGCTAAAAATTGCCGATAGGAGAAATATTCTAAACAATTTCTAAAACATATCTATATGTCAAGAAAAACATCTGCAAAACGTATTGGCAGTTTTTCATACCAATGCATTCATTAGAAAATTTAATTTGAGTGTAAATCAAATGCGGGCTCGTAGATCGTACCTCCCCAGTTAAGTTCTAAAATTTCACCTCCCCAGTTAAGGGTTAAATGAAACAGCATTTCATATACAGACTCTTGTAGGTATGGAAAGATGAATTGAACAGAAAAAATATTAATGCTAAAAATTGCCGATAGGAGAAATATTCTAAACAATTTCTAAAACATATCTATATGTCTAGAAAAACATCTGCAAAACTTATTGGCAGTTTTTCATACCAATGCATTCATTAGAAAATTTAATTTGAGTATAAATCAAATGCGGGCTCATAGACCGTACCTCCCCAGTTAAGTTCTAAAATTTCACCTCCCCAGTTAAGGGTTAAATGAAACAGCATTTCATATACAGACCCTTGTAGGTATGAAAAGATGAATTTAACAGAAAAAATATTAATGCTAAAAATTGCCGATAGGAGAAATATTCTAAACAATTTCTAAAACATATCTATATGTCAAGAAAAACATCTGCAAAACTTATTGGTAGTTTTTCATACCAATGCATTCATTAGAAAATTTAATTTGAGTGTAAATCAAATGCGGGCTCGTAGACCGTACCTCCCCAGTTAAGTTCTAAAATTTCACCTCCCCAGTTAAGGGTTAAATGAAACAGCATTTCATATACAGACTCTTGTAGGTATGGAAAGATGAATTTAACAGAAAAAATATTAATGCTAAAAATTGCCGATAGGAGAAATATTCTAAACAATTTCTAAAACATATCTATATGTCAAGAAAAACATCTGCAAAACGTATTGGCAGTTTTTCATACCAATGCATTCATTAGAAAATTTAATTTGAGTGTAAATCAAATGCGGGCTCGTAGATCGTACCTCCCCAGTTAAGTTCTAAAATTTCACCTCCCCAGTTAAGGGTTAAATGAAACAGCATTTCATATACAGACTCTTGTAGGTATGGAAAGATGAATTGAACAGAAAAAATATTAATGCTAAAAATTGCCGATAGGAGAAATATTCTAAACAATTTCTAAAACATATCTATATGTCAAGAAAAACATCTGCAAAACTTATTGGCAGTTTTTCATACCAATGCATTCATTAGAAAATTTAATTTGAGTGTAAATCAAATGCGGGCTCGTAGATCGTACCTCCCCAGTTAAGTTCTAAAATTTCACCTCCCCAGTTAAGGGTTAAATGAAACAGCATTTCATATACAGACTCTTGTAGGTATGGAAAGATGAATTTAACAGAAAAAATATTAATGCTAAAAATTGCCGATAGGAGAAATATTCTAAACAATTTCTAAAATATATCTATATGTCAAGAAAAACATCTGCAAAACGTATTGGCAGTTTTTCATACCAATGCATTCATTAGAAAATTTAATTTGAGTGTAAATCAAATGCGGGCTCGTAGATCGTACCTCCCCAGTTAAGTTCTAAAATTTCACCTCCCCAGTTAAGGGTTAAATGAAACAGCATTTCATATACAGACTCTTGTAGGTATGGAAAGATGAATTTAACAGAAAAAATATTAATGCTAAAAATTGCCGATAGGAGAAATATTCTAAACAATTTCTAAAACATATCTATATGTCAAGAAAAACATCTGCAAAACTTATTGGCAGTTTTTCATACCAATGCATTCATTAGAAAATTTAATTTGAGTGTAAATCAAATGCGGGCTCGTAGATCGTACCTCCCCAGTTAAGTTCTAAAATTTCACCTCCCCAGTTAAGGGTTAAATGAAACAGCATTTCATATACAGACTCTTGTAGGTATGGAAAGATGAATTTAACAGAAAAATATTAATGCTAAAAATTGCCGATAGGAGAAATATTCTAAACAATTTCTAAAACATATCTATATGTCAAGAAAAACATCTGCAAAACTTATTGGCAGTTTTTCATACCAATGCATTCATTAGAAAATTTAATTTGAGTGTAAATCAAATGCGAGCTCGTAGACCGTACCTCCCCAGTTAAGTTCTAAAATTTCCCCTCCCCAGTTAAGGGTTAAATGAAACAGCATTTCATATACAGACTCTTGTAGGTATGGAAAGATGAATTTAACAGAAAAAATATTAATGCTAAAAATTGCCGATAGGAGAAATATTCTAAATAATTTCTAAAACATATCTATATGTCAAGAAAAACATCTGCAAAACTTATTGGCAGTTTTTCATACCAATGCATTCATTAGAAAATTTAATTTGAGTGTAAATCAAATGCGGGCTCGTAGACCGTACCTCCCCAGTTAAGTTCTAAAATTTCACCTCCCCAGTTAAGGGTTAAATGAAACAGCATTTCATATACAGACTCTTGTAGGTATGGAAAGATGAATTTAACAGAAAAAATATTAATGCTAAAAATTGCCGATAGGAGAAATATTCTAAACAATTTCTAAAACATATCTATATGTCAAGAAAAACATCTGCAAAACTTATTGGCAGTTTTTCATACCAATGCATTCATTAGAAAATTTAATTAGAGTGTAAATCAAATGCGGGCTCGTAGATCGTACCTCCCCAGTTAAGTTCTAAAATTTCACCTCCCCAGTTAAGGGTTAAATGAAACAGCATTTCATATACAGACTCTTGTAGGTATGGAAAGATGAATTTAACAGAAAAAATATTAATGCTAAAAATTGCCGATAGGAGAAATATTCTAAACAATTTCTAAAACATATCTATATGTCAAGAAAAACATCTGTAAAACTTATTGGCAGTTTTTCATACTAATGCATTCATTAGAAAATTTAATTCGAGTGTAAATCAAATGCGGGCTCGTAGACCGCACCTCCCCAGTTAAGTCCTAAAATTTCACCTCCCCAGTTAAGGATTAAATGAAACAGCATTTCATATACAGACTCTTGTAGGTATGGAAAGATGGATTTAACAGAACAAATATTAATGCTAAAAATTGCTGATAGGAGAAATATTGGCGCTGTTGTCACGAGCGAGCTAGGGATTTTGCATTTCAAGATGGGTTATGTATAATTCCTAGTGCATTCGCCATGCATTCCTTGTAAAAAGTGAAGAGCAGACGACCTGCTAGCAGTTCGTACTTGACTGTTGATGTGTTGTTGATTGCTGTTAATGATTGACTGTTGCTGTGTGCTTAATATGGGTCTTACTTTACCTCAGCATGTTTTACTGGTAAGCCTGTTCTACATTAGACAGTGTAATGCCGTGTCTGCTCTTAAGCAAGCCCGCATGTCTTGAAATAGAACATAAGATCGGCTACTATGGACATCGAAACTGACAGTTTACGCACAGCAGTTGAGAACGTTGTACACTATATGCAGTATGATGCACACAGGGAAGTTCAGAATATTGAAAATGCTGCACGGTGCTCAGCGGGCCTTAATATTGATGAATAAAAGATTATTTTCTATGAGTTTCATGAATTTCTTCATAAATGTACTCCCACAGTGCCTATATTTCCACTATCAGCAATATTTCATACTAATTATTTTCTGCGGAATGCATCATGCCTTCCACAGTATGTATATGCAGTGTGTTCTCATTTCGTTCATTCGTTTTAGTTGCAGATGCCGTCAAACAGGGAAAGTTATTTAATGACCACCTTGTATATTTTGCACATTAATACCAGGAGCAAAATGTTTAAGACATAAATTCGTTCGTTTCTATTTCCGAAATTGTAACCTCATGAAACAAAGTGAGAAAAAGTATTATTTTACACAAAAAAATTACCCCAAATCTATGGCAATATCTATGTCAAATGAAAAGTTAAAAAAAAAAGATTTTTTTTAATAGTTGAATTATGCTTCTAAAGGACATCAGCAGGAGTGGTATCCCAAAACCTTTCAAACATACTTTAATAAAGGAATTATTGTAGAGAACGCCTTGCATGGTATTGGCGTATAATGGTTAAGAAATATAAGCCTTTGCAATTCAACCCTTGAAAGGAATTCAGCCTTTTTTACTGTATCTATCGGGTCATCTTTGGCGAGTTATTTAGCGATTAATCCCTGCCGTGCGGTTAAGAGCAGATAATAATCGAATTTGTGTTTTTGACGTGTCTTTCCCAACCGAATGGAACGGAAATTTGATGTAAAGATGCACTTGTAGTTACAAAATCCCATTTTCAAATTTAATATATTTAATCCATTGTGATTTTAAGTTATGCTTTTATATGCTCTTAAAAGTACAGACCAATAGATGGTAAACACTTCATTGGATTTGGTTCAAAATTTGATGAGTGTCTACTTTATAGTTGTAAAATCTGTGTACCGAATTTTAACCATCTAGCTCTCTTCATTTTATAGTTATCGTGCTAACATATATCCGAACAGCTGGACAGACGGATTTCCTTTGAAATTATTAGCTCAAAATTTGACAACAAAATCTACAAATTTGGTGTAAAGACCATATGCCTATTTCACCCGTTTGTTCAAAGTGTTTTGAGTTTTGTTTGCCACAGACAAACAGATGGAATTTTTTTTAAATCTGCTTTTCAAACTAAAAGACATCTGAAACGTGGATATTTGTTAAAATCTCGTGTTCGAATTTTTTGAAGATTACAATACATTCTTTATACTACTTATAGAAGAAAGTAAAAGAGAATGCTTAATCACAATTAACGAGAACACTCAACCGCACGAACTGTAACTCAAATAGAAATGCAAGTGGATTTTATTACAAATTCCCATTAATGCACACAGGAAGCAAGTCAAGTTTAATAAAAGTATTTAAAAAAGCATTGCCCAAATGATACGAGAGCTCTTGGATTAACAGTACTTTCGTATAACAACTGACTTCTTCCACATTGGTAGGAAAACTCTCTCTCATAATGTTCAAGAAACAGAATTCTGGTACAGCTGAATTCTAAATCTCTACAAATCCTTTTAGAAAAATGAGTTGTAGGAGAAGTATAACAAAATAAACCCACTTCCTGTCAGCTCAGCGAGGCATGAATATTGAATGAACCCTATCTATCCATTTTCTTTTGCACTTTTAAAACGCATTGCTGAATATTCAACATTAAGGCTTTATTCGAAAATTGCTACGTCACTCAAACGAGCAAAGGATTTTTTTGTGTGTGTGCTTTATTGTAGCTATAGATTTATGGGCAAGAAATGTTTGAACATGATACGTTGGTTTATGTTTATTTTTAAAGTATCACGCGTTTTTAAAATCTTTCTTAATTTAGATATATGAATGAAAATGTTTATATTTTGCCGTGACTGATGTTTCCAGATAAATCCATGTCACTTAGTCAAAGAAATTTAGCACAATTGTAATCGGATGGTGATTAAAGGTTTCTTGAGACTTGAATCTTAAAATACTATTTTGAAATTTTTAGTTCAAAGTTTTTTCCTTATTTAGATGATATTTTACTCGCTTTTACTCAAAGTATCGTTTCCGATGAGTATATACATAAAAAAAGAAATACAATACATAAAGAAAGTGCGATAAAGAAAAAGAAAACATTGTTGCTGTAAAGAAATTTGTTCTGCTTCTCTGATATTATTTTCAAAAATTTGAGAATTTTTTTTAAATAAAATTTTCTTTATTCATTTACTTAATTTTTAATTCTTTTTCGAAAATATAATCATTTTTCTGCAAAAAGTTTTAAAAGTTCAAACTCAAATCCTTTCAAGCTATATTCTAGCTTTTTCAGTATATTTTCCAATTACTTTCAGGACTTACTGGGATATTTCTTTCTAATTCAAAAGCATTAAAGTTAAAACTATTCTTGTCCAGTAGATTTTGATTTATTTATCTTCCTGATGTGTTCGAAATAAAATTTCTTTCACTATTTTCTAGGAGAGAAATTTTACTTCTTCAGTTAAATGACAGATATCCAAATTAAGAAATCAAAGATCATGAAAGTATTTCCATATAATTTAAATGGCAGTAACATTGTTTGCGTCAAACTTTATAGATTTATGTTTCCTGCACTCTATCTTTTCTTAAGAATTCATAATTTCCCAGTTATTAATTTCGAATTTTATATCGACCCATATCATTGTCAAAAAGAAAAGCAAATGCACAAATTCATCCTTAATAATTTTAACATTGATTTCATAGCTTTATTTTTTGTTATTATTGTTGTGTTTAGTTGGAATCAACTATATCACGGGCAATGCCAGATGGGTACTACTAGCATTGAATAACTTAAAAATACACTTTTGATAAAGGAAAAAAAGAAGTCATTTCTTTCTCCCTTTCAATTTTTCAGAATATAAAATAAATAATATTTTTTTATTTGCCCGAGAAAGTAAGTGTTTAAACTTTCACTAATCCCTCCAGATTACTTCTTATTAGAAATTTATTAGAAATTAATATTAAATTTCTAATGAGTCATAATCTGATTATCATACACCGTGATAGAATAATAAAGAGAAGCAAATTACTTGTACTTCTCTTATTGAGATAACTGAGCATTTTTGTTAATCATGCTTTTGTTTATTATTCTAATTGAGTATTCTTCTGAGAATCACTCCAAAGTTAACTCTAATTGATTAATTCCATAGTTAATTCTAAATTCTTCTTCTTCTGGTAATCGTTCCAAAGTTAATTCTAATTGATTATTCTTCTGGAAATCATTACAAAGTTAACTTTAATTGATAAATTCTAAATTTAATTCTAATTGGTTATTTTCTGGTAATTTTTTCCGAAGTTAATTCTAATTGATTATTCTTCTGGTAATCATTCCAAAGTTAACTATAATTGATTATTCTCCTGGTAATCATTCCAAAGTGAACTCTAATTGATTAATTCCATAGTTAATTCTAAATTCTTCTTCTTCTGGTAATCGTTCCAAAGTTAATTCTAATTGATTATTCTTCTGGAAATCATTCCAAAGTTAACTTTAATTGATAAATTCTAAATTTAATTCTAATTGGTTATTTTCTGGTAATTTTTTCCGAAGTCAATTCTAATTGATTATTCTTCTGGTAATCATTCCAAAGTTAACTATAATTGATTATTCTCCTGGTAATCATTCCAAAGTGAACTCTAATTGATTAATTCCATAGTTAATTCTAAATTCTTCTTCTTCTGGTAATCGTTCCAAAGTTAATTCTAATTGATTATTCTTCTGGAAATCATTCCAAAGTTAACTTTAATTGATAAATTCTAAATTTAATTCTAATTGGTTATTTTCTGGTAATTTTTTCCGAAGTTAATTCTAATTGATTATTCTTCTGGTAATCATTCCAAAGTTAACTATAATTGATTATTCTCCTGGTAATCATTCCAAAGTGAACTCTAATTGATTATTCTTCTGGTAATCCTTCCAAAGTTAACTCTAATTGATTATTCTTCTTGTAATCACCCCAAAGTTAACTCAATTGATTAATTCCGAAGATAATTCTAATTGATTATTCTTCTAGTAATCCTTCCAAAGTTGCTTCCAATTTATTAATTCCAAAGTTAATTCTAATGTAATATTTTCTGGTCAGCATTCCAAAGCTAAGAATTATAGCTTATTCCCTTTCTGTATTGAATTACTCTCCATATTCTAATTAACATCACAGATCCCCTTATGATATCTTCTTTCTTAAACATCCAGAAAAACAAACAAGCGTTGAACATTTAATGTCATATAACGTATTCTGGGATTTGATAGCAGCCATCAAACTTCCACATCACCATCAAAATAAAATACCTTTCACAATTGTATCAAACAATCTAAACTATCTTTTCACATCACATCCAGATGTTATATACTCAAGATTGTTTTCTACTTGAAAGAAAAGGTGATAAACTGCTCTTTAGAGTCCTATTTAATACTTCATACGCCCTCAAGATCTAAAATAGAAAACTTTCCACTGTTTTGAAAGGTCTCTAACTCTTCATTTAAGAGAAACAAACTGACAAAAGATGCCTTTATTTAATTGTTTACGTTATCTGAAAAGATCTCTTTAACCGAAGGTGGAGCCTATGTGTGGGCAAAAAATTTATGTCCCTCCTCTCTCTTTAAGAAGAATGAGAGTTATTGGCTGAAGAAATCTAACAACTAAAATACCTAAATAGAGTAGAGTATAGGTAAGAAAAGAAAAGAAAAATGAATTATATTAAGTATTATTGAGTTTTTACCTGTAGGTTGTCCAGAATAATAGATTGCAGGATGACTTTATGTGTACTTGGGATTTTAGTAATTTGTTACAAAAGAGTGTAAAATAAAATCTGATAAAAGTATTCTTATGATAGGTAGTTTTTATTTTCTACATCAAAATGTAATTTTGATAGTCAAAACTGAAGACGGCCGTTAAGTATGTATCAGGTTTCACTTCAGTTGTTGACAGAATAAATAATGTGCTCGAAGTTTTACTAAATTGTGATGGCCTGACTTTATTTATTTTTGATATCATAGTATTGAAAGGTTATTGTTTATAAATGTAAAAAGATTAATATTCTAATATAAATTAGTTTAAGAATTATTATATTATTTTTTCTCAATCTATGTATATATTTAATTCTCATCTAAGGTGTTACAAGAGAATATATAAAAAAAAATCTTTAATTCTGCTTTTTCATAATTTTTAGTTGAATAGAAACTGAATCAAGGTTTTATTCCGTTTCCGCGGTGAAATTTCAATATATTTTTTTAATTATGATATTTTTTTGTTTCAAAAAATGCTTATATCAAGGAGGATTTCGGTAAAAGCATAGAATCGCTTTTACAATTATGTGGCAGCTGTGAAAGGGTAATATTCTAATACAGGAAATGAAATGATAGTTTATGTATATTACTGTGCCGGTCCCGGTCATTTGAAACAACACTACTGATATTTTAGGACGAATATCATACTTATGAATCTCAGTCAGAAGACGAGTCCAGCACTTGAGCTGGCAGCCCGTTCTCCAAACTTATGCATCACGTCAGCGAGAAGATATTTGGCCTTAGCGGATTTAAAATGCATCGTACTACCTTACATAAGAGTTACTTGGTGGAAGCAGGTCTAACTTGGAGCCATCAGGTTTCGAATCACTTTATCTAACATATATGCATTCTAAACATTTGAATTGTTCAGTTTTTAGCAGTCCTCAGAGTCCTTTCTTATGTTGTACCTCGCGGAAAATTCTTTAGCAGTTTTTCTTATAGTGTTACGATCCCTAGTTGTCCAAGGAAAATGTTTCTACTTTTATTCTGAGAAGTGATGTGCCATCATGTCGTTATCATAATACAGGGTGTCCCAGGTATGCAGGGACTAATATTTACAGATTCTGACAGAACACGTCAAGGCAATATTTTGATGTATAACATGTGTGGTCCCCGAATGTAGTCTCATAGTCTAATTCAGGTTTGAAGTTTGTGTTATGAAAACTTCAAGAAATGAGAAAAAAACTTAAGTGAAAATCAGTGTGTATTGAGAACTTTCAATGCAACAGGTTTTCGAAATATCGGTCGTTCGAACAAATGACATGGCGAATTAAGCAATAGAAGTTCGCAATTTCTGCAAAACAATTTCTTTCACCATGGTTTCTATTGCTGCTCTCAAGTCGTCCAATATTGAAAGCTGTGTGAGATACACTGTGTCTTTCAGAGTCCTCGTAAAAGAAAGTCGCTCGGGTTAAGATCTGGAGAGTAAAGTGAACACTCTGTATCATTGCCTGTTATCGTAATGAAGTCCAACACGATCAGTCTGTGGTGAAAATATTCCGAATTGCCGAATTTTTCACCACAGCATCTATTGATTGCAATTCATGATACGTCAGCATCATGAAAACGCAATACTCAGTTTAATATTTGCTCATTTCAGAACCACAACGATTACGTACAGTACAATGATTTCTTAGCGAGAACGCGCGACTCATTCTCGTCAAACCTGTTTTTTAGTCATGTATGCCACTGAGGAAATTTGCTTATTCACTGACTGACGCGCGTTTCCTCTCAATGGTTGCCACAAATTTGCATAGTCAGTTTGGGAAGTCACCATGTTGTGCATTTGTTGTATGCATCGGAATTTGGAGTGAAGACTGTCGGATTCGTAATTAACGTTCTTCTTGCAATTTGTCTATGACGCTATAATCGGGGACCCCGCATGTTTTTCATCTAAATACTCGTCTGGACGTGTTCTATCCGAATTTGTAAAATTTAGGCGCTGCATACCTTGTGGGATACACTGTATGTAATTATATGTCTTTAATGTATCCACATGTGGGAATAATATGTGGTGAACATGCTCCTAAAAATGATTTCGAGATGCGCTTTTTTTTTTTTTTGAAATCAATAGTTTTCTTGTTATTGACATACAATTTTAATATTAATTAATATATTTTACTTATCCATGAAGTAAAGTACTTCATGAAGAAGAAACAAGTACATTTCAGTTTACATTGCGTACAGGAATTCGATACAGCCCAATCCGCCAACAATTTTAATGCAATTCATCGTTTCACTCAATTTTTATATGTCTCGATCAGAAAAAAAAAATATTAATTTATTTTTAGAAAAAATGCTACTCTTCAATTTATATAAATACATTTTTAAAATAAAGAATGGCAAAAGTTGTTTTCTTGTTTTAGGTTGATTTGTAGTTGAAATTCATGAGTAGAATGAAGAGAAATTCTTTTTGTAGGCAATGGAAAGGGAAATACTGCAAGTAAAGGATATTTGTCAATGTATTATCTTAAAAACAAAGATAAATCAATACGTTGAAAATCTAATTCAATGGCTGACTAATAAAATAACATTTTCAACGAGCGCCATGTGAGCTCTTTATGTATGTGCATTTTTTACTATGCGAATATGCATGATATATTATATATTCCATTTTCCCTGCCTTTATTGTCTTTATTGATTTAGTATTTTTATTTTTACATCGACGAAGTTTCGTTTTTCGGTGATTTTTCTTACTATTCTTTGTCTAAACTTTTTCTCAAATTTTGTATCTGGAATTCAATTTTCAATATTTTCGGCCGTCTCAAAATGGTAGTTGCTTCCATTCCGTTATTGTGTTTAGCTACAGATGCCTCTAAAACAGAAAAAAATATCTTCCATGGTCATACTTGATATTTTATTTAGTTATTTTATCTCTAAATATTGCAAATGTTTCTTCTCTATATCTTGCAAACGATTCTTACCTTATAGGTTGCATTTTTTAAACGGCAGGGAACATTTCCTCTCCTAAATTATATCATGCCTGTTATTTAAGAAAATTCTGCCAAACACATAAATTTTCTTCAATATATCATATTTAAGAACATTCAACAATTCAAGAACATAAAAGCATAAGCATCAAAATGATCGTCGTGAATTCAATTAATATTAGTTAGAATGTGTTTTATGGAAAGAAAACGTTTTCACTTCATCATAGACCATTAACAATTCTAACTGTACCATTATCACGGAGAATCAGAGCACGCAAGTTCGCTCAATTACCTTGCTATTTCTTTTGATGTGGCTTGCGTGTTAGCCTTGTCTTTATGACAGAGAAATATATCTTCAGTTTTCGCCAAGGCGTAGGTGGCTTTCGCCTGACTTTTGCAAAACCAAAATGCAACTAAAAAAAGAAATATAAAATCTAGAAAGCAGAGGAGCTTGCTTTGAGCTTTGAGGAGCGCCAATCTTGTTATGAGATCTCATTCTTGGATATAAAATGCAACACGACGACGGAAATAGGGTATAAATGTCCTTTAAGTATTGCTGAACATTCTTTATGGTAAGATTTATCATTGCAATTAAGAGGTGGTTGCATATATTAAGGGATTTCCTAAAAGGGCCATTGTTTTATTTCATTTATGAGTTTGATATTCGAATGAATGTCCGCGCGAAACGTTGATTGCTACTTTTAAAGCAGTAAATAAGAAGAAAAAAATACCTGAAGAACCGAATCCTTTAAGCCATCCTTAAGCTTTTATAAATTAAAAATTTCTATTTTGAATCATAACCTAATTAATGAAACACAAAATACTAGTTTTATTTTGAAATTTAAATTTCCATCCAATATACGTTTTTTAATTTCATTCAAAATTGAATATGACCATGAAATACATGTTCTGAAAAAAAATGAAACAGTAAGAGTAAAGGGACATTTCTTTTCTTTTAAAATAAGTATGAATGATTCAGCCTCAATTCTTTATTAAGATGCTCTAAAATATAAATTTTTTTTAAAAAAATTATTAACTCATTTTAATTTTTTTGTCATCAATCCATATCGAAATATTTAATTTAATTTGAGAGAAATGTTTCAAAATTGAAAGTTTGGAATATTTTTTTTTTCATCACACTATTTCAAATATTTTGTCCTATTTACTTCTTTTATTTGCGGTTATAAAAATGTAAATAATATAAAATCTCAATAACATCCAAAAGTTTTAAAGAAATGAAAAAAAATGAGAAATCTATTAAAATTAGTACTTAATTTCAAATAAATACAAATTTCAACTCATTCCTCATTATTATGATTTTTCTGTCCTTTCAAATTGTTTTTCGTAATAAGAACAATTATATTTAAGCATTTTTTATTTTGTAATTTACTACTGTTATTCCTTCGATACTAAAGTAGAATATAAATTCAATCAATGCAATTAAACTCCATGTTGTTGTTTTTTAAAATTTTCGGATTAATTCTATTTGGTCAAATCCAATGACCAAGTGGAATCCTTCAGTTGATTTTTCGAATGAACTCATTTAATCGAATTGTACTATAGTAATTTTTTTCGCTTGAATGAAATATTTTTGGGAACTATATCATTTTAAATAGACATCCCTTTCTTACTATTAAAATTCAAAAATGAAAATAAAACTATAAAATTTCAGCGAAAAAATCTTTCTATTTTCTTGTATAAGAAGTATACAGAAAAAAATATTGCAATCCTGGAAAAATTCGGAATCTAGATTTTCCCGATTCTGCCATTTTAGATGTCCTTGAATTTAAAACATACAATTTTGAAATTATGTTTGCTTCTCTATGAACAGACAACATAATTCAAAAACGCTATGAGATAGACAGATGAAATTTAGTATATGTTTTTTACGTGAAGTTTGTAAATTCCTATCAGAGTTTGAATGAAATTCATTCAGAGGTAATTTGTCTCCTCGGCTGTACGAATACAAATTAAATAGATAACTAAAAAATGAATTTAAAGGAATTTAACTAGTTAGATAAAATTCAATACATAGTTTTTGCATTTAAAATATAAACCCATATCAAATTCTGAACCAATATAATAAAAGGATGACCACTTGTTTGTTTGTAATTTTCCATGCATGTAAAATCACAAAAAAAGTTTCACCACCACTCAAAACACACACATACACAGGTCTAAGAACACACATTTAAAAATGTAATTTGGTATAATGTGATCTTGTTACAAGAAGAAACAGCAAATTTCATAAGCCATTACAAGTACAGAGAGTTTCAGCCGCTCGGTTTTCAATCAAATTCACCTCCCCCTTATTTATCAATCATGTAAATCAATAAAATTTGATACATGTGGTCGTTTGATTACAACTGTAGTTATGTGTCAAATTTTGGAATTCAACCAGCAGATACAGAGAAGTTTATAATACATTAGGTTTCAGGACTTGGGAGTAACAATTAAAAACTTAACTTCAACTATTAGTAGCTAAAATAATCGTTGGAAACTTCACACTAAAAGATTTTTTTTTCATTACTATTGTTGACCAATGTCATGAATGTTAATAATATTCAAGTACTGGTTTTAATTTATTGTATTACGAGCTTTACAATTCTCCTGAGCTAGACTGAGAAAATAATTATATGTGAACTCATAGTGTTTAAATAATTGTTAGATGTCCAAGTTATTATGTGGGATGAATAGTAATAATAAAGAAAATGCATGGAAAATTCTGAACAAACCATTCTCGCTAAGTTCTATAAAGTGATATATCTATCTCTATCTCTATCTATCTATCTATTATCTATCTCTATCTACACCAATACCTATACCTATATCTAATTTATATCTACATCTATAACTATATCTGTATCTGCACCATCATCTTTAAATGTATTTATATCTACATAAGAAAAACGATTTTATGGATATTTCATTTTTTTTTTACTTTCAAATTGTGCTTCGGCAAGAGTTAGGTCATATTGTTTTAATGAGTAATTATATTTCAGCTAGTCTGTAGCTGGTACCCTGGCCTAGGAGTAGTACATCTTCCCCGTGATCTGGGAGTCCGCGATTCGAGTCCTTGTTCGGGCATGGTTGTTCTTCTCCCTGTGTTCTAACTGTGAGGTGTGTGAAGAACCCCTCTATAAAAAGGGGTTGTGCAAGTGATTGCCATATTCAGGTGAGATAGAAGTCAGACTTTTGCCCCCGGGTGTTCAGGAGCCTTTACCCGCAGTAGATATTGCACCCATCTTTCCATTGTAATGCAGGCACGACATCATTAATTAGTCTATAAAGAGTATGTCTTAAAAGCAAAATTGCATCGAATTTTGAGTCAGAAATTTGTTTCATAGCATATTTTTTATTATACTATTTATAAACATATATTTTTAATCATTCTGATTCCTAATAAATCACCTTAATCCTGATATATATGGGTTGGTAGAGAGCATTAAAGATATGCATTAGAGTTGAATTCCATTTAGCAATTAAGGCTCATGCTCGATCTTTTAGGATTGCTCTTAAGTGTCCTATGCGATAAAAATTTTAATTACAATTTTTTTATCTCAAAGATTTTTCAGAATACTAATAAAAGAAACCATATCTGAGACGGTCGAAGTTACAACTTTAAAGGTCAAGTTACCTAGAATCTCAAAATCACAATCCTTCAGTAAGAAAGACGCATCTTTGATATGAGACAAATTGATACCACATTGATTCATCGTTAAAATCCATATAAATATTATTGTTTCTTTTTATTTTGTGTCCTTCAAAATGCATCAAATAAATAAGCAAAAAGGATTGCACTTCCCTAGTACTACCAAAATATTAGTTTTCTAAAATTTTTCTTTCGGTGAACTAGAACTTTATATTTGCAAAATTAAAAGAGAAATTCTGTTAAATATTTTATTGGCAAATTGAGCACCTCAATATTTCACACCTTTACCTATTTTTCTATACAAATTCTCTGGTTATATTACTTTAAAATGGAATTTAACGGATTTTTTTTCACCATAAATTGACATTAATCAGTTTCAACATTCTTTTATACTTTTGATGACAAATAACAATTCATCATTCTTTTATACTTTCTATAGCAAATGGCAATTGACCAAATTTAATGACAAATTGACCTCTTTCATATTTTGCACCCTTATCTGTTTTTCCATTCGAATTCACTAACATTCTTTTATATTTTTGATGACAAATGACAATTGGCCAGATTTAATGACAAATGACAATTGACCAATTTTAATGACAAATTGACCTCCTTCATATTTTTCCCCCTTACCAACTTTTCAATTCAAATTCTCTAACATTTTTTTTTTTTTTTTATCTTTTGAAGACAAATGACATTTGACCAATTTTAGTGACAAATTGACCTTCTTCATATTTTGCACCCTTATCTATTTTTCCATTCAAATTCTCTAACATTTTTTTATACTTTTGATGATAAATGACAATTGGCTAATTTTAATGACAATTGACCAATTTTAATGGCAAATGACAGTCGAGCAATTTTAATGACAAATGACAATTGACCAATTTTAATGGCAAATGACAATTGACCAATTTTAATGACAAATTGACCTCCTTGACATTTTGCACCCTTACTCATTTTTCAATTCAAATTCTCTCTTTCCGATTATCTTATTTCAATTTGGAATTTCACAGAATTTCCGTCACCGTAATTCGATGTTAAAGGGTTTCAACATTTATTTTTTATGTTTTTGAAACTAAATTGTGCTCTGAATTCAGTATCTCATACTCTTACAAATTTTGAACTTTTCTGAAAGGTCATTTTCCTTTCTTCAATGGGGAAATAAACTCCCTAGAAGTGCTTTCATTAAATTGCCTTTGTTATTCCGAAAGATGAATTAATTCCTTAGGTGGAGCCTATGAGCGGGACAGAAATTAATTAGTCCCCCCCCCTCTCATTGAGTAGAACGTCAGCTCTTTGTTTAACAATTTCTGTAGTTAAAGTGTCTAATTAGAGCTGTAAGGAATGAAAGAAGAGAGAAATGTATTTGTAATGAAGAGCTTTGTTTCTTGCGAGTTGAGTATGACAGATTGCGCTATAGCTTAATTTGTAGCTCGTCCATTATTAACTAATTAGAAAAGATTGAGAAACTGTTAATATTAGACTAAACAGTCATTATATGTTCCATTTTTCATCAAAGTGCGGTAATTGTAGTTGAAAGTAGTAAATGGCTTTTCAATAAACTTACTTTCAGTTAAATTATTGCAGAAATAAATCAGAGGCTAAAAGATTAATAAGCATGCTTCATTTGACTAAAACGTTTTTCAATCAAACTAAAAATGAAAAAAAAAAAAAAAAGAATAGTATAAGGGCTAAGATATTACTTCATCTCGGAATTTTCATGGTTGAAACATTTTGTCTTGGCAATTCTGTATTTTCTCTTCAATGCGAAATGAAATAACAAATTTTGCCTTCTTTAAATTTTTAAACCATGTAGGAAAACGATTTGAATTCTTGCAGGAAATTAATGACTTGGGTGAATTATAAATTTAGCCTCTTTCTCTCTCCCACCACGAACTACCTCACATATGAGGATAAAAAGTTTCCGGTATTGTGGCTGGTTCCTGCCACCCGAGTTGTTACAGAAATGGTGGAGGGTGGATACCTCCTATTGATGACGGGAAAAGTTGTAACCATGCGCAAATTTTAATTTACCTCTTTTCCTCTTCCACCACGAAGTACCTCAGATATGAGGATGAGAAGCTTCTGGTATGCTAGCTATTTCCTGCGCCCCCAGTTGTTACAGAAATGGTGGAGGGTGGATACACCTTGTCGATGACGGGAAGTGCTCTCGACGGGAAAGGTTGTACCATGCGCAAATTATAATTTACCTCTTTCCTTCACCCATCGCGAAGTACCTCAGACATGAGGATGAGAAGCTTCTGGTATGGTGGCTGGTTCTTGCCACCTGAGTGGTTACAGAAGTGGTTGAGAATTTGCGGAATGGGATCGAATGGGGCATCAGACAGTTGGGTCTAACGCCATCCAATGTGAAGGAACTGGAAAGTACATTTTATCGGATATGGATTCAAATTCCTCCTAACATCTATACCAAGAAGAATGTGAGCAGTGAAGTGATATGCGATGTTTGAGGATAGAACGTGGGACCTTGAGGTTCGCAGTCCAGTAACTAAACCATTATACCAAAGCGATCATTCGGGGAGAAGAGTTGTTAACTGGCTTATATGCTATTCACCACAGCAGTATTGCGAGTTAAAGGTGGTCCAACACTGTATTGAGGGGATGGTCATAATAATTTGGTCAATCAGTGTATATTATTTATTTATTTATTATTTGAATTTCTGTTAAAATGTCGATTCCAAACTTTTATCAATATTAACTATTTTTAAAATCCTCATATGGGAAATTTATTAACTATATCGTACAGCATTCCTTGATACAACTTGGAATAAAGTACCAACAGACATGAGATATAACGAAGCCAACATGAAATATAATATTTTGAGTCGATTTTCTTTCTCATAATCCTACTTAAATTATATTCATAAACTCATAATCCTCGAAAGATGTTAAAGAATAATAAGTTGTGCTGCTTTCTGAATTAATATATTTAATAAGTGATTAAGCTTCTGCTTATGTGAAGAAGAAATAAAACTTAAGGCGACTGCCTATAGAGATAAATTGAAAATGCAGATCAAAGTAAAAGTGGATTAAGTTTGATAAATGGTTGCTCAATTTAAGCGAAAATCCCTTGGGAGATAGGAAACGATAGTTTTATTTATTTTTCTTTTGTGCAGTTTCAAAGGAATCATTTGGACCATTTACAATCTTTTCAAATTATCGTAACAGGTATATTATTTGAATGTTAATTTCAAAACCAATTAAAATGAATCAATTTCAAGAAAGCTTAAATGATTAATGTACGATTCTTTTTTGACAAATGTTACGTTCCTTTAATGTAAGTGTGACAAATGTTATTTTTGTAAATTTACATAGATGTTTGTAATCTATGTTAAATTATCAGATTTGAATTTTTTTTTTTTTTTTTTTTGCTAATCAATTGGATTTTAGTGAAATATTTTATTACATTCTATAATCATAGTTAACAATTTTGAAAGTCTTTTACACTATACAAAATTAACTAAATCACCTAATTGATCATCAAATAAAGGTATTTAAGAATGTGTATGTAAGTGTACGTATTAAAATGTAATTTAAGATATTTAAATTTAATAAATAGAACAGCTTGTTATACTACATGTCTAATTATATGCAATTTCAATGTTATACTATATGTCTAATTATATGCAAACCAATATTTAATTGGTTTAGATTCTTGCTTTCTTTTATCTTTTTGTTGTGAATATAATGATGGCATCTGTCGAATATAGATGACATTTCCCTAACGAAGTATTTCTGCACTGTTCGTGAGCGCATACCCTGTACTCCTGTTTACAAAAAAATAGAAGATTCTACGCAAAAAAAAAAAAAAAAAAAAAAATCAGGAATAGTTTTCTTGACTAGTCATCTATTTATTCACAACTATTCACCTTATTTTTATACAGTTTCCGATAAGCAATTTCATATCATGGTATCATGGTTAAGAAAATTTCTTAAAGACAATAAAAATTCTTTTCTTCATAAACTTCTAATTTCACAAGAAATTCGCTGGGCTTCCTCGTGATTCTTAAAATAAATTTGCTCTGCTTTTCCTCGCAAGCTATTGATTGCTCACACTCTACTTGAACGTCTGCTTTTCTTGATTGCCAAGCAAAAAAGAAATCTTTTTTACGTAATTTTCAAGACAATGGGAATGCAGTGCCATCTGGGTTTAAGAAGGGGAACTAATCCCTTCAGCAGAATTTTCTTTTTCTACATGCAATAAATATTAATTTAAGTAAATTAATGAAGTTCTTTAAGCATGTTATTCTCAACAGAAAATATTACGAATAGCATGTAAATTTAATGCTAAAATACGATAACATTCATGTAAATACCATTACTATTAGATGAAAAGATGTTCAATAAACAGGAGAATTTTCCTTTCATGGGTATTAATATACCTACCTGGATGTTTTCACCTTAGGGCATAGCAAGCAAGTTCCTTCTGTCGTACAAGCATTAGTTTTGACGGTGGATGCGTGATTCCTTGCCATTCGTTTGTTAAGGTAATGAATTAAATCTCTATTTTCTGATCCGGTAAAGGGACTTCCAATGTTCTAGAACATTTCTAGTTCTACAGAAATTCAATCGCATTTATAAAATATTCAATCAATAAATAAAAAGTGGACTCAGAGATTAAGGGATTACGAATGATGTCTTTTGTTTTATATCAACAGCCTTTTTTACTATCTGATCTCTAGTGAAATGTCTCATTTCTACTTTCTCATATATGATGCATAGAGGACGTATAATTATCATCAAAAAATTCGAATTGGAGATGTTTATGAATCCCTACGTTTCAGACATCCTCGAGTATGATAAATCCATTTTTGGCATCATGTCTGTCTGTCTGTGAACATTATAATTCAAAAACACTTTGAACATGGACTAAATTTGGTACATGGACCTAAGAATAATTTTGTAGATTTATACTGAATTCTGAATGAAATCGATTTACAGGAAGGGAGTTTGTCTTGTTGTTTTATTCAAAATCGATAACTACAAAGCGCAAAGAGCTAGACAGATAAAATTTGGTGCATATGTTTAGAACCTAAAATATATAAGAGGTGTATAAATGAAAAGGTATGAAACGACACTGTGGGTATAACTGAATATTTTATTCAAATTATACACCATAGGCCTGAGCACAACCATTAAAGGATCCCTTGTTTCCCTAAATCATGTAGCCGTGAAGAGCCCCAGTTCTTCACAGCGTCCTTGGGTTCACCGTCCAAGTTGAAGCGCTACCCTTTCAGATGTTTTTTTCTGGGGACCAAGTACATGAAACTCGCAGGGCGACATGCTCTTGGCTGTAGGGTGGATGTTCGAACTGCACCCACTTGAACTTGGCCATTTCCGCGTGACTGACTCTGGAGAAGTGTGGACGCGCGTTATCATGGAGCAGAAACATGCCCATCATGAGTATCCCCGGTCTTTTGTACTTGATGGACCTGCGTAGTCTTCGGAGTACCTCGCAGCATACATCGGAGTTAATGGTTCTTCTGTGATGGAGAAAATCAACATGTATAGGACGGCAAACTCAAGGACGCTGTGAAGAAATGAGTCTCGTCACGGCCACATGAAATCTGGGAGCAAGGAATCCTACGGCTTGTTAATCTGTTGGATCGTTGTGCTCAGGCCTATGGTGTATACTTTGAATAAAGTGTATTTATACCCATAGTGTCGTTTCATACCTTCTCATTTGAACACCCCTTGTATTATCTCAAAACCATTATCACCTTTATTTACAGTAACAGTAGTATCTACTATAACTACTTTTTTTTAATCGCCAATTTAGAATTTTGAAATGACACGTAAAACTCATTGGAAACAGACGACCCAAATATTGGAAATAGCATTTTTAGTATTTTACTACAAAAAAGCTTAAAATTGAAGCTCTATTGCGAGTATTCTTATATTTTTATAAATGTTTTACATTATTTTGTTTATTCCTATGCATGAATTCTTGTTAATATGATTTAAAATCACAAAAGAAATATAATGATTTGAAAAAGGTTGTGACCATTCCAATAATGTTTCCTGTTCTGAGACATTATGGAGGTAATTCGAGAATTTGTTTATTCATATTTTAAAAGTGAATACATGAAAAATTAAACATCAATATTCTTTTCGTAATACTTGATATAAATTTAAAACCGAAATAAAAGAATTGTCTTGATTGAACGCTATTTTGCATTTATTGTATCTCAAGATGGGTTTATATTTTTTTAAGGAAAGGTTCTTAATCGAAACATAGAATCGCATGGTAAAAGCGAAACTGTGTTGGAGATAAAATCCATTTTCTGTTTAAGGAAAACGTTGCAGAAAAATTCAGTTTGACAATAAAATACATTTTGTAAATAAAAAGTAAATAGCTTGAAATAAATTACTCATTTTATAAAAATGATTTATTTTAGGATATTTATTTCTTACGTACAAATATGTTGTCCAGCAAGACTAATTTTTTTTTATTTTGTAGTCTGATGCTACATCTTCAATAGCAAGTCTAATATTAACTTTTATAGTTCAAAAAAAAGCTCAGCGCAAGTCCCTTGATCAAGCCCATAATTCCCCATCTATCTTGCAACTAAACCTTTTTTTATAACCTTTTTTAACCTTTTTTAACATAAATATCATCGTCAAAAAGTGCTGGAAATCAAGACCCACACACAGTAAAATGAAAATTCTTCTCCTAAAATCCTTTTTCCTTTCCCTTGCACGAAGAAGGATTTCGTCTTGTGCGAGGGTGGATTTCATATAAGCAAAGTGGAAGACGATGAGTCGGTATCACATCCATCACCTTGTCAGTCTCCCCTTCTGCACAGTTCCTTCTTTCTTTCTTTTTTTCCCGTTCGATTAACGCTGAAAACTATCTTGCCTTAACCCATTATTTGTGAGAAGGGAGAGAATTATTTATAAGGTTTGCCAAATACCCACGCTCTTGAGGGGCATGAGCATCATGGAGGTTAATTCACAAGAGTCAAATTTCTGAAATTAAATATAGAACAGGCAAGAACATAGAGTTTATAATTATAGGGATTAAATTTGGATGTCAAATATAGCTATAAATGTGTAAAAAATTTACGTATAATTAATTAATAGATTCCTTATAGGTAAACTGCCTGTTGAGTGATTCTCATGATCAGACTTCGAGAAATTCCTGCACTTGTTCACTGCTCATGATCCCCCAAACCATCCATAGTTCAAAAGCTTATACATACATATAAAAATTTTTTGCCTTTTTTTATCTTGGTGAAAAAATGACGAGTAATTTTGATCAGATTTTAAGCAGCTTCCAACATATTGTAAGAAATGTAAAATCTTTAGATGAGTTCTTAAATGAACAATCTAGCTCAAACATAAGGGTGTGGTAGATGGGTTGAGATTTTCATTTCACTATAACTTCTTTAATATTAAAGGCAGACAAATAAATCAAATTAGCACCTCATTAAGGCAAAAAAGTTCTACATTTAAGTTTTTCCGATAGCTGAAATAGGAAATAAATAATAATGGATTTTCAACTCCTGATTTTGATTGTTTTTAACAATAATAATAATAATGATGCCAGGAAAAATGACGTCAAATTTGAACGGCATGTTATTGAAGAAGGCGGAAAGTGTATGACAAAAGAAAAAAAAAATTGTTTAAAATTTTAGCAAGAGATGACGTCAGAAGATGTAAATTAATATACCGGTCATGCGCACGACACATTTCAGTGTTATAAAACCGCTTGGTACACGGCTTTCCTCATTTCGCGTCTCAGACGTTCGCCATGGGTGTCTCACTGGAGGACCGCGCTCTGCTGATAAAGCTGTATTACAAGAACGATGATTGTGCAAGAGTAACTCTGCAAAAGTTCAGGATACTGAATGGTATAAAGGAAGACATTGGTCCAATGAGTGTCGTGGGTTTGAAGAAAATTCGAAACCACAGGTTCGTCTGATGTGCAGTCTGTTAGAGGGCGAAACATTCGACAGTAGTTGAAGAAGGGGCTACATCATTACAGAAGGGATCGGCCTGTGGTGTGAAACCGTGCAGAGAAAGAGGAATTGCCCGAACATTGGACAGGCCTACGAGCACGGTGCTGAAAATTGTACGAATCACCCTGCAATGCTATCCGTACAAAATTGGCCAGGAGTTGCTTCCGTCTGACTTGCCAGCAAGGGAGATGTTTCCGTTAGAATTTCTTGCTTTCACGGAAGTGGATAATGAATAGCCGTGGAAACTTTTGTGGACAGATGAAGCCCATTTCCATCTGACAGAGTATGTCATTACCCAGAATTGTCGAATATAGGCAACAGAAAATCCACTGGCAACGCACCCCGTACCACTTCATCCTGAAAAGGTCACGGTGTGGTGCGGCTTTATGGCATCATTCATCCTACAGCTATATTTTTTCGAGCAGGCAGAATGGTGCTTCCGGTCCTGTTACCGCAACCGTCACTGGTCATCGCTATGTTTATCTTTTGCTCAGCCACGTCATTCCAGCTCTGCAACAGCGTGGATGTGTGGATTGAATCATTTTTATACAAGATGGCACTCCTCCGCACATTGCACGTCCCGTGAAGGCGCTATTCGGAAATGCTCGAATTATCAGCCGTCATTTCCCTACAGCCTGGCCGTCTCAATCACCTGATCTTACTCCGTGTGACTTCTAGCTGTGGGGTATCTGGAAGATGTTGTGTTCCGTGCTTTAATTTCAAATTCAGCTGTATTAAAGGCATGCATTATGCAACACACTGCGATCCGTTGTGGAACATGCTGTTTGTCGCTTTCAACTTGTTGCACACAACGGTGGACACCATATTGAACATGTTTTGCGCCAGTCTCGCGATATTTTCGAACTTCTTTGATGAATGCAGTATGTCGCCGCAAAACCTTTGAAACCGATTTGTCCCTTTCGATGTGATATGTACAGTCATGCAACTAAAACTACTCAACAATTCAAATTTGTCAATGCGTTTTATTGTGTAACTTACATCTTATCCTTTGTTTTACGTATCATTGATCATTTATTGTAGGGATTCTGCCGCTTACAGAGCCATCTGTTGCTAAAATTTGAAACTAATTTTTTTTTCTGCCATACGCTTTCCGCCTTCTTCAATAACATGTCTTTTAAATTTGACGTCATTCTCATATATATATATATATATATATATATATATATATATATATATATGATGACAGACATGTATTGCAAATTACAAAGTTATTAAATTACAAATTATAAATTGAAACATGTTATGAAATCGATTAAAATTTTCAAGGGATTAAACTTTAAAAAATACAAAATTTTAATTTTTATACAGACCCCGTACGAAAAAATTTCCATTGAGTAAAATGTGCCCCATCCGTTAATAAGGTCATGTGAAAAATTTCAGAATTTTGTCATGAAAACTTTCAAAGATATGTTAAAACAAAGTTGGTGAAGGGTCAATATCAAATTAAAATGCAAATGTTTGCAGCTTTAGTGCAGATGACGTGATGCAGGAATAATCATAAGGAAATAAAATAGGCTTTATATCATTAGTTTTAAATAAAGATTTTAAAATTTATGCTTCCTGAAAAATATTTTAAAATTTTTATATTATGTATTACAAAATATAACTTAAAAACAGCACAGTCAATAACCTTTTAAAAAAATTTATGTAATCCTTCCTTTAACTAATCTTTCATTAAAGTAATTTTTCCTTTCTGTAATTTTTCCTTTATTATTTCTACACATTATTAATACTTTTGAACCAATAAATAGTAAAATTATTATTTATTTATTCAATCATTACTTTCTTTGAAAATTTGTGTACGACCCCTAAAACGCGAACATCGGATATGATTTTTTCTGTTTGCGAACTCATATAATTTTGCATTTCATAACATTTGACACCTTTTTGTGTCACACCACAAATTTGTAATTTACAGCATATGCCCATGATCAATATTTGAGGAATAATAGCCGCGGTTCTATTTTCTATGCATCTGACTTGCCAGGGAAATTCATAAATAGATTTTGAAACACTCTGTACATTTAAAAAGCAAATCATACTCCTTGAATGTAATATTCGAAAGAAATATTAAAAAAACATTGTTTCGATAAAGTTATTGATATTAAAAATACATCGTTTGGCGAATTACGCAAAATAGTATGATTCCTTTTAGAAGTGGAAATTACTGATCTATACCCATCCCACATGAAATTGCGAAGCCAAGTTACCTGGCCTCCATCTAATGAGATACTTTATGAATAAGATAGTGTCCAGAATAATCTTTAGAATACTGTTTGCGCATGAATTCTTGAATGTAAATCGATAACAGGTGGCTGAATTGTACCTAGACATCTGGATGCCAATGCGATTTAGTTTTGCCACAAAGTCATTCCAGAGATGGCGGAGAAGGGGGGTGGAAGAGGAAGTCTGAACTGGCCTGGTGTGTAGCGAAAATTATCATCTAAACAAGCTTAAAGGAACATTTTTTTTTCTCTAGAAATATTCGAAAGGAAATATTTACGAGTCTTTGCTATCCACTCTTGTAGCTTCGCACTAGCAGAAGCCCTAAAAATGCAAAATTATCAGGAGAAAATGAAAAAGTTCTTAAAACATTTAGAAACTTCCAGATTTTTGTTGTTGTTGTTTTATTGCGTTATGTTATTTTGGTATTATTTTGTTTTACTTTCGTTACAATTAAATTTCGTATGAAAAGAAATAAATTCCAACAATTTCATCTCAAATATATATATACCATGCATGCTATGATAAATAGCCTAAATAGCAGTTATAATGTCTCTTTTATTAATTTATTTGTCAAAGAAATAGATAAATATTCTAATCTGCTTCTAAGAGTTCTAAGGATTCAAATAGACTCATTTTAATCCAAAAGCTTCAAATTTTTTTTAGAATATTTCATAAAGGTACTTAAAATGGAAGGTTAGAAAATTCAGAAAAAAAGTGTCACAATTACCCCCCCCCATATAATAATGGCGAATACCCCCCCTCCCCTTAAGTATGTTCAACTGCGAGTCCATTGCTCTGTCTACAATAGATTTGCTTTTTATAACTTCATTTGTACAAGAGTCAGTGGAAACCATTTTAGCAACGACAGCAAATGTAGATTTATTTCGTTATCGTGTGCAGTAAATTCCAAGATGGCACGCAAGTCATATCAAAAGAAACAACAGACAGAATTAGCTCGCATGAGGGGAGTTTCCGTGAGAAAGCTATAGTTAGAAGCAACATATCACGAATGACGTAGGAACGCTTACTTGTCAGAAATTGCATCTTAGGTGAAACCAACTGTAACGACAAGCAAGGTATAGTAAAATTTTAAGAAACAGTTGTTGAACTGAAACTTTTAAAGTGTCCTTTTACTCTCCTGTATACGTAATGTAGAAAAAGTCTAATAATCGTAAAAAAAAAAAAATCGAACTCGAAATTTTGATGAATTTTCCTGTTTTATACTTCTCTGAGTTGAAGGAAAAAAACAACTGTTTGTCTATCTGTGGTAAAGATAACTTAAAACATATTTTAGCTAGACGACTGGAATTTGGTATATGGTCTTCACAACAAATTTGAAGATTTCTTTCAAAGTTTAAGTAAATACTTTTCTGAGGAAGTTTGCCTACCCGGCCCTTTAGCGTGTTATGTGCTGGACGAAATATAACAAAATTTGTCCACCACACATATTAAAGTATGCGGTTTCGATTTGTCAAGGAAAAAATAAATAGCACCAAAAACGCCGATAGGGGAAATTTAGGCACTGCGATCGAAAACTTCATTATGTAATTTGTATATATGGGCACCTTGTGTCACGATATCGAGGATAAAAGGAAGGGTTACGGGAATTCAAGTCATTCTGCAAGAATTCACCCGTAGATGGCGTTGTCTCTACATGAACTTGCCCTATTAGTCAAGCTGTTTTATCAGAGGGATAAAAATGCCATTGCTGCTTTTAGTGAATACCGGCGGTTAAAAAAGTTACATAGAGGACCGTAGGAATGGTTGAAAGATTTGAAACAACAGGAATTTTTGGTTCGCAACTAGGCAGTTTCTTCAGGCATAGGGCTATTTCTGGTTGTGGAACTACTTGAAAAGTGTTGTGTATCAAGAGTATGTTCCTGGCATTCCTACTTTAAAAGATCAATAACGATACATGTCAGACGAATACTTGCCGATATCCTGAGAGCCACCTCGTGTACCGCATGCAATTATGCGATATCAGGATGGTGTCACCTTGACACAAATTTGTAAGTTGCTATAATAAACGATTTTCATTGGTATTTGGTGTGTTGTTATATACTGTTTCCATAGGCAGTTATGTATTCTTTTTCCACACATTATGCGATTATAGCGCCAGGATTTCCCCTATCGGCATTTTTGATATTATTTTTTTTCTTAACAAATCAAAACCTCATACTTTAATGTGTATGGTGACCAGATTTTGTAATATTTCTTCCAGTACATAACACGCTAAAAGGCTCACAAAACCTCCTGTTATTTCTTGATCACCCTTTAAATTCCCAATCAATATTCCCATTAACTAAATGATCACCATATATTGATATTTTTGCCGTTGTAGCGCCAGGATTTCCCCTATCGGATTTTTGATATTATTTTTTTCTTGACAAATCAAAACCTCATACTTTAATGTGTATGGTGACCAGATTTTGTAATATTTCTTCCAGTACATAACACGCTAAAGGGTTCACAAAACCTCCTGTTATTTCTTGATCACCCTTTAAATTCCCAATCAATATTTCCATTAACTAAATGATCACCATATATTGATATTTTTGCCGTTGTAGCGCCAGGATTTCCCCTATCGGCATTTTTGATATTATTTTTTTTCTTAACAAATCAAAACCTCATACTTTAATGTGTATGGTGACCAGATTTTGTAATATTTCTTCCAGTACATAACACGCTAAAAGGCTCACAAAACCTCCTGTTATTTCTTGATCACCCTTTAAATTCCCAATCAATATTTCCATTAACTAAATGATCACCATATATTGATATTTTTGCCGTTGTAGCGCCAGGATTTCCCCTATCGGATTTTTGATATTATTTTTTTCTTGACAAATCTAAACCTCATACTTTAATGTGTATGGTGACCAGATTTTGTAATATTTCTTCCAGTACATAACACGCTAAAGGGCTCACAAAACCTCCTGTTATTTCTTGATCACCCTTTAAATTCCCAATCAATATTCCCATTAAATAAATGATCACCATATATTGATATTTTTGCCGTTGTAGCGCCAGGATTTCCCCTATCTGCATTTTTGATATTATTTTTTTTTCTTGGCAAATCAAAACCTCATACTTTAATGTGTATGGTGACCAGATATTGTAATATTTCTTCCAGTACATAACACGCTAAAGGGCTCACAACACCTCCTGTTATTTCTTGATTACCCTTTAAATTCCCAATCAATATTCCCATCAACTAAATGATCACCATATATTGATATTTTTCAAATTCACTGGCTCTTCGTCTCCAAAATTAAGATTATATATCACTTTGTGAACGTCCCTTAAAACCAACGGGAGTCGTCTTCCCTAAAATTTATCGCATTATTTGTAATAAAGGTGTTATCCCAGAGAACGCCTTCCATGGTATTGGCGCATAATAGTTACGATATATTAACCTATGGTGTGACTTTAGCATTTTTACTGAATCTATCGTGTGATCTCTGGAGAGTTATTTGGCGATTACTCACTGGCATGGGAATTATAGTATCTGAAAATCGAATTTGTGTTTTAGACGCTTTTTTACCGACCTATTGAAATGAAGATTTGACATAAAATTGATGTCATAAAATCACATAATTAATGCGATACATTGGAGTCATTACGAATTTGAGTTATTGGTTTTACATGTTTCTAAAAGTAAAGCCGACAGACGGTCGATTCCTTGTGGATTTGGTTCAACTGTCTAGATGTTAGACAGTTGTTAAGATGTGTGTCTAAAGATGTTAATTCTTTGTATCGAATTTTATGTATCTAACTCTCTTCGTTTTGTAGTTATCGTACAAATACACAATCGAACAAATAAACTTCTCAGAGTGGAGTTTGTTCAAAATTTGATAGAAATATATAAATTTGGTATAATGACCTTTTTTGAAATTTCAACCATCTAGCTCAAAGCGCTTTTGAATTATCTTTGCCACAACTTCACAAACAGATAGTCGGATAATTTACAAAAAAATGTTTTTTCGAACTTATTGACGACAAAAATGTGGAGATTTGTCAAAATCTCGAGTTTGAATTTTTTGACAATTACTATATTATCTCTATATTATGTATACGAGAAATAAAAAAAAATATTTCAATAACAAATATTTTACTGTGGCAACACTGAAGTAAGACGTGCAGTTCATTCGGTAGTCTCTTCTAGCTTCAGTAATAATATCGTATTTTCATTAAAAATAAATGAAAAAAATAGAAGAAATAATAGAAGAAAACGATATAAATGTAAGAAATTTATTTTCAAATCTATAATTTGTCTCCCTATTCCTAAATGCCGTAGTTGGAAATTATGCAAACACTCAAACAGATACAACAGATAAACTTTTCTCAAGATTTCAGGCCCTTGGTGTCACTTTCATTCTCATTTATAGCATTAATTAATTGGAGGAGTTTTAAAGGAAATAGCCCAACTTCCGCTCAAATTAAAGAAGGAAAATAATTAAATCTTGCTTCACTTGTAGACTCCGACCGTAGGTGACATCATTATTTCTAATAAGTCTGGCAACCAAATGGAGGAATTAAGTTGGAGTTTATTTCTGAAAGAAGGAGAAATAAAAGTCTATTATAAGATGCGATGGGAAAAAGAGATACTAAGGCCTCTTACATTTAATACTTATTCAATAGTCCTCATACATTTTTAGTGACAACATCGCATTTTCATTGAAAATAAATAATTGATTGAAAAAAATAGAAGAAACATCAAAAGAAAGCGATATATGCCTAAGAATTTTATCTTCAAATATATAATTTTCTTCAATCTTCCTAAGTAACACAGCTGTGAAGTAAGCAAACACTCAATCAGACGCAACAGGTAAACATTTCTCAAGATTTCAGACCCTTGGTGTCTAATATAATTCAGTTTCTTTCTCATTTAGAGTACTAATTAACTAGAGTAGTTTCAAAGGAAATAGCCCAACTTCCGCTCAAATTGATGAGGGAAAAGAATTAAATTTTGCTTCACTTGTAAACTCCTACCACAGGTGGCATCAATATTTCTAATAAGTTAGGCAATCAAATGGAGGAATTAAGTTGGAATTTATTTCATAAAGAAGCAGAATTAAAAGTGTGTTATAAGATCCAATAGCTAAAATGGGTATTAATTTTGACTCTAAAGCATAGTTTAACATTCTTCATCAAATTTAATACTTATTCAATGGTCCTCATACATTTTTAGTGAAAGCATCGCAATTTCATTTAAAACAAATAATTGATTGAAAAAGAATAGAAGAAACATCAAAAGAAAGCTATATATGTCTAAGAATTTTATCTTCAAATATATAATTTCCCACAATCTCCCTAAGTAACATAGCTGGGATTTAAGTGAACACTCAACCAGATACCACAGATAAATTTCCCTCGTGATTGCCAGCCCTTAGTATTTAATATAATTCATTTTCTTTTTTATCTGGAACACTAATTAACTAGAGGACTTTCAAACGAAATAACCCACTTTCCACTCAAATTGAAGAGGGAAAAGAATTAAATATTGCTTCACTTCTAAACTCCGAACAGAGTGACATCATTATTTCTAATAAGTGAAGTAACCAAATGGATGAACTGAGTAGGAATTTATTTCCTGAAGAAGCAGTATTAAAGATCTGATGGGTAAAAGAGATATTAAGTTTCAGTTTCACTCTAAAACACAGTTTACCAGACTTTGCTCGTTTAAGAATGTCTTCTAAAGTTTATGATTGTTTTCAATTGAAAGAGAAGTTAATTTAAAACATTGCGAAACACAGTGCACTTTTAAGCACTTTTAATTGAAAAGTAAGGTTTCACGATTCTCATTAAATAGAGAAATTCGAAACGATTGAATCGCGTTTTAATATTTATCCATTAAAAATAAGTAAGAACTTTCTGCCGTGAAATGTTCAAAAGAAGGTAGAAAAGTAGTTTATTTTAATTAAATTGTGGTGTTATTAAGGGACAGAGGGCTTTGATATAAACACAAATGGGCAAAATCTTGCTGTTTTATTTTTATCGTTTAATCAAATAATAATCACCTAAATAATATAATAATCAGATAAATAATAATATATAATATTTAATTTTATTATTATATTATTTATTATATATTAATAATAATATATAATAAATAATATAATAATCAAATAATAACCACCTAATAATATTGTATAATAATCACCTAAAACACTGTTATAATATATATTGTTCAATAAAATAAATATATGAAGAAGTAAGAGAGAAAAATATAAATCTTAATTACTTTTCTCAAAATGATATAGTAATTAGATTTAAATTTCTTTGAAATGTTTTATGTATTTCTCTTTTAAATACAGAAAAAATAAAATTCCTTTGCAAATTCAGTAAGTGCATTTTAAAATATTTCTAAAAAATTAGCATTTAATTGGAATTACAAAATCATACACAGTTTTGCTCCAAATAAATTTACATTGGGTAGTAAGCAAAAAAAAAAATATAGAGAAAAAAATTAAGAATTATATCGCCTGGAATTATTTAAAATTTTTAAAAATTATATATCTTTTAAATTTTTACAAAATAATATATTTTATGTTAAAGTTTATTTTAAGAAATTTGTAGTATTTATATTTTGATACATATGCATAAAGATTTCATAACCCTCAGTGGATAATTTGCAAAAATGTCTAATACAGTACATCATTCCTTTAATTCAAAGATACATATTCAATCCGTTATATATGAAAAAGAAGTCATTCCATTCTATATAGGATAAATTCGTCAATTATGCAACATGATTTTATTAAAGTATATTTAAAGTATATGAATTTAGTTTACAAAATCATATTAAAAAGTTTAAGAGAATGAGGAAAATTAATTTTGGAAATTTTCCTTTCTTTTATAATGTTAGATATGCTGCTATTTTCTGTAACGATTCAGACAATCAAATTTGTCTTAGAACTCACATTCTCTTGTATTCTTTAGCCGAATTTCTTCGATAATGACAACAAATCCATAACATGAAAGAAAACAAAAGTAAAATTATGTTTTAAGAAAAATATGGAGAGTTGAAAATAATGTTATAATCAGCAGATAAATATTTTTTATTACATTTGATTTCTAAATAAAAGTAATTGTCTTGATGGGAATACAACAGAATTAAAACAAATTCTTGGTTTATGATCTGTGGTTAAATTAAGGTAATTGACTAGGTTGAATGCATACGTTTGGATAAAAATTTGCATTTTTATTTATTTTTAGTTTTAAAAAGTAGGTGCGATTTTGTTTTCAGTGATACCTTCATATTGTTGTTTCTAATGGCGATTGTCATAGACAAGCCCACTGACTTTAGAAGTCAGTGATTTTAAGCCAAGATTGCATCTCTTGTTTTTTTTACAGTAGCGCCATCTAGTGCAAAGAGTGCGACTTAGCTACACATACGTCATAACCCTTTTTATAGGGCGGAGTTCATTCATGCATTTCATTAACTTAGACACAGATCTTAATTTATACATGAATCAGGGAACAATCACCTCTGATCCAGTACCTCCAGTGGCATTACTCTCGAATTGGAGGACCTTGTGACCACGACAGATTTATACGTGCGCCAGCCATCACACACACGGAGAGTCTACGGCCGGTGGAATTCGAACTCGCAACCCAAAGGAAGCGAATCCAACGCCTTACCAACCAGGCTATTCCGGCCGGCCCTTTATATTGTTTCTATATAAATTAGGTGTCAAGTTATAGCAAATGATTGCCATGTAAGTGATACTTATTAACAAGCATTTAAAAAAATTAAATGCATTTTCTAATGAACGCATAGTTTTTTCCCAAATCTGCTTCAGGAATATTATCATATCTCAAAAAATAATCAAGATATATTAATTAAATTTAGAATTAGAGTTCATTACGTTATACAGAATGTAATAAACTGTTGGACGGATTTGATGTTGAATGCTTTACAAGTGGATTTATGATTGTTTAATGAAAATGCTGTTGAAAAAAATAATAGAAATAATTCATTGATAATCTCGTATATTAAGTATAAAAATTTTATTTTTGAACATAATTCTTCGATAATAGTCAGTAACACTCTAACATATATTTATTACACATGAAATGTTACAAAGAAAAATGAAAAATTGTAACAGCTTTTTTTCTCTAAAACAATCCAAATTTTAGTAAAAAAATACAAAATTTACTTCGAAATATGCCTTTTCTTCAAAAGCTACTTACATATTTAAGTAATTTCACTTATGATTTATCAGTTTATATTTATATTAATAAAACAAAATATATATGCATTTTTTTAGAAACATCTTCTCCAAACTCAGTCGGATACCTTAAAAATATATCCAAACTAGAGAAGAATATTTACATACTTTAGAACCCCTTATACTGCTAAATCAAAAGTGCTTAAATCAAATAATGATGTAAAATCGTGAGAAAAAAATATTTTTCAGTTAAATAAATAAAAAAAAAATCTGCACAATATTTGTAACAACATAAGAATTTTTTAAACGCAAATTAAATCAAAGCGTAACCTGTTGAGTCAAATAATTTTATCTCGAAAAAGCCAATACCTGATATCTAACGTAATCATTTATTCTCTCTTTTCTTGCTTAGGTGCATAATTATATATTTCCGTTACAAACTTTTTCCTAAATACCTTCATCTTCTCCCCAGAGTAAAAGGAGGGATTAGTTCATTTTGCATCCAGTGGTAGACTTTGCCAACGAATGGATTCATATTTATTACATATAATTTATTTAAATCGCCGATAGAGATTTTTCTTCCTGTAGATCCTGTAGATAGGGAGAACTCATGAAAAAGATAGAGTATTATGTTCTCATTTTCAGATCCTAAAGATGAAAAATTATTAAAGTAGTCCCAATAGAGAATATAACTTCTAGTGAATATATGAGAGTTTTTCTGTATTATATAATGATGCTAGATAAAATATTAGGGAGTTTATTATTAAATAATAAAAGAAAATACTTAGGTGAATTATTATAGAATTATGTTACGATGGTTCTCATGATATTATTTCGGAAAATTTCTGCATGGCTTTTATGTTGTTGTTGTTGTCGTATCCATGGAAATGCAAAAAGTGAGGACAGAACATCTCAGATATTGTCAAAGGTCTGGAGGATCACGGCCTCCAGCTTTGATGCTTCAGGACTATAAAGGGTCTCCAGAAGTGGATTCATCAGTGGCAACCAGCCAAGCTTTAAGATATATGCGGTAATAGATGGGCACTCGAAGATGTGTCTTGGTGTGAGTTGAGTGTCCGGGAAGTTCTTGCAGTTAATATAGGTTCTTGTCCCATCAGGAAGGATCTTTTTTTCCCTTACAGTGATTTGTTCTTAATTTAGACATCGTAGTTGTTACATTTCTAGGGAAATCAAAATCAGTGGTTAAAGGCTTCCTAGAGGGCTGATTTATAATTCTTCATCTGGCCACAGCGTTCGCATCTGCAAGTGTGATGATTGCAATTTGATTGGACAAGATGTCGTGCGGCTTTGGCCAAAGCATCCGCACCCTCATTACCCTCGATATTTATATGTGCGGGTATCCACTGCAGCAAACAAGATTTCATCTTGCAATGCATTTGATCGAGTAAGCCATTTATAGTGGAGGTGATGTTTGTGTCTCCTTTTCCGATGACCTCTAAGGTCGATTTAGAGTCTGAAAAAACAACCAGTCCCCCAGAAAGGTCCATAGCTTGAGAATTAGTCAGGTAAAAAGTCAGGGCTTCTTTGATTGCTAAAATTTCGCTGGTGAAGTTGAAGACAATCAAACCTGACTTTTCTGATCATAATCTCAAACATTTATGACCATTTATATTTTTGTGGTATTTTTATGAACAAAATGGCAGGTGTAATTTTATTGAATTTGAAAGAAAACAATTATTCCATAGGAAGTTTCAGTAGAAGTAGGAACAGAAGAAATTTACTTCTGAGTTCGTACAATGGCATCTTTTTCTGAAGATTATAGAAAAGTAATTCGAATCAGAAAATCAGATTATAGAAAATTATTCGAATCAGATTATAGAAAAGTAATCCCATCATTTATTGTTTATGATTCATTCCGTAGTTCCTTAACTCGGATAAACCGTATGATAACCCTGGAGAATACATTTTTCAATTTTAAGATGTATCCTTTTTTAAGTCACCTAAACCTTACTATTTCCATCGTAAATATCTTCTTTAATTTTACATGAAACATTGTCCTAAATTTTTATTATGGTATAGAGTAGATTTCTCTAACTGGACTTTTTTGAAGTCGCCTTTTCCATGTAAACAATAAATTTAACACAATAAACGACCAAAACGGAATGCAGAAAAAAATATTAACAATTCAGAAAAAAATTATGAGTAATGAAATGCATACCCGCGAAAGGCTGTCAGTTCTTGGAAAAACATGTCGAGATTTGCATGTTGCAAAGAAGAGGAAGCTTTATGCAAAACAGGTTAGGATAATAAACGCTTGCAGTCTTTGTCATGTTTCATGTCGAGGTTTCAGGATGTAATGATGGCGGTGTTGCGACGTTGAATGATTTAAAGAACTCCATAATATTTCATGTGTAAAGCATCACAACTGATCAGTTAAGACCTGCTATTGAACACACTGTCCATCGACTTGAAATTTTGCAGGTGAGTGAGGGTGGTCACATGGAACACCTTTCCCTACATCATCCTGGACCGATTAACAACTACCCCTCTTGTGCAATTTCTTCCTAATCTGTTCCTGTTTCTGCAAACTGAATTTTTTTTTCTCAAACAGCGTACTATCATTTTTCCTTACCTTTACTTAATCTGGTTCGATGGCAAGGCGATCAGAAACTAGTCAATAAATGTTAATATTGTTTTTGTATTCCGTTTTGTTTTTTTAATGTGTTAAATTAATGTTTTTCGGAAATAACGCTATTTGGTGGACTTTTTGGAAATGTTTTTTTGACATTTCATGAGCGCATCTCATGTATAGTCTATATACCAAATTTCATTGCAATCCGTTCACCCTCTTGCGTTGTATGATGCTGTTTATAAGAGAAGTTTAATTATAACCATATATATATATATATATATATATATATATATATATATATATATATATATATATATATATATATATATATATATATATATATATATATATATATATATATATATATATATATATATATATATATATATATGTAGTATGAGCCCTATGCTACTCCCTCTACCTCGCCGGCAGATGGCAGATGGTGTTCCAACTAGAAGTATAAGAAGCGAGGCAAACGGCAGAAGAGAGACACTTTAGAGTCAAGACCCATTACAGTAATCATGGCAATATATGAAAAGTCAAGTTTTCCACCAGTTTTGTCATCTAAGGGGATAGTCCTATTCCAAGGACGGGTGTCCCGATAAGCTATCATCGAGTTCGAGTTCGAGAAGAGAGACACTTGGAGCGAGAGTGTGTGAGCTTCGAAGTTGAAGGATAACAGCCATGCTATGTACGCCGGAACTGCAACCAACCCTATACTTTTGTTCTTTTGCTTAATGTTCGTGTAGTCCTGTGTTCGTTTATTAAAATATGGAAAAGACAAACGTGTAGTCTTCTTTCGATTGAGGACACGATCCTATATATATATATATATATATATATATATATTTGTCGTAAAACAAAAACGGAATTATTAAGAGTTATGCTTAAATTAACTTTGAAAAATATGTAAAAATTAAATACAAACTTTACTGCAATAAAACTGATGTTATTATAATGTTAATTTCAATTCAAGACGGTGTGAAATAGTGTATGTGCGATGATTTGTTTAAAATCTATGACTGAAATGTTAAATGTTTAAATCCTCCTTTTATACCCCTTCGAGGGCTTTAATACCTGAATTAATCCTTCTTGCATGGATCCTAAATTTGGCAACTACAGATATCCTGAAGGAAGTGTCCGATTATGTTATTCTGAGTTAAATAATACCCATCGCTGAACAAGCTAAACAAAAATTATTTTCATTTCAAAATTCTATTTTAAAGTTATTTTTAAAATCCGTGAATATACAATACAGGGTAAAACTGTTTTCGACACTTTGACAATAGAATTCCTTGCAACAAGGGATTTTAGAAGAAGAGGGAAAAATAAATTATTCATTTTTCAATTTTTAAATATCTCACTGTGTGTATGAAATATTTCAAAATAAATCGCTTGATCTCGGAAAGCATATATATGAATACTTCAACATTTTGGTAGGACATCTGGTTCTAACAGATTATTCATATTTTTTCTGTTTCTTATTTTCTTATGGAGGAAATGGTGAATAAAAAGTATTATACTCTTTAAGAATGTTTGACCACATGGATTTTATATTCTTCCTGTTTAAAATATCTCTTAATCCGAAGAGAAAAATAATTTGTAAATAAAGTCCATTCTGTGAACAAATTTAAAAAAAAAATGCAACATGTTAGACAATTGAAATTTGTGGTACGTGGCAAAGCACAATTTTTGTCCATCTAAAAGATCTTTTGCAGTCTGAGAATCCATACCTACTTATCAAGATAATTATAAACATAGTAGGAGTAGTCTTTTCTAAACTTTCTGGCATTCTCTCTGTAAAGGTCGTATGTTCCTCATAAAAGTGTGCACCTCAGTTTAGGTCGTAAATGACACAAGTGCTAAGATTTTTATTTTCATACCCCACACATGAGAGTTGAGTAATTTTAACTTTTCAGTATAATACAGAAAACAGGTTTTTGTATATTAACTGCATACTATTGACGAAAAATAGATAGAAAAGAACGATCTACAGAGGGCACCTAGCTTTTTAAATTAATCTAGTGCGCATTCTTTGGCGATTAATCGTGCACTAAATAGTGATAGAAAATCAAATATGAATTTTGGTCACCTTTTTTCCGAAATCAAAATTTTATATAGAAATATAACTGAAGCAATAACAGGAATGAATTTTAATTTATTTAATATCTTCTCTTTTGAGTTATAGGGGTAATACAAGCATGAAAAAGTTCAAATGAAGGAATGATCAACCTTTTCACATGCACCTTTCATAGTTCAGTAAGTATCTCCAATTTAGATGGTATATCAGTGAACCAAATTTCATTTACCAATATTCTTACGTTTTTTAATTATCTTGTTTATATGCGTACAAACCGAGATATAGACTGACATATGATTAACTCTTCAACAGATGGGTTCTAAATTTGATATTTATTTTCACAATCAATGCTAAGTAAATATGATACATTTTTTCTCTCTGGTTCTTAACTTTTTATCATTATCATTTTTACATGAATTCTTGCAGTTGGACAGTCAGATTTCCTCTAAACAGATTTCTTTGAAAATTTATTTAAAAAAAAATTAAGATGAAAGATTATACAAAAAATTTTATCCGTCAAATTGAAAGTGATTTTGAAATATCCTGCTGGTTTTAAATACTTTCACATATATTATGTATACTGTATAGTATGTATTATATATAGTATGTATAGAGAAAATACTGAAATTCCTACGATTAAAATATCCCACTATCCGAAAATTTTAAGAAAAGTTATCTATATCACTATATGGAAATAATAACAAGTTTGAAGATTTCTATTAGTTTTCAAACAAAATTTATTCAGAGGAAGTCTTCATGGCTTACTCTTCAAATATATGCGAACACGATAACTGCAAAATGTAAAGATCTAGATGGATAAAATTTGGTAAATAGAAAAATTATTTTCGTTTAGTAATATTTTTTTTTTTTGTATTATGGAAAATAATAAAAAAATGTTCTTAAATTTTTAATCAATTGATGGATTGATTTTTTTCTTTAGAGACGAGGACCATTACTGACCAAATTCCACCTCTGAATTAATTTAAATTCTAATAAAAAATTTTAAAAAATGAACGTTTACATTTTCACCTCTCATTTTATATATATATATCTAGACAAACACGCATTCTCTTTTATTTTAGCCCAAATTGAAATTATTTTCTTATGAAAGATAGAAACAATTTTCACTGATTGTCATGTTTCTGAAACTTTATTTCTTTCTCTAGTTGATTTGAGAACTCTTGCCAATTTAAAAACAGGCTTCACTTTCTTATCTATGTTCCGACACTAATTTTCGGAACTCATTCCATGGAAATGAAAATAGAGGGAGATACTTATTTTCTCCTTCCTTCCGTCAGGACTGCTGACAAAAACAACTGTTCCATCACGTCCTCTTAACAAATTTAGTATCGGCTATCGGAGCATTCATTTCTGATCCGCAAAACCTCATAGACTTCATTTGTTCCAAGCTAGTGTGATATTTATTAAGTAAAGTCTATTGGTTTTCTATGTTGTTCGAGTCACCTAATCTCTTCTACTTCGGGATGAACATGTAGGTCGAATTATTGAGACGCTTGTAACAAATTTGCGACCCCAAGAATAGAGTTGGGAACTGAAATGAATAGGGACTTTTACACCGACTTATATATTCTTAATATTAATTGAGAGTGTATAAAGAATCCTTTTAATTTTGATCATGCATGTATTTTTATTTCTTCTTGTCTATAAATAGATAGACAGACGAGAAAAAAGAGAAAACTATAGCTGTATAAAGCTGGAACGATATTTTTTACGTAAAGTCTATCATTTTACCACGTTGTTTGAGACACCTAAGCAATTCCACTTCGGGATGAACATGTAGGTCGAATTAAAATGGTAGAAACAAAGTGGCGCTCCCAAGAATGGAGTACGATTATTAAGATTAAATGATAGTACATGAAGAATCATTTAAATTTGAATCATATATTGACTTTTATTTCTTTGTGTGCGAAGTATAGAAAAATAAATAGACAACTATAACTGTATAAATATGGTACGATATTTATTAAGTAAAGTCTATTGGTTTTCCGCGTTGTTTGAGAACCTAATCTCTTCCACTTCGGGATGAACATGCAGTTCGAATTCTTGAGACAATAGAAATAGAGCTGAGACTCCAAGAATGGAGTGGGAAACTGAAAAGAATCGGGACTTTTACACCAACTAAGAGACTCTGAATAATAATTGTAATTTTATGAAGAATCATTTAAAATTTAATCATATATGGATTTTTAATTCTTCGTATATGAAGTATAAACAAATAGCTAGATAGACAAATACAGTGATATATTTATTTAAATTTTATATTTTAACCGAAAAAAGTACAGAAATTGATTAAAATTTTTTAAATCAAATACTTTTGAGTGTAAACATACCTTTTGGTTGAACTACGTGTTAAAAATAATACATGTAAAAATAAGGATAAATAAATATTAAAAATGTGTTTCACACTGCGTTTTAATCGAATATAAAAGTAAGTTATTGACATAAAGAGAAAATTACTCTTTACTGTTTTAGAAAATTTTGTGAATTTACTTCTCCCCAGTGAAAAACCTTTTTTGAGATATCACTCTAAGCGCCTTTCTCACAAGAGAATTTTTAGATACACTTTGTTGCCATCTATGGACATCAAAATAATTCATTTTTCAGTTTTTTAAATGTTTGTTTGCTAGTATAAAAACTCATAGCTTGAAGGTAATTTTAGAATGATTTTTTCTGTCTTAGTTTTGTTATTACAAGTAAGTTTGTGAGGAAATCCTGATCGTTTTCTTTTCTCACTAAAGAAAAATTAATAATCAATATTAATTCAAAATCATTGATTAAAATTATTAAAAAAAATTTTCTTTGAAAAGAAAATTTCTATAACGTAGTGATATCTTCCTACTTTATTTCATTTGTTACAATTCTTTGCACTGAATTTTCTGAATTGTGAACTAGAAAAACTTATCAGAGTCTTGTTAGATATCGCCTCTATTACGAAAAAAGGAAATAGCTTATACAAAAAAAGTAATTTTCCAATCTTTTCTAAAGTACTTTTCAAACGTCATATTCAAACAAAGATAGTTAAATTTTAATTGTTAAAAATTAGATACGTTCTGTGAAAATGCAAAGCCATTTTTAAGAAACACTATTTTGAAAATTGAATTCTAACTTAAGCATTTAATAAATATGGAACTGTTATTTATCGATATCATTATCTTGGTGATTTTATCCTTATTCATTATGTTTTCTAGATATTAATCTATGAGATTTTTGTAGGTTTTTTAATAGGAAATATTTAGTTATTAAGAAATGAAAAATCTTCATTGCCTCAAAGGCACTACAAATGGTTTCATTTTAAACATAAAGAAGAATCTTTGTCATAAAAATTCCTCCATTACGATACTGATTATCATTATTAAATCATTTTTATCATTAAATAATTTTTCCATATTCTTTTCAACAAAAATTAATTGCTGTTTGTACTGATTCTAAATAGAAATTAGTTCTTGTAAATAATAAGTTGTTTATATGATTTTATTATTTGTAATTTTTGTTTTCATTTAATTGTTTTATTTGTATTTTTTATTCTTTGTATAGTTATTCATTTAGTAAATATTAATTAATACTGATGATAGATGGCGCAGTATACTTTAAACCATATGTATATTTGGAATGTGAGTGAAGCACAATTAAGCTTTTCAGATTTTATTGTAAATACTTCAACTTGAGTGTTGCTGTGAAACTGGCGCAAGGAGGCACCGCTCGCTCTTTGTTAGCGGCAAAGGAATTATTCATTCGCTCTTTATAAAAGGCATATTCTTCATTTAAATTTATATTATATGTTACATATATGTGTGATAATCGTTCATGTGTGTTGTTATATATGCGTGTGTACGAAAATAAATAAATAAGAAATCATCTTTCCTGGGATTAAACACACACACCCAGCTACATAAGTTGATTAAAATTCTTAGCGTATTTACAAATATATATTTAATGAAAACGGACAGTATATCTTTTTTGCATAAACATAATGAATTGCAATATCAATGTTGTGATAAATATTGTTTTTTTTTCTTATAAAAACTTATTCATTATTTATTATTTTTCTAAAATCTGAGATACATTAATTTTCAGACATTTCCTGTAAATTCTATATTTGAAAATTCATTTTTTTATTTATTATCACATCCTATAACATACTTGTCATAATATTTGTTCGTAATTTTTTCTAACTAATTATAAAATATTATCTAGAAAATTATATCTATCTCGTAAACTTTAAAAACTTTAAGAACACATTCCAGAAAAAGTAAGAAACAGAAGAAACATTGCATTGTAGAATAAGACGACTATTTCGAATATATTAGTGTATTTGTGCAAGAAACTAAAATTCTTTCTTAAAGTACAAATGGGTAAGTTAAGAAATAATTTTAGTTGAGTGTCCAAATAATGTACATTTTATTATATTCCACATTAAAGATTTCGACTTAAAGTATTAGTTTTATATTGTAGTTTGCTTCAATTTTTTAACACAGAATTATAACGAAATAATTTTAAGTTACTTCTTGATCCAAACTTCACTTTTCATTCATATACAAAAGAAATTCATAAATCTTTAACTACCAGGTCTTTGACGAAGAATTAGATTATTTCAGTTGTCATTTCCTTCAGTTTTTTACCTTTTTAGTAATGTCTCTATCCATAGGATATAGTATTTCTTAAAAAAAATCACCTTCATTCATTTGTGAAAAAGGATTATTTAAATGTTATAAGTGAAATCCTAATTATGTAAAGCAAGAGCAATTATTCCAGCCCGCAAACAAAGGAATCAAATCTCTTTGTTCAACATCCATCTCCAAAAGAAGAGTTTAAGCAAGTCATGAAATGCTATCAAAAAATTATAAAAGGTCATACTTCCTTAACTTTGATACTAGTTAATTTAACTTTGATACTAGTTATATCATTCGCATAGTATAAAATGATTTATGCAACTGCGTTATGGATACCGAAATATCTTAACTACACTTAAGTTATTAAAATACTAAGTTTTCCACTGCTTTAGAAAGTGCTTAAACCATTCATTTTAGAAGACAGAACCCCAAAGGGGTCTTTCTTCAAATTATCTAAGTTACTGGAAAAGATAACTTCACCCGAGGGCATTGTCTAGAAAAGGGGACAAATTAATTAGTATTCTCCATTCACTGATAAAAATATGAACTATTCTCTTTGATATAAATCAAACTAAAATTTTTAATTAAAGTTTAAGGAACAAAAGGTAAACGAAGAACATTATAATAGAAATATCAAACACTTTTGATTTGCTAGAATTTGTCATTGAAATTTTAACTTTAAATTAATTTACTGCCAATAATTTATTAACTTACCAGAAACGACTGCGACATTGCATCTATTTATCACGATATGTGTTAATTTTTTCATAATCTGTTAATGTTATATTAAAGGTTTAAGACAGTCATTAAAAATACATTAAATTCTATTTCGGTTTTATTCAAGAATTTATTAGGCGTTAAAAATTTATTAAATATTTTCTCGTTTATTTTCATGTAACTATAAAAAATTTATAATTTAAATTAACTATCAAAAAGCTATAAAAGTATTTAGAATGAAATGGATGTTCAGATTTTATTAATTATTACATGACAATGATTTAATTATATTTATGCATTTATATTATGAAAAATACTTATTACTTATTTTCTGTTCCTGTTTATTGTTATTTTTTTCTGTTTGGCTATAATAAGTCACATTTACCAATAAAATAAGGGCTTATTGCTTTTATGCTTTTATAAAAACTCGTCAATTTAAAGAGTTAGTTTTGGAAAATTTTTGAGCAGCTCTCTAAATTTTTTTACTATAGTTCGAAAAATCATTCAAAAAGTAAACATTTTCCTGATTGACGAATTTAATTTTCATGACTTTATCTATCCTCTTTCCTTCGTTTTATTCATTACAATGTATGCAATACTTCTATGTAATGTGTATAATGTGTGCAATACTTAAGTTTTTCCTGACCATGAAAATAAATTCTTTATAGCCGAGTAAGTTCTAAAAATAAAACTATATATATATATATATATAATCAATTGTTAAGAATGGTATCCTCGAAATTTTCTCATACATTCTCTTATAAAGAAACTATCCTCCACTCCAACATAAAAGAAGGGACACTGGGCAAGGCATATGAATTCAGATGTTTGTTTTCACACGTAAGAGTTAAGTGGTTCGTATTATGGTGAAGAGAACTGGAATTGTTTATTTTCTGCAAACAATAATTACAAAAGCTCCTCTTTTGTGTGGATCTACCAATTTTAGCTAAATTTAGAGTGTTACTTGTACCTGATTATTGGTTATTAATCGTTGGCCTCTAGTTTATATATAGTTTCAGATAAGTCAAATATACTTAGTCTTCAAAATATCATCCATTTTACTGATCCTCTAATGAAGCAGAGCTCCAGAAACATTTTAATGAAGCAGAAAGTGATTTTAGTGATAAGGATAATTCTACAGAGGATTTTTTCGATGAAATTTCGCATTCGACTGATTGTGATATGTGTGTTTAAGCATAATTAATTCGTCTAGTGATGATGTATTTTAAAAAATTTATAAAATATATTATTATACCAAGAGAAATATCTACAGAATTTATAGGCTGATATTTATACTAGTACATAAACTGTATGTTTAAAATGCCTTCGAAAACCGTGCTACGAAAGTCACACAAGCCGCTAAAAGAAGGGTAAATTTTACCCATTTTCATTTTTTTTTAAATTTTTCATATCATTGTTGAATTTTCTATTGTATTGTTTTCTATATACCTTTATATACTAAAAAAAATGATTAAAAAAGTAAAGAGTAATATGTTTTTTCAAGAATATTTTTGATTGTAACATGTAATTTGAGAATAAAATGTATGTTCCAACGCAATTACTTTTTTTAAAGATAATACATTTTGAAAAATTTCTAAAACATATCCATATATCAAGAAAAATATCTGCAGAACATATTGGCAGTATAATTTATACTATTTTTTATACTAATACATTAATTAAAAAATTAAATTGAGTGTAAAGAAAATAGAAAATACGGTCTCGTAGACCGCACCTCCCCAGTTAAGTCCTAATTTCCACCTACCTAGTTAAGGTTTAAATTTAATATTAATTTAAAACTCTGAAGTCTACATTTGAATCTAAACGACTAAACCACCAAGAAAATAATTAAATAGATCTGCCTATATAGAAAGACTGAATATAAAACAATTATGTAGCGAAGCTACGGAATGGTAAAATTTATAATTTAAACATAAGAATCATCCTAATATGCATAAAAGATTTTGATGCAATCTCTTTCGTTATTGAACTAGAAATTTAATCGGAATTTTCCAAATACACACAGCATTTAAATTTGCTTCAATAAACTTTACTTTTCAGTGTTCTACCTTACAGTTCTTTATCATTTCGTATTATGTCAAAGTATTTTGCTAAATACTAGATAACTTAAGTTCATGAATATGTAATAGTATTATATGTAAAATAATCTGAATTACAAGTCGCTGCATAATGATATTTTAAAATAACAAACTTTGATTCACTTTATAACAAAACAATAGAGTTATTATAAAAGGAACGATTTGACGTAATTCCGTAATCCCGCTTTCAAAAACAATCTTATTCAAAATAATGTTCTTAAACATGCATACATGAGAAGAGACTTGAACATAAAATGTTACACTCCTTTCGAAAACATAAACCTTTGATAAATGAATTAGCTGCTATATTTGAGGAAGACGGATTAAAATTAAAGCTCCTATGTCTGTAGAGACAGGTTGAAAACGGCGTTCAGAGCGAAAATGCACTAAGATTGAAAAATGATTTCTTGAATTAAATGAAAATCACTTGAACTGTTGAATCTCAAAATCTTTCTTATTCTTTTTCCATCAGTTATTGAAGTACTCATTTGCTTTCCAATTTACTCTTTAATTTTGCTATTGTACTCGTAATTTACTCTTTCGTCTCTTGAAATAATCGCTTTGAAAGTGCAGTTTAATTTTTCATAGAAGTCTTTTAGATAAAATGGATCCTCGATAATTTATCTTATAGATATATCTCATCATCTCTCTATTAGATAAACTATCCAACTAGGTATTCAAATATTCTGGCTAAAATACCTATCTATAAGATGAATCTATCCACTACAGTTTGCTTTTGTTTATCAGAAGAAATATTTATGTTATCATTTTCATTATAATCATAGCTTTGAAAGAAATAAAAAAAAGATGTCATACAAATCATACAGCTTTTTCCTATGTATGCATTCATGTAAAAGAAATAAAAATCACCGGTGACCTGACCTAGGAGTAGCGCGTCTTCCTAGTGATCTGGTTGCCTCGAGCTCGAGTCCTGGTTCGGGCATGGTTGTTCTCTACCTTGTGTTCTATCTGTGTGAAAGAGCCCACCTTTTAAAAGGGGGTGTGCAAGAGAATGTATGTGTCATCTTCATATGAGTTCGAAGTCAGACTTCTGCCCTCATGTGCTCAGGGGCTTCACCCTCAGAAGCTACTGCATACTCGGCTTAAATCGCTGATAGTTCGTTGGCGGACTGGTAAAAGTGCCATAAATAACAATTAACAGAAAAAAAATCTTACTCAAAGGGAGTTTTAAAATATTCCCGCCGTATTTCAACTTAATAGTAAAATAAATCTTTTTCAAATCCGTCAATTATTTCTAAAAATAATAATAAATTTAATAATCATTTGCATTTGTAAAGCCGTAAAGCACGCAACGTATAAATTGTTCTTATCATTAGGTAGATTCCTATAAGAAGATGAAATGATTCATCATATAGGAAGAAACAATGGTTCTCATGACAAGACATCGGGAAAATGTCTTCAGTTCTATATCGATCAATCTCCCTAGAACCCCAAAATACCCTTTGTTCAAAAATTTATTTATCTATCTATATGTATATATATTTATGCGTAAAATGCTTTGGCCATGTTATCTTATAAACACGATAATTAAAGTAATTTAGTTTGTATTTTAACTGACTTGGAGTATGGTGTTTGAAATGTAAAAATCTCGGAAGGGTTTGTAAATGAATAACGGGATCGGAAATGGTGGGGGTTGAAATTTTCATTTAACTATAATTTTATTATTATTGAAGATAGGAAACTAATCCAATTAACCAAATTAGCACATCATTAAGAAGAACAACTTTTGTATTTCAAGCCTTTCGATAACTTCAATATCTTAGAAGTTAAGGGCTGAAAAGTGATTTTCAAGCTCTAATTTTTATTGTTTCTGACTTCAAAAATTTATTGCGTGACAGTAACTTAAATGTAAAGAAATTCCATTTTGCAAAGAGGAATTTTTTTCCCTTGTGAAATGGCAACAGCCAAATTCAAACAAACCATTTTATTGACATTTCAGACCACTGAATATTTTTACAGTTACACATAAACCAACACATCACACTATTAATTACTGGAATTACATAGTGTTATTAAAAATACTATAAGGAGCGCTTGCTTTGTCATTGGAACCTCCATGGAGGAAAGATGGTGTAAAAGAAATCAAGATGATAGAACTAGGCGTCAAACTGAGGTTGAATCAAGAATGAAAATGGGTTTAGCGTTGCCAAATAAGTAATCGTTATGACCTAAATATGGAAATTAATGTTCATATTAACTAAAATTAATACCACAAAAATTATTTTTGTAATAATTTAAAATTTTAAAAAACACCTTTTTAATGAAATCAATTTCTAATCTATGTATTTTTTAAAATTTTTATTAATTTTTCAAATCTAAATTGAGAGACAATCTATGATTACCTTTTTTTTATATTGGTATAAAGTTTAAATTCATTCATAAAAACATTCAGCTGCAAATTTTTCAATGTTAAAATTACAGCAAAAATTAAATTCTTTGATCATTTATTCCGCTTTTTTTTAATAGCATATATTCATTTTAATATCCAGGTGTAGTAATTGTAATATACTGAATCTGTTAAATTCACGTCTTCCAAATAACAAGGTGAAATTTTTAATAATGTATGCCCTATTAAAAGTTCATCAGCTAAAAGAATTGACGATCTTGGTGAACACACTGGTCGCCAAAGGCGTCTAATAATTTTGAAATAATTATTCAAACGATGAATTTCAAAATTATAATATTTATTCATTGGTCTCTATATATTGTTCTATTTCAATCACTATGGTATTCTTGACATTTTATCTGAAATATATTCGTTTCCTTGGCATTGTAAGGCCCATGAAAAAAATGTATGTCATTTTTTGTATTCATTAATTTATAGTTTCCTGAAACATATTTGAGAATGAACTAATTTTTTAAAAGAGGAGAAAAATTGAAATAAATATTTAATTTGATATACAGAAATTTTGTGACTGCTTGTCCTAACTGCAATTTCGGAAACATGCTAATTATGGAACTATTGGGGGGGGGGGAGTGTCTATTGCCAGAAAATAGAGTCTATTGTCGCCAAGTCATAAAACAAATGCATTACTTCCTTAATTTGTAGGCTAAAGCTAATAAATAAAATATTATTTAATTTAATCAAGAAAATTAAATTATATGTATAGGAACGATCTTTAAAAATGACATTAAAATCAAAAGTATCACACTTTTTTTGGCGCTGAAATGATAAAAAAATGTTAAACAATATTAAATTTTGTAATCACAAGTATGAAAAGAAAAAATTCAAGAATCTTTCAAAAGGAAAAAGGAATTTAACAATATTTGAGAGCACCCTTTTAATTTTCAAGTACAGAATTTACAGGTAAAATTTTACACAATGCACCAAAATCTGTAAATAAATTTCCATCTGTAACTGCAGGGCTTACAAGTAATTCTACTTATTGAGAAAGTACCTGGAAATACCTCACTTCTATTAAAAAAGTCTTTGCAGCCATTTTTGCTTTAAAAATGGTCATTGCCTTAAATTAACAAATATTTATTTGAGATTTATTTAATTAGAAAATTTAGATAATTAGCTTTTTTCCTTTGTTCTGACTCTTCTGAAATATAAGGTTCCAATGCATTTACAAATATAATAATTTCGTATGCATTATCAGTGGAACATCTTATGTCCATTTACTTTTTTTTTACTTTCTCGTATAAGTAGTATAGAAAAAATTATAGTAATCGTCGAAAATAAAGTGAACTTGAGATTTTGAGGAATCTCCATGTTTTAGAGTTCGAAAAACACATTTTTGGGAAATGTCCGTCTGTCTGTCTGTGTCAAGAATAATTCAGAAAATATTTGATGAAATTAAATGGCAGAAATTTAGGATACAGTCTTTACACCAAATTTGAAGATTCTTATCAAATTTTGAGTAAACTCTGTAAAGAGGAAGTCTGTCTGTCACGCTGTTCGAATAAAAATTAACACGAAAACTACAAAATGGAGAGAGCTAGATGGATAAGGTTTAGTACACAGATTTAACATCTAGAGTGTAGATTTGTAGCGCCAAATTTTGAGCCAAATCTGAAAATGGATTTGCAAATGCGATAATTCAAAAACGCAATGCCATCAATTGTTCAAATTTGGTAAATTATTTTTGACTACAAGAGTATTTCTGTGTTAAATTTTTGTTTCGATTAATGGAGAAAAACGCTTTTAAGGTACAAATTCGGTTTTTGGATGCTATTTACCCATGTCGTTGTTTAATCATCAAGAATCACGCGATAGATTCAGTAAAGATACTAAATTTACTCCAAAAGTTAATATTTCGTAACTATTGTACGCCAGTGCCATGCAAAACGTTCTCTGACATGGCTAGTTTAGTAGAAAATATGCGAAATAATTTTGGGAGGTCACTTCCACTGGTTCCAAAACGAACTTCACACTTCTGTTTTTACTGAAATAAAACTGCAACTATCAATCAGTAATAATTTTCGCAATCTAATTACTAGCATTATTTATTATTACTTAAAATATAGCTAAATCATCTAAAAAAATCCAAAAAAATTAGAAATTCATTTATTATTAGTTAATGGCTGTTTCTTTCAGAGAAAGCTTTTCAATCTCATTCTTGAGTATAAATACTTCTAACTGGATTGTGATCACGAAAGCTTGTAGCACACACTTAATTTGTGCTACTCCATCGTTCTTTTGACGTGGCTTGCGTGCTCATCGGGATTCCAGCCTTCACGGCAATAAAATTAATCAGCATTTTCTGTCGCGGTTAGGGATTGCAATACCGGTATACCGGGATACCGAATACCGGTATTTTGAGCCATTTGTACAATTTTGTAATACCGGTATTCACAAGTTTAAATACCGGTTTTTCGGTATTAATTACAAATTTTTAAAATGGTCTCCACTATATGTTCAGGGATCACGAAAATAGCAAAATAGTATACATTTTTGTTTTTATGTCTCCTTAACGGGAGAAATTAATTAGCTAGTTAATGGCTTAATTAATTGCTTAAATCTAAATTAGAGAAACATGGATTATCCCTGAAAGAAAATATTGTATCCATAACGATTGATGGAGCAACAATTATGAAAAAAGTTGGAAAGTTGATTGGGGTAAATCAGCAGTTGTGCTATGCACATGGAATTCAATGAGGAGTAATAAATGTATTAAACAAAAAAATAAAAAATAAATAAAGAACAGCAGAAACCAAATACTGTGGATATAGAAACCTCGGATTCCAACTTTGAAGAGAGTAAGAGTGAGAGTGATATTGACAATGAAGATAATGACAATGTTATTGTTGTAGAAGATATTGCTAATGACGATGAAATATTAATCTATCAAAAATTGCTTCCTATAATTTATAAATTTCGAAAAATTGTTCAGATATTTAAACGTTCCAATATAAAAAAAGGATATATTACTAAAATATATACTAACTGAAAATAAAACAGAATATATGTTAATATTAGATTCTAAAACACGTCGGAACAGTTTACTCCTAATGATGGAACGATTTTTGGAACTGAGAAATCCAATCCAAAAAGCAATAATTGACTTAAACCTGTAAATTATTTTTTCAGATAGTGAATTCGACTTAATATCCAGAACTATATCAGTTCTACTTCCAATAAAACTGACTATTGAGGGATTATGTCGGAGAGATTCTAATAACAACTAATGCAACAATAAATTTCAAGTTGCAGTCACTGAAAGAACAGCACACATCACTATCTAAATAATTATATATTACACTGAAAATTCGCACAGAAGAAAGGCATACCGAAATAGAAAACGTCTTATGGTATTTACATAATTCTAATAATTTTAAAAATGAAAATGAAAAAGAAGAAAAGAAAAGAACCAGTGCAAATCTGATTAAGTTTAGAGTAAATTTTCTTAAAATTTTTTACCCACAAACCTATCCACATTCAGAAAAATTCGGTTCAATTATCGAAGATTATGATGTCACTACTGTCGATAGTGAAAAAGAATTGTCTCTTGAACAAAAATTATAATTAGCTATAAATAAAAAAAAATTCAATGAACCAAAATACAATACAGAAATCAGCTATATCCAAAACCATCCGACTAGAAATCGATTTATTTGAAGATGAGGGATTTAGAGGTAAATACTTGAAAAAAAATATATTGCTTATTGCTAACAGTACCACCAGCTAGCGTAGATGCCGAAAGAGCGTTTTCGACAGCTGGTAATTTTTACACAAAATTACTTTTCAGGCTTAATGACAGTACAATTGATGCATTATGTTTTTTTTTAAGATCACATTTCAAAAATTTGTTATAATACCACAGACTGAATAGTGATATTTACACTTTTTTTGTGATTTAAATCAATAAGATGTTCCTTTACTTTTTTATGATTATATACTGTTATAATTTATAAGTTACAAATTATTTTTTGTGATATTTACACTCTCTAACAAAACTGACAAATAAAACTAAGAACATTTTCTTTCTTTTTCTAAAATTTCTAATACCGGTATTCCGGTATTAAGATTTAAAAAATACCGAATACCGGTATTGAAATTTTGGTCCGGTATTGCAATCCCTAGTCACAGTAAAGCGGTTTTTCCCAGAATTTTACTAAGTACAAAAGCAATTATGAAAAGGGAATGTAGAATCTAGATAAAAGCGGACCTACTTCTGAGCCTTCACGAATATCGCCTATTGTGTAAGATATCAATTTTGGACTGGCAAGTGCATCCAGTATTCGAAAATGGAGTTGTATCCTTCCAGTTGTCGAATATCTTCTGAGAAAAGATTTAGCAAAATAATTAAGTAATGCTCATAGTGATGAAAGTATTTCGTGTTCGGATCACTGTGCTGCATTGTGTACGAAAGTAATGGTCTGATTAATGTTCATGTGAAATGATAGAAACATTAAGTTGTCTGTAATGATAAATAATCTTTTAATTTTATGTCTTAATATATTGCCAAGAATGGTAAAGTGATATAATTTTTCTTTTCAATCTAAATGTCATTATAAAGGAGATGTATTGACATATAATCTTAATGGATGCGGATTGGGTTATTTATAAATGTCCATCATTTTTTGGTAAATAAAACCGACTGTCATTTGGAGACTATCAATAAAATGAAGCGTTCTAAAATTGCAAGATTCTATCCTGAAGAGAATTGTATAATAAATAATCTTATTTTATGCCTTAGTAGAGTTTCAGGACATACGGAGTGAAATATTTCTTCAATGCAATGGAAGTGCCATTATAAAGGATATATACTTACAGATATATAGAATGGAAATACATCCCCTTTATAATGATGCTTATATGGTTGAATAATATCCATTACTCTAACCATTACAGATGGATACAGCAATGGATGATTTATTAATCTTCTCTGTTTATTGGCGAAAAACTCGGTGACTATTCGGAGAATCTATCAACAAAAATAAGCATTCTAAAATTTAAAGATCCATAATTCCATTATCTATTTTTTCTTGAAATATTATAGATTCTTCAAAAACATTCAATTTGACGATTATATAAGAAGAGGAGTACGTACGAGTATCCTAGATTCGTTCTTAAAAGCATTTTTTACATTACAAATGTGTGACGTCGATTGATTTTTTTCGATCATTAATTAGAAATTTAACGTTTCTTACTTGGCGATTCGTTCTACAAAGGCTGCTCCTTGTGTATTTCCTCCACTATTTTTATTGCCTGTATTTCTTGTTCACCATGGTAGAAAGTATTTTATAATATCCAGCGTTTTGGACATTTTTCATTGTAGAGCTACAGGACGATATTCGCAAAATTATCTACTAATAATAAAGTAGACTGAGTATGTGTGTATCTGTGTATACATGTTAGCGCTCAAAAGACCAGACCATTTGATCTAGAGATATCAAATTTAGTACATATATACGGGTACTTCGAAGGATGAGAATGCACTTCTCAACGCCATTTCTTTGAAACTTTAATTAGAATTTCAGTTAATTAAAAAAGTGAGACCTTGTCTGATAAGATAAAGATTTTTTCAGCAGTTTTAAAGTTCAAAAAATTAAATTCAGTATTTAATGTTCAAGATTTTTAATGATATAAATACAATAGTTGCAAAAGCTTTAAATCAAGATTTAATTAACTTAAAAATATTCTAAAGAGTATTTCACAGCAATATTTGCATTATGATGAGTGAAGTTCATATATTTTTCACTATTCATTCTGCTGTTTTTCTTTCATTGCTGACGGCCAAGCAATAAAAGTTTAGTCTATTTTCTGCATTAAATAAGTTTCTATTTAAGGTGTTTTCAAAAGAGGTTTTGGCATATTGTATTAACTACATCTACCTTTTAATTCCTAGAGTAAGCAGTACTGAATTTTCTCGAAACTTTGCATTAAACAAATACTTTATTATTTGATACGTTTTAAAAACATTTTGATTCTGCATTTCTTTTACATGTGCGTTCTGCTTTCACCCTGAATTTGTCTCATCTTTTAATGAATCAGAGAAATTTTCAATTAATAATTCTCATAATGCTCATAAATTATGGAATATACTCTGTAATGCATTACTGCTTTCACCCTGAATTTGTCTCATCTTTTAATGAATCAGAGAAATTTTCAATTAATAATTCTCATAATGCTCATAAATTATGGAATATATTCTGTAATGCATTACTGCTTTCACCCTGAATTTGTCTCATCTTTTAATGAATCAGAGAAATTTTCAATTAATAATTCTCATAATGCTCATAAATTATGGAATATACTCTGTAATGCATTACTGCTTTCACCCTGAATTTGTCTCATCTTTTAATGAATCAGAGAAATTTTCAATTAATAATTCTCATAATGCTCATAAATTATGGAATATATTCTGTAATGCATTACTGCTTTCACCCTGAATTTGTCTCATCTTTTAATGAATCAGAGAAATTTTCAATTAATAATTCTCATAATGCTCATAAATTATGGAATATACTCTGTAATGCATTACTGCTTTCACCCTGAATTTGTCTCATCTTTTAATGAATCTGAGAAATTTTCAATTAATAATTCTCATAATGCTCATAAATTATGGAATATATTCTGTAATGCATTACTGCTTTCACCCTGAATTTGTCTCATCTTTTAATGAATCAGAGAAATTTTCAATTAATAATTCTCATAATGCTCATAAATTATGGAATATATTCTGTAATGCATTACTGCTTTCATCCTGAATTTGTCTCATCTTTTAATGAATCAGAGAAATTTTCAATTAATAATTCTCATAATGCTCATAAATTATGGAATATATTCTGTAATGCTTTAATGTTGAATTCATTAATCCATTCTGCATTAAAAAATATGAGGCATGTTAACACAAACGTAAGGACAATTCTTACAAACGTGTTTGTATTCAGCAACTATATTATTGAATTATTTGATTAATTACCTTTCTCTTAATTCTTAGCTTCAAATTTTACATGAACCAAATTAAAATTTAGAGAGACTTGTAGCTCACTGAAATCAGAGATTTAAAATAATTTGCCATTGAAAACCATTAAAGCTAAATTTCTTATTTATTTTATTATTTCTAATGTATTTGCTATTTTAAGTAATCAATAATTCAGGGTACCAATTCATCATCAAAAGTGACTGGTATAGAATATTTTCCTACAAATAACATTCAAATAATTTAGACTTTCATCTGGCAACATGCTGAGCAGCTTTATGACAATTAAACATACTTTTTAATTAACATTACAGTAGCAACGACTTTTTAAATTTGATTTTATTTAATTTAAATTCTACTTTAAATTTTTGATATTTTTTTTAAAAAATTGATTTTAGAATTACGAACTAAATTGATCCAAGTTCAAGTATATACATGGAATCAGCGTTGTATTAAATATTATTTACTTAATTCAAGAGGTTACTAAGCACTGCAACCAAACATTTCGATATGTGAAAACTCTTACCACAATTTTAAAATAATATCTCGTTTGAATCTTCTAGAATCTTAAGTAAATGAGCAACAATTTACAATAATGCTATTATGAAATATCTCAAGACAGTTATTAAAATTAAAAGAGAAAATCATTTTCAGATATTTGAAACATATAATTAACCATTCTGAGTTAAGTACCACTTATCCGAGAGAAGAACATTTTACAGTTTTAGTACTTAGATGCCTAATCAAAGCTGTAATATCAAGATTTTATTTATCAATTACAGGTCCAATTATCTTATCTGTAACATTAACTAGAAGTATTTAAATTGTTTAAATTCTTCGAAATTTCACGAGATAATTAGTATAGATTATAGAATGCTAAAGTTTGAAACGTTTCTGAAGCTTCAACTGCAATTATAAATGCATGAAGGCTCTAATCATCTTGTTTAAAATAAATAATGATATTTACTAGTAATATGATGGTTTAATATTCATTATGAGGAGCTCAATTACCGAAGAATATGTAACAAAAATTTGTTTAATAGCCTTATTTTTAAAATTCTGAATATTAAATCAAATAATAGAGTAAACATTCTTTAAAATATTTATAATGATTTTATATGTGAAGCAAAAAGAGTAAAATATTGTAATCACCAAAGAAATTCGGAGTTCTGATATGGTTTGGCCCCATGTTTAAATTTCCAAAAAAGTTATCCACCAAAAATTAAATATTTTTGAACTTAATTTGTCCGACTGAAAATAAGATAAATCAAACTTGTAATTTTATAGAATTCTAAAATTTTAATGATAAAAATACTTATTTTATAACATTTCTTAAGCTTTTTTTTTTCATTTTCGTGTTCGAGTAATATATTTTCGGACATAATCTATCTGCTAGTAAATATCTCAGAGAAATAAGTGAAAGATAAATGAAAAATTTTAGATTCTTCCATTTCGACTGAAATCTTTCAAAGGCTGAAATCTTTCAAAGTGACACTTTTAACACTCTTCGTAAGCACTGAAATTTAATAATAGATACCACTTTTATATAAATAGCAATGTATATATATTCTGGTAATGTGTGCTAGCTTTGTTGAAGTTCTATAGGTTTTGGATTTTTTTCAACAGCATAAAATGTCGGACATCTCAAAGATTTTCAGAGGATAATCAGAGGAGCAAATAAAAAAGAAGCCTGCAGAAGGGGGAGTGACAAGGTGACGGATGTGATACCGGCTCATCTTCCACTAGTGTGCTTATATGAAATCCCCCCCCCCCGCATAGGATGAAATCTTCCGTCGCTCAAAATTCGAAAAAAGAAAGGGAAAATAGCTTTTAGGGGGAGATTTTTTTTATTTAGCTGCTGTATGGGTCTTAATTTCCATCACTTTTAGACTCTAATATTTGACAATGTTGAGAAGAATTGTGTTGGAGGCTTGTTTTAGAGTTATAAAAGTTAGTATTACAAATGCTATTGAGACAACTAAATTGATTAAAGTACAAAGTTTTCCGTTTAAGAGAAATAATTTAATTTGGATATTTATAAAATATTTAAAAGATTTTAATCCAGGGAAATTTTTTATTCAATGTATTTTCCATGTGAATAACAGCAGGCATCTCCAACTCATTTTCATTTCTGACGTCAAAATCCGCACCTTGAGTAAATATATTTTCTTTAAAAATATATGAAATCATTATGAGTTCTTGTATCTTTGAAATATAGTTCATCAAAGGCATTCTCAATTTTCATTATTTCAGTTTAAAATAAATTAAGAAAATTAAAGAAGGTCTCAGTGCTCCACAACTTAACTTTTAAAATATGAATAAGTGAATTATCGTCTTAATATCAAAATTTTGAATTTGAAATGAAAATTTTATGTTTGGCGTTTTATCCATTTTTTTTATTCTCGAATTGACAAGGTTTTTGATCTTCTAATAGTACAGGACTAAATTATAAAATATATATAGTAAAATATTTAGAAAACAATCAGAATACACACAATATTACATTCATTAACTTTTTCTTAGAAAGATAGTGAAAATAAATTTCACTTTCTTTGGTCATTGTTTCTAAAGAGCATAGAAAGCTGTTTCAATATACCGAATGAGATCTTTTTTTAGTTACTGCGACTCTAAATAAAGATTTTCGCTATATTGAGATTAAACAAAGTCGTGCGTCAAATTGTACATTCTCCTTTAATTTTTCGATGATATAGCGTTTTCCTGAAATATCTTGTATGCCCAGTATTCCAAAAAGTTTATAATCTGCAATAAGATGTACCAAGAACTCTAAAATTATTGCCTACTCGATAGTTTAGAATTTCCTTTAGATACTCTACAGCAACCTTCCCATTACTCCAAAATGAAGACAATCTAGAAAAAGACGAGTAGCACAATCTTTAGTTCTTACTGTTTTGACAATTTTGCATAGGACTCTGGTGATGCTCAGTTTTTTTTTCTATCAAGTACAGGTTAGTACCGACACTCGATTGTAAGTGGATCTTTTGTACGCAATACAACCGGCAACAAAGATTTCCCCAACGGAATTTTACTAGGTATTCGATGGATATCAATTCTCGCGCACGAATTTGATGAATTTTGCGACAAACTTGATAATACTGGAAACTCCTAGAACTTTCACAATTGACTCAATAGTAACTGAGATACGTCTGATTGGTACAGAACCCTCTTGGGACGCCTCCCGGGAACTATAAAAGGCCATCAGTCTCGAGCTGCAATCAATCACAGTCAGTAGACAAGTATCGAGTCGTGGAGAGGATAACGAAATAACGAAGAACAAGCGTTCTGTGGAACTCAAGCGATTGCTTAAATGAGTTGTGTGCCTAGTCCTGGTGTTTAATGTGGAAGCAGCGTCGAGTAGTGTGAGGAGTAACCAGTCGTGTAGTAGTGTGTCGGCAGCTGGATACAACTAAAGCGAGGAAACAGTGGAGAATTTTGGAGAGACCGTAGAGTGAAGCTTCGAGAATCCCCTCTCCTGCTGGATTCTGCCTGCCAGCTTTGTGTGCTGTGACAGTTATTACTACCCATTACGACTTGTGGGCTATTTATTGTAGTGTGCTTCTGTGTGCTGTGCTGTCTTCGTCTCAGCTGTATATATTTATCGTCTGGTGTATTCGTCGCCTTTGTGTACTCGTGTCCTTTGTATTAACATTCCAAGTGGCAAACCCGGAAAAAGACGGAATCTTTCCTCCCTTCAAAACGGCGGACCCGTCTATAGACGGAAACAAAAACTCCCTTAAAACTGTCACTGCCCGTATTTGTACGGGTTCCAGTTTTTCCCTTCCCCCAATCTCAAGCTGTGAGATAATGAGAAGGGAATGTGAGATAAGGAAAAGTGAATCGTTATTAGTGGACGATATGATTGATGTCTTTCTGCTCGCGCCCTTTTAAGCATTTTAAAATCTCGCTTACGTTCTGAGGCGTTACTTTTGAGATTTTGATAATAATTACGTATCCAAAATGAGTTTTAAATAACGAGAATAAAATTGAACGTATGAAAATATACCTGGAATGAATACATACACAAACGTATTATTATTAATAATTTGATCCATAAGATTTTAAAGCTTTCTAGCATAAAAAAATACTTAATCTAAAAAAAATAAAATAAAAAAATATATAATTAAAATTTGACAAGTTTCTTTTTTATAGCGTGCTTTCATTTAAGGATTTTAGAATTGACATTGCTTATGCAACTTATTTTTGAAAATAAGACACTAAACTTATTTACAGAATTTACTTAACGAACAAAACTTCTTTAACTTTTAATGAATTATTTTTTCTAGTATTCATTAATAAGTGTATTTAAAAACGGGGAGATATATAAAACCAATATATTAAAGTGAGATTTTCCGGAAAGATTAGCATTCGTTACATTAAATCCTTATTTTTATAACGTAATAAACTATATATGAAAATTGAATATTAGTTTCATTCTTTAAACCTTATAGAATTTCACACTCCTTGACGAATTCGAACAAAAATGTAAGCATTGTAGAGATATAAGTTTCATTGTTTTTATATTTTCCCTCTGGTTTTTAATAATATTGTCAAAGTTAATATAAGCTCAGTTTTTATAGGTTCTATTTTTTGTATCGAAATATTAATCTTATTTCACTGTACAATCTTATATATACATCGCACGATTCTGTTAATGTGAAACTGGTTTATATTGACATTTTTACTTTTAATGCTGAGTAATTTAATCCACGAATTTTAATCCGCTTGAAAGTGAGTGAATGTGTGAGTTAAATGTGAGAATTAATAATTTTAAAGTTGTTGCCGTTATTTTAACTCCTTGATCTAATTTTATCTCATATGTTAGCATTTAAAATTTTTTTAATGCGTACAACTTTCATTTAGACTATTTTCTTCTTCTGTTTGGTCAGTTCGAGTTCACTGGATGTGATTTTAACAAACAAGACGGGATATGATCTATGTTTAATTTTATTTTTGATCACAAGAGTAAAAAAAATTCGGAAACTCCCACTTCCACGTAATTTGAAATTCTTTATTCTTAATAACCTTTAGCCTCACATTTTCATTTTTTAAAAACAGGACTAGTTTGAACAAGCGTGTCAGACATGAAGGTCGCTTGCAAATATTTCTATTAAAGTAGCGAATATCTTTAATTATAACGAATATGAATGTTCGTATTGGCGATCTCCAGATCAAACTGTTTGAACTGAGCACACTTCGCCCTTAAATAATTAGAAAACTGTGAATGTTCACCTAGAGATGAAATTTTCAAAATTTTAATTAGAACTTCTGTTAATTAAAAATTACTTAAAATTTTACCATTTATCAGCGATAAAATCCGAAATTATTCCAATACAATTTATACAACGTGTCATTTATACATTTGAATGTATCATCAAGAAAATTCATTCTTTGAGGTAAAATTAAGATCTTGAACTTTTAGTGTCTTATTTATTGAGATGCTAATTATGGAGCATTCTCTTTAGCCACGTGGTTATTTGTATTTCAGTAAAGAAATTTTTACCCCTTTGCTTTTAGCTTAGATCTTTTTAACCTTTTAACTAAATCATCATCAATGGGTAAAAAGCCGGAATGAAATATAAGGATAACAATGAAAACGTTTAGTTTTAATTCAAAAATAAAATATATTATTTAAAATATGCTAAAATATTTTTAATTTAATTAAAAGTGGGAAAATTACATGACACAAAATTTCGCATCATTGATAAAAAAAATTCGAATTCACAATTAATGTACAAATTATTTTTCTACTGCGATATTTTCGAATGAACTTTAAATTTTTAATAATTTTTATTAACACTTTAAAGGGCCTTATTTCCCTAGTCATGTTGGAGTAAAATGTTTTTAAAATTAAGATTGGCCTAGGAAAAGTAATTCATTCAACTTATTAGATCAATTTAATCTGATTTATTAATTAATTTTTCCAATTAATAACTAAGAAATAAATCAAGACACTTTATTTTATTTGAGATAAACAATTGAAACCTCTAAATTTCTGCCTTATTGAAAAATTCGTAAGAATTTATGCCAACTTACATAATTTTATTAAAAAATTGTTGAATTTGGTGATGAGCATACTTCCCTTGTCCCTTGAAAGGGTTAATTAAAATTTTAAAGAAATGATTCCCACTGTCCGAAGTATGTAGGTGCAGATTTTGGTAATTCTATTTCAAATTATCTTGTCTGAGGAGCACCAATACAAACAGACAAATAATGACACACACACTCGTCCATCTTTATTTTTAACTTAGACGAATGTTTGTGCATGGCGTCTATTAGAGCTTCCATATATATCTTAGTGGAATATGCATCTTAGAAAATGAAAATGTGTACTATAAAGATTAGTTGTTTTTTTTTAATTCTGAAATTTTTTAAAAATTATGAATTAAAAATAAAATGAGATTTTGAAGTGTATTCCATCATAACTTTCAAAATTATTACAGAATAAGAAGGAATTTTTGGAAATTTTCATTGAATAAGAGATATGAGAAATCATCTGAGTCTTTTCCAAAATTAAAAAGAAATATTCAGTATATACATAAAACTTTATTGCTGAATGATTCTATTCCTTGTATTTAGAAATTTAATAAGCCTGATTGGTTTCAACAAAACAGGTTTTGCATTAATTGAAGTTTATTAAGGATTAAGGATTTACTGTCAAGGAGCTGACAGAAAATTTAAAAAAATCTGCAATACAGAATGGTACAATGATTCTGCAATAGTATGAATTATATGACTATCAAAATTTGAAATTTCAAGATGTTTTGCTGAAGAAAACATTTAATTAAAAATTTTATATTGGCTAGTAACCTCGACGTAACACATGTGTTGATCACCAAAAGCAATAAATAATGTAAAAGTAATAAGTAAAAAAGATCAATGCAACTGTATTTGTAAAGCTTTTAAATTCAGATTTTTCTTTTTAATGATTCGTTTACCCCACGGTTTGTAGTTATCCGATTGCAAAATAGTAAGATCTTTGATTCTAACCCGAAAAACTTAAAACTGAGATTTTTCAAAAATTGTAATTTATTTTAAAACAGTACTTAATATTCTGTAGTAACTTGATTTGAAGGTATACAAAAAATTCCAGTTGCAAATGGTTAATTATGAGTCTAAATAATCTGTATTATTTGAGTCATTTTTCCAGGCCAAATTTGTATCCTGAATATTACAAAGAAATATTTTGACAATTATTTTTATTTGTTATAGTCATAAGGCGCATCGACCAGTTATTTCAGAATTACTAAATAACTGGCAAATTAGCTTTGCCAATTAAATATTGTAAAATATATTTCATTACAAAATTTTAATCATGCAGATAAATATTGAAAATCTATATATTTGAAAGTGAAACATCACATGAAATTCCCTAATTACACAATTATTTTTTTGAATACTGAAGAAACAAAGTTATAACGTAGTGTTACTTATCGCAATTAATGTTATAAACGCGCATTTTAAAATATTAAAATAAATTGGCAATGCGCTGAAAGGTTTTTTTTAAAAAAAAAAATAAATCACTTGTACGTAATTTCGAGAAATAATTTCACAGTACTACAGAATAAAATAATTTGCGAAACATATTGCAATGAAAAAAATATTAGACGGGGACTTTCAATTTATAAAAACTAGACTAGTATCAAAATAAACATGATAATAACTTATTCCTAACATAAATTTTATGTATTGTTTTAGAAAATAATCGAAAAACCTCTAAAAAAACAATCACATTTTCGCATTTTCAATCGATGTTATTGTCAATCTCTTCCTAAGCACTGAAAGAAAAATGCTCTTAGAAATCGAAAGACTACGATAAGCAACACATGTTATTCACGCCATGAAATTTGCTAATCACTTCCCACCTGCAGCGCTGAACTGACCTCAAAAGGGGAAAGCAATCCTTTTGACCAAACAACGACATTTTTAAGGTTGAACCTGTTATTCCGCTTTCGGTAAGGATAGCAATCTGGAAGCCGCCGCCAGGAATTTAAAGATATACCATAGCATAAAAACGTAAATTTATCTTAATATATATAAATTACGTGTCACGTTGTTTGTCCGCGATGGACTCCTAAACTACTTAAACCATTTTAATCAAATTTACACACCGTGTGCAGTTTGATCTAACTTAAAAGATAGGATAGCCCTTTTTTGAATTTTTAATTAGAATTTTAATTATTAATTAAAAACTAACTTTCCCGCCAAAAAAATCTTTTCATTTTTCCCCACCGCCAAATGAATACGGCTTCAGTTTTTTTTCCCAACAGTCATGAGGCTAGGCTTAAGATTTTTCGGCTGATTATTTGAAACGATTCTATTTATTTTCTTAATGTTTGATGCATTTAAAATGAAACATTGTCAATTAATCGATCTTTCAGATTCATTCTTAAGTACTTTTGAATTAAAATAAAACATAATAAAGGAAATTTCTAATCTGCATAGCGTTTCTCCAACTGGCGTAGAAAAACTCACGCATTTGCGTTACCGTAATTGGCAAAGAAAATTCACGCATGCGCATTCTGTTCCGATTGTTGCCATGACAACCATTATGAACGGACGATTTAAATTATTTTTAGATTAGTTGCATGTTTTTGTAATTAAATTGTATTTATGTTAGTTATATATTTTTTGTATACGCTTATAGTTTTAAGTACATCGTTTTTTTTAGTTTTTTTTAAACCTGTTTTCAACCGATTATTTTAAATGATTCGTTTTATTTTCTTAGTGTTTGATGCATTTAAAATTAAACATTGTTAATGAATCGTTCTGGTCATAATGAATCTGAGAATATTTTGTTGACAAATTCTTGAAATATCACATAAATTAGGAAAGATATTCTTTAGTGCCCATAAAGTTTAAACGCTCAGTGACTGTTTTCAGTAATCATATTACAAAAAAAAAAAAAGAAAATACTTCGTTTCATTAAAAAATATTATTATATTCATTGCAGATTAATCCTTTCCACTTTAATTTATAGTATAAATTCTTCGGGAACTAACAGCAAATTAGAGAGATACATATTACGTTATGACTGAAGGCGTTTATAATATTATGAGAGAATTATATGACTATCAAAATTTGAAGTTTTAAAATATTTTGATGAAGAAGATATTAAAGTAGGAATTGCATAAAATATTTAATTATTAAAATGTTAACGAACATTAAGATTGGCGAACCGGCTAGTCGCCAAAGGCGGCTAGTATAAATATAAAAATGAATGTAACTTTCCAAAGAATGAAAGTTGTAGAATAAAATTTAAACGATTTTGAAAAGAAAAAAAAATGTTTAAAATTAAAGAAAATATTAAATAAAAATATTGGATTTTTTCCGCCAATAATCGACTTTTGAGTGTTGTCACCCATTTCAGACTACTACTTACATTCAACGTGTGAAGGCATGTTGTTTGCTTGAACTCAACTCAGATTTATGTTTCGCTTGAAAGAAAATGAGACAGTCTTCCAGCAGCCAGTTGAACGATAGTGAGTCATGAATTACTAAAACACATGCTATCAGTTTTTGAATAATGCTAGTTAAAATAGGATTCATGAACTATCTACTCCTACTCATCTTCCTCAACCATCCCATTCTTTAACCCTCTAGACTATTGGTGGATGTAGTGAAACTTCTGTATTCGAAAGACATATCGATGAGGGTTCAAGACACGACCTCTTGTTCACGCAATCGAGATTCGCACTACAGTAGACTCCCGATTATCCGCGGGCGGGTTATCCGCTCCTGCCGCACAAAGTGTTTTTTTTTTTTGACTGATTTTTTCAAAAAGGTGCAGTTTTGCAGTTATGCTTTTGTAATTACATAATACATTACAGTATTAAAACAGTACGTATGTATTAATTTTTCTGTGTATCCTTGACGCCTCACGTAAGTACAAAGCACTTTTCTGTTTTCATTAACAAAATGCATTATAGGTTAGTTTTGAGTGATATACTAAAATATAAAGCGTTAGTTAAACATTTCCTGCTATTTATTTTATGTACATAAAACGATTTTTCAAAGTTGGAATGACTGTTTTCTCTTTTGCTATACCCGTTTTTAGCTTTTTTCGGATTATCCGCGATTTTTGTTATCCGTGGGGGCCGCGCCACCCAATTCCGCAGATAATCGGGAGTGTACTGTATATCTAAGGAAATGAAAAACAACCAGCAATAATAGTCTCCACAAAACTTGCCAGCATATTCTCTTATGAATGTATATTCCCTTCACCGCAAAAAACTTTGGATCTTGAACAAACTCGTGAACACCACGAGTGCTCAGATTTTTATTTTCAGATTACAACACTTGTTCTGTTCTTCACAATATAATGGTGTCAAAAAGACCTCTAAAATATGCAATGTGGATATCTTTTCTGGATAGATTAAAATCCAATTTTGACTCAGAACTATAATTTTAGTAACAAGATCATATATAAAATTTCACCTTTCTAAGTCGTTACATTTTGATTACATTACGCTTAATTCCAAGAGAATATATTGATTAACAGATGATTAAGTCTTTAAATAATTTCATTAAAATTCAATAAGGATTTCCATTTTAGATGCTAAAACTGTATACCAAATTTCATATATCTAAGTCAATGCGTTTTTTAACTATCGCTTTTACATGTACACGAAAGTACAGATCGATAGTTGATCGAAGATTTGTTGAATTCGATTCAACATTTGATGTAAGGCTACATGTTAGGTGATAAATTTATGCTTCAAATTTTATCCATCTAGTATGTTACATTTGCAATTATTGTGTTTTCCTTTTACCGGACAGAGTACAGGCGTTGAATGGAGTTCAGTTAAATGTTTACAGAAATCTGCAAATTTGATGTAGAGACCACTTACCAGATTTCACCCATCTAGATCAAAATGTTTTTGGGTTATTGTTTTCATAAGTAAATGGACAGAGAGACATAATTCTAAAAGTGTGTTTTTCTAACTTGAAAATCTTTATTTAAGGAGGACTAAAATATGAATCTTCCTCAAAAAGTTGCGGTCGCATTTCTTGATGTTTATAATATTTTATCTTTCTATACTTCTCCATATACGGAAAGCAATAAATAAATAAATAAACAATGACATGAATGATACTCAGTTTAATTTCTATCTATACAAAGGCTTGTTTCATAGAGTCCAACGAGATCATGCAATTTCAGGATAAACAGGATTATCTAAAATATGGAATTCTGCACCTAGTCTTTTCATCAAATGATCCATTTACTTCTATGCTGATGAACAAAATACCGTTTAGTGTCCCAAAGAAAAATAAGTCAAATAACATTTTAGATTATCGCTGAATATACTGAACAAATGATAGTTATTTTATCATCCGCTTTTATGAGTACATTTTTCAGATTTCTCTCATCATCTTTAACAGTGATAATATGACAAGAATGACATCTAAGTCAACTCCAAGCTTATGGACCATACCAGCAGGATGATGCCTGCTTTTAGACGTCCTATTTAACTTGTATCAGATGCACAAACAAGGCGAATCTTTCAAGAAACCAATTCAAGCTTGAAACATTTGTGCAAGTTTGAGGTTCGAACTCGCAACGTTAGGGTTCATAGCCGAGTAACAAAGCCACTAGACAAAAGTGTACACTCTTCTCCGGAAGTTGTTATCTGGTTTATGATGTTACCACCACAATAGTCACCCACCAGTGAATCGGTAGAGTTTATCGCGCCAGTTATGGCGAGCGACGAACGTGATTATCGCGCCAAGCGTTATGGCGAGGGACGAACGTTGTTATCGCGAGCGTGTGTGAGTGGTTGCTGCCGGTAGATGGAGCCACGACAGCTGAATGAAGGATGCGGTTGTTCAGAACCAGGGTCACCAATGTGCAAGTTTGAGGTTCGAACGCGCAACGTTAGGGTTCATAGCCGAGTAACAAAGCCACTAGACAAAAGTGTACACTCTTCTCCGGAAGTTGTTATCTGGCTTATGATGTTACCGCCGGCGTCCTAGCATAGGGGTAGCGCATCTTCCCCGTGATCTGGGCGTCCCGGGTTCGAGTCCCGGTTTGGGCATGGTTGTTCTTCCTGTTCTATCTGTGAGATGTGTGAATGTGCCTTCCTGTAAAAAGGGGTTGTGCAAGCGAATGAGTGATGCGTGAGTAGCAAAGTCGTACTCTTGGCCCTAGTTGGCGCTACGATAAAAACAAGAGGCGTCCCTCTTAGGCTTAAATCGGCTGTGTTTGAACAGCAGGCTTGTCCGTGGCAAGTGCCATAAGAAACAAACAACAAACAACAATGATGTTACCACCACACCTTCAAACATAGAAGCCGACTCTTTATCACCATGCCATCGTGGTCTCTTCAAACGAATAATGGATAGTCCGTCCCTTCTTTTTCCAGCATTTCGGCCATATCTGGTCTAATTATCGTCTAAAAACGTCAAATTTATCGTTGGAATATTGTAAAATATTTTCTTTTAAATCATTTTCCACACTGTTTTGAAATCACCCAAGATCTTTTAGTATGTAAATAAATTATTCTTCTAGATTCGAAACTGAATACCAGGTAATTATTTTAATCTCTATGCCTTTTGAGCGTTTACCTTGCAAAAAAATTTTTGGAAGAAGAGAAGGTCCATCTCATTTCATTAGTAGTGTTTGAAGTTGTAATTTCTGCCTTGGTCTTCATTCCTTAACTGGTTTTCTTCGACGTGGTTAGGTCTTCATGGAAGACTAAAACTGTTTGTCTGCGAATGTAATGAATTTATTTCGTTATTTAAATAAGTCTGTGGATATTGAGATTTAGAGTTCACACATCTGAAAATAAAAGGTAAGATATTTTGCTTATATCGTTTCTACCAATTGGATGCTAACTTTTTATTAATGAATTCATTTTGATTCTAATTTGTTAATATATTTATTAACAGCAAAATTCTTATTGTCAAAATATTTTATTTCTATTATGTTCCATTTTAAACTGAAATTATTTTGAGAAAACAAATTTTGTTATTTATTTACTAAAACCTCTACTCTAACCTGAAGCTAAGCGAATTCTTATTTCCCCTCCCATTTCGAATATTTCTCATTGTACGATATAAAAAATTCAGAAATGGAACCCAATCTTCAAAAGCACACGAAGTCGCACATATAATGTATAAAATTGTCGCAGTTACAAGGCATTTAGACTTGGGAATTCATAGTAATACAGTTCAACTCAAGGCCAATAATCAATAGGCAAAGTAGGTAAATTATCTCAAAGCTTCAAGGCATCGAGATTCATTTTGTGGTATTTTTTAGACACTCCAATTTGGTTTCGCATAATTTACAAGACCATGTAACCGAACGCATTTAAATTAAAATCACAATTTTTTTTAAATTCTGAACAATTAATATTTTTTAATGTTTTCAAACTTCCAGTTTTTTTTTATTGGCCAACTAATTAATCAGCGACCACAAAAAACGTTGTTATTAAATATATTTAAAATGCATTAAGCTTAACGGAATTTTTATTATTTTGCTTATTTTTAAATTTAAATGGAAACTTTTAAAACTAATACTAAAACCAGTTCTCTTGAAGATGAATGACGTGAAGTTAAATGTTTTGAAATTTTAATTGCTTTGTATTAGTTAATAATGTGTATTTGTTACTTAAAAGTTTTGAATGCAAATAATATGTTCTGGAAAGGAGCGGAGGGGGAGGACAAAGGTTGCATTGGCAAAAACTCCGATTAGCAGCAGTTTAATCTGGATTTGAGCCAATGAACTATTCTTCTGGCATAGCAAAGAGCCGCAATTATCTGCAATAAATGTAGATTCCGGCACTCATTTTCGGATCACTGGAGAAGCAAATGCACTAGAAATTTCGATAAGGACTTAAATAAAACGATTTTTTTGGAAACTGAAACGATAAATTTTGGTAACTATATAGAAAAAAATATAGAAAAGAATTACCTTGATATCAGGGAACTTTACATTGAAGCTTGAGGTGAATTAATTGTACTTTATGAAGCCAGAAATTGTCTGCATATTTTTATTTTAATATGGGCTATTTGATATTGAAATTCATTCATTTTTCGTTCAGTTTTCTTCGGAAGTGTTTTCGTAGCACTTGTTAATTAGCACCTTTTTTATATATTTGACCCTTCTATGCGTCTTAACTGCACAGAGGCCCACTAATGAAATGCGGATCACAAATAAGCGCTGATAATACATTAAATTCACTTAAATTTACATGCGCAATCAGATTTGCATGCCTTTCACTAGTCTTCATACCGCTTAATATAAGAATATATTTACTAGTGAGTTAAGTTGCCGTTTTATAAAAAAACTCCATTTAATGATTGGAAAAGTCTTAAAATAGCAATTTTGTAACTTTCATTGCAATTTCAATACTTTAAAAAATACAAGCATTCTAAACAAAATTTTAAACTAATCTTATAAGATTAATTCAAAATGGTACATTATAATATAAAGAAACTGTTCTCTTGAACGAAAATCAAGCTTTTCAGCTAATTAGATTTTACTTCAGAAAATGTATTGAAATTTAAATTTAAATAACGAATTCTAAAGGTCATTTCTATAGAAATCGGAGAATAAATATTTACTAAAATACACATTGAATTTTAGTATTCAAAATAAATTTATTACCATTTTTTAAAAATTAATGCAATACAATGGAAGTAGGTTAATTCAAACACGTCTGATTCAAAACTATCCGATTCTCTGATTTTCCGTAAGGGTAAAAATCATGCGTATTGCCAAATAAATGTCAAAACTAAGTCATAAAAAATGTTTTTGAGTTATATCTCTCAATTAAGTCAGTACCTTGTGAATCCAGTGACCGCAATTCTTTTTTACTGTAATAAATTTAAGTGAAATCACTTTTGTTATTGCTTTGTAATTGTAATTTTTTCGTTCTCGCATAAGTACACAATCTACAACGAAAAAATGAAAGTGTTATCGGTAAAAATCGAGCTCGAGATTTTAAAATGTAATTGAATCCGAAATATATATGGAAATGAATGAAATTGAATGTGGAAAATAAAATGTTAATGAAATTTGGTATGCAATCTTCATATCAAATTTGTAGATTTCTATCAAATTTTGAACCTATCTCCATTCAGAAGTTTGCCTGTAGGCCTGTTCAATTACAGGTGAACTCGATAACTACAAGCGATAAAGAGCTACATAGGTGAAATTTATCGCAGATTTAAAATAGATATGTATCAAATTTTGATTGAAACTTTCAAAGAATTAACAGTTGGTCTGTATTATTGCATGCATGTAAAAGCGATGAAGCATAGCATCTGAAATAGATAAAATGTTAGGTGTAATTAGTTCTTTATAAATTTTAATTTCAATCAGTTACAAACCAAAAAAAAAAATCCCAAATTCATATTCGGTTTTCTTTACTATATTGTAAATTAGTCATTTGCGAAATTTGAAAAAAAATACAGTACTCGTGTCGTTCATTGCTTTACCAAAGATAAAACTTTTATTAGAGTATTCTAGAAAAATTTTTCGAGAGGGATGCAATTCCCACTGGTTATTTAATGTTACACATTAGAATTGTATTTTTTTAATTGTCTGTGTATTGTTTACCGATATTGCTTGTTTATTTACTGAAGTTATTTTTAAAATTATAAAACCTTATTTATTAAAATTACTGAGAATTTATTACTTGTATTTTATTATAAATATTATATATTAAAAATTTTACCAAATATTAGGTTTATTTTAAGTCAAAACTAAAGTATCGTTTAAATTTGTTTTGCTCTTATCTTTGGACTGCTTTTTAATAACAGTTTTTAAATCAATCTTATTTCTGTTGAGGTCCCTTGAAATTTTCTGTGTAGTTTTTATGAATTTAAATTTTCAAATAAATCGAGTATTTAACATCCCATCAATATCGAAGTATTGAAATCCCATTGCATTTTTCAATCGGCTCATGAAAATTTTTCCTCAGGTTTATCTGCAAATTGGATTCAAATGAAGGAAAATCTTCATAAGGATATCTCTGCTCGTATGTTGACGCTCCAAAATTGAAGTACAGCGGGATTCTGATGACTTGGTGGCTAACTTCCGCCCTCAAACGGGTGCATTTTCTGAGAAGAAACGTTTGAAATGGAGAGAAATGATAAGTAAGCGTAGTTGTTTTACCTACTTCTCATTAATGTTTCTTTCATCACATGTTATGAAAGAGTAAAACGCAGTCAGATTTGTTAAGTTTTGATTGATGTCATTCAAATGATCATTTCCTCTTTCTGATGCATATAATTCCTATGTTACGCACCCTATCCTCCTCCATTGACAAATTACATGCGATGCCCGATACTATAAACGGGTTGTGAAAGGGTGGAGGACGGACAGAAGTGCTCAATTTTTTCAGATTCTCTCTCAGTCCTACAAGCCATACAATCTTCTCACAATTGTAATAAGGAAATATGGACGATAAAAGAAAAGATAAAAAGTGTAAAAACTAACAAGTGGATACAGTTGAGTTGGGTTAAGGCCCATATTGGGATATATGGTAATGAAAAGGCGGATTAATATGCGAAGTTGGCGGCACAGAAAGAGGGTGTTGATATGGTTGTCCCCAAATCAAATGGTGTCTTAAAATGGGAATTAAGAGAAGAAATAAAGCTGCAATGGTTTGACAGATGGTATATGTCCAAAAACGGAAGAGTAACTTTCGATTTTATTCCTAATACAGAAATAAAAATAAGAAACCATCCACTGATAATTCAAATTATATCAGGACATGGTAGATTTCCTGCATATTTCCAAAGATTTGGAAGAATGCAGGACAATAAATGCATTTGTGGAGGAATCGGTACTGTTTACCACTATTTAAAGGAATGTATTAAAATATCGGAGTTAAGAAAAAATCTGAAAATTATAAATAATGACTTAAGTGCAGTACTGATGGTACCAGGTAATCTTAAAACTCTGAAGGACATGATGTCAAAAATTGTCAGTTTTTTACCAAGTATTTGAGAGTTTGTAGATAAGGAAGGACAATAATTGACCACTTTGTGGCCAATTACCTCGAGGAGAATGTCTGTGACAAATCGGTCAATGCAAGGATGGACAATACTCAAGATAGCAGTCGGCCACAACAAATCCTGTCGATACTGCTACGTTCAGTGGTGGCGGGGTGGTCGGCTGTAAGCAAGAACTATAAACGGGTTGCAAGCATCTTGAAACCATATCCATGCAAGCATAATGGTAAATTGTCTGAAATATAGGCATCTGTTTTTTCAGGTCTTATGATAAATTAATTTTGGGTATTACGAAATTATATCCCGAACACAATTGCTCTATTTTTCAATATTCATAAAGAAGCTGGGCTATCTATAGAAAACGAAGATGACCTGACAATGACGGACGTGGCTATAAGTCTTTTTTGGAGTTATTGATGGACATTTCAGTTTTTTAAAGATAACATTTGAGAAGCGTGTACAGTCATTGTCCGAAATAGTTGGAGTTCATAGACAGTATAACCCAAATGCCTTGCATTTTAAATAAAGAATGGGTTGCATTGACCGATTCCTCTTAAAAATTAATATACAATACGGGATATTTGTTTTTGGCTTTATATTATATTGAAGAGAATGAAATGTTTTGGAAATATTCCCATTGATATATTTCGTCCGAAATTTGATACTTGCCATTATAACTTCAAAATCATATCCCAAATTTTATCTAGTTAATTGCGATTACGAACATAATTCAAAACCCCAAAAGCAATCTCAATATTTTGATGTATTTAGTTAAGAATTTATGCAAGCTTGTTTTCGTGTAAATATCGCTTACTGAATAGCCTCTTCCTAGCTTTTTACGTTTGGAATAACTACCTATACAAGTATGTGAATAGACAGTTAATAATCATAACATTTTCACGTTATCTTTACAAAAACAATATTAAATAATCGATTCGGCGAATATTGATCCAATCAGCTGTGCTGGTGCCTGGACTAGTATTCATTTGCCATCAACCAATGAGTTAAACTAAAGATTATTGGAAATTAATCGCCTTTTGTTATTTGCTGGTCGGCAATAAAATTTATATCAATTCCAATTAAACATCTTATACAGAACTTATGTTCATGAACATTTCTTTCCTGTAACACATTTTTAAGTATCAAAATGCATGGGATATCAAAATCGTGATACTTGAATAGCCTTCACTTTTTATAATTCTCATGTAAACTACATAGATATTAAATGGAATATTTCCTTGGTTTGTAACAATGGACGATTAAGATTTTGACGGAACAATGAAATGATTTGAAATTAAATTCCAATTAAATTCTGCAATGAAACCTATAGTTAAAAATATTTCAAAATTATTATAATTCAAGAAAATTAAAATCATTAATTTTTTTTAAATTTTAAGCCGAGTTAAAATAAATTTTGTGCAATTAAAATTTCTAAAATCGCTGAGGTGCACATTTCAATATGTCAAATTTTGTAGCTTTAAGTCGGAGTCTGTTCTGTACAGAAATAACACACTTTCTTCTATATTATCTACTCTCTTCTTTCGAACAGCCTTTCACCGGCATTAATTATAGCTCAAATTTGCAATCACTTGATGTTAATGACTTTCTCAGTAAAATATTTTAAAGTTTTATATTTTGAATCGTCTACTCGTACTCTTATAGAAGCATGACAGCAAGTACTATGCATTCCTTTAATTTTCTATAAACTTCTATAAAATTTGAGCTTTAATTCGAAAAGAAAAGGATCGACTTCAATTAATACAAAAAATTTTTCTGCACGAATCAAATATTTTTTTTAAATATGAGTATTTAAAAGAGAAATGTGCATTACAGAGTATTTTTATAATTTATGCAATATTCTGTAAATTCTGATTTATCATAAAATTCAGGTTCTAGTTTTAATTTCAAAAGGATTAAATGACTTGAATATTATTTTCAGTCGATAAATGCACTTTTGAAATTACAAAGTTTAATAGTGTTTAAATTCTATGACTCATAGTAGGTAAATTATTCTTGATACTCCAAAGTTTAAAAATGTTTCAATTTGAGAACAAATCTTACCTAGTTATAACTTTAAATATCACTATTTTAGGAGAATCAAAAATTTCATAATTTTTGACTAATCAGCCTTGAGATAATTTCGAGCGCTGACTGGCGTATGAGACGGTCAATAAAGTGCGATAAAAACACGTATTTACAAAATAGAAACGTTCAAATGCTCATAACTCGCCTCAGCTTTAATCGAAATAGAACGGATATTTTTTAACAATTTACCTCAAGAATATTTTAATAAATGACTCATATGATAGGGTCTTTTTAAAAATATAAAATTAGTTATTCATCAGAAAATTTGATTCACTGCATAAAATAATATTCTTTACTTCATTTAGTAATAGTATAGCATAAAATGGTATTTTTTTGCTTCATTTAGTAATAGCATGGCATAAAATAGCATTCTTTACTTCATTTAGTAATAGTATGGCATAAAATAGCATTCTTTACTTCATTTAGTAATCGTATGGCATAAAATAGCATTCTTTACTTCATTTAGTAATCGTATGGCATAAAATAGCATTCTTTACTTCATTTAGTAATCGTATAGCTTAAAATAGCATTCTTTACTTCATTTAGTAATAGTATAGCATAAAATAGTATTCTTTACTTCATTTAGTAATATTCTTCACTTCATTTAGTAATAGTATAACAAAATAGAATTCTATATTTCATTTAAATCATTTTGCCAAGATGTCAAAATGTTGATAAAAACTTTCTTCATGCCAGTAAAATATGTTTGTGTTGGTGGAATTGTAGTTGCATGTAGAGCACACACTATTTGATAGATGCAAATGATTGGATTCTATTTAGGGCTTTTACTAGACTTTGATGTACTGTGACTCTTGGATTTTATCATAAGAGACTAATTTAGTAGAAAATGATAAACAATCATAGGTATTTTTCAATGCAGTCGCCCCGAAAATTAAAACCTTTATCATATTGTTTTACCAGGTTTCCGTTCACCTCTTCGAAGAACATTACCACCAGTGATGCGAGATGGCTCTTAACGTTCTCTGGCGCTGTTTATCCAAAAAAATGGATCATGCGCTAAGATAATACTCGCTCACTCTTCGTGCTCTCTAACGAGATGGCTCTAACATTGAAACTCATCAGTCTGAAAGATCCTTACTTTTATGGTAGGAATATGCAGCAGAAGTGTTTAAACGCATTCATCCTCCGAAGTAGCACTTTTGCTTGTTGGTCCCTCAGCTGGTTGCCTGGGATTCCAACATCTGCATCTCTCGAATGAGTGATCAACTCATTGGGCAAGATCTTTTGTCGTGCATTTTTGCATCTTTGTCCCCCCTTTATGGAGAGTTGGCTTACAACAAAGTGCTTTAACCTGTCCTCTAAATTTAAGAACTAGCTAATATGCCTAAATAAAAAGTTCAAAATAATGTTAAAGCCAAAGGTGGGAATATTTTTCGAAGAGAGGATAGGAAACCTGATCCACCGATAAGACATGTCTAAACGGTGATGTCAAAAAAGTAACCAAGCTTGTTCGTAACTATTGATAAATTCATTGGTCTATTTTTCTTTTTATGGTTCATTGAAATTTGAAAAAATGGCTCCTCTTACTAATTATTGAACATGTAGAGCAAGCTACTGCATCTTTTCTTCGTAACGATTAATGCAATTTTATTTTTCTTTTCAGCTCCATATCTGACCTAGAAGTTTTCGGAGCAAAATTGGGAAAAGTTGTCTACATATCTATTACCAATATTCAAGTCGAAATTTCTTCTGAAATCAAGACTCTCTATTTTTTTGAACAAGGTGTGAGATGGCGGCTCTGGAATAGAATACAGGATTAGATGTAACTGGCCTTCGTATAAGCAACTGATGTGCTCATAATGCAATGCAACTGCTATTGATAATCAATAACGCAGAAAGTTTGTCACAATCACGTCGTCCTTTCAAGTAAGATCACATGATTTTGGAATCTTAGACGAAATTGTCCAATAGTAGAATTAAGAATATTAATTACTAGTTATTAAGTTAACGTAGGATAAGGATCTGTTGGATTCTTTAAAAAACAAATAGTTAATAGAGAATGAAAACACTATTGGCTGAAACCTGTGTAGCAAAGGATTTCATTAAATCTGAAATTATTTTTAACATGATGTTCAATTAAATTTATTAGATTGTTTTGCTTAAATGCATTTTAATAAGTTTAATAATTGAATAATTTCAATGTTAATTTAGACACTAATTTTGGTTAATTTTTGGCAATAATAGTTAATTAACTATGATGGAGTCATGCCCATTAAATATATTTTTGAGTTCGTAGTAAGTGGGAGTTTTATCATTCAAATATGTTCAATTCCGTTCCATTTTTATTTCTAATTGATATTCATAATATATATACATATTCCTTTTATGGTTGAAAGATTTCTGGGATGGAATCGAACCAAGCCAAATCAATGGGAATGATGTCTTGCTATAAAGGATGATAAATAGAAGCAACAGCATGTAAATAGAATGAAGTCTATTAAATTTTCCCCATTTTAATCTGGATTAGTAAATATAAATAAACGAGGACAAAATGGTCAAGACGCTTGATCATTTTGAAAAGAGAATTCGGAAAAAATTACTTCACGAAAGAATTATCGCAGGTGTAGATTTCAAAAACGGATGAAATTTAAACTTTTAATGTCAATTTCGTATTGCAATTTGGAGTTTCAGCTATTTGTGAATTGAACTGCATCATGATTTAGTCCTATTAAGATGAGACTTTAAATCATTATTTCCGATGGATTAATACATTAAGAGGGATAATGCAAGTTCTAAGAGGGATAATGCAAGTTCTAAGAGGGATAATGCAAGTTCTAAGAGGGATAATGCAAGTTCTAAGAGGGATAATGCAAGTTCTAAGAGGGATAATGCAAGTTCTAAGAGGGATAATGCAAGTTCTAAGAGGGATAATGCAAGTTCTAAGAGGGATAATGCAAGTTCTAAGAGGGATAATGCAAGTTCTAAGAGGGATAATGCAAGTTCTAAGAGGGATAATGCAAGTTCTAAGAGGGATAATGCAAGTTCTAAGAGGGATAATGCAAGTTCTAAGAGGGATAATGCAAGTTCTAAGAGGGATAATGCAAGTTCTAAGAGGGATAATGCAAGTTCTAAGAGGGATAATGCAAGTTCTAAGAGGGATAATGCAAGTTCTAAGAGGGATAATGCAAGTTCTAAGAGGGATAATGCAAGTTCTAAGAGGGATAATGCAAGTTCTAAGAGGGATAATGCAAGTTCTAAGAGGGATAATGCAAGTTCTAAGAGGGATAATGCAAGTTCTAAGAGGGATAATGCAAGTTCTAAGAGGGATAATGCAAGTTCTAAGAGGGATAATGCAAGTTCTAAGAGGGATAATGCAAGTTCTAAGAGGGATAATGCAAGTTCTAAGAGGGATAATGCAAGTTCTAAGAGGGATAATGCAAGTTCTAAGAGGGATAATGCAAGTTCTAAGAGGGATAATGCAAGTTCTAAGAGGGATAATGCAAGTTCTAAGAGGGATAATGCAAGTTCTAAGAGGGATAATGCAAGTTCTAAGAGGGATAATGCAAGTTCTAAGAGGGATAATGCAAGTTCTAAGAGGGATAATGCAAGTTCTAAGAGGGATAATGCAAGTTCTAAGAGGGATAATGCAAGTTCTAAGAGGGATAATGCAAGTTCTAAGAGGGATAATGCAAGTTCTAAGAGGGATAATGCAAGTTCTAAGAGGGATAATGCAAGTTCTAAGAGGGATAATGCAAGTTCTAAGAGGGATAATGCAAGTTCTAAGAGGGATAATGCAAGTTCTAAGAGGGATAATGCAAGTTCTAAGAGGGATAATGCAAGTTCTAAGAGGGATAATGCAAGTTCTAAGAGGGATAATGCAAGTTCTAAGAGGGATAATGCAAGTTCTAAGAGGGATAATGCAAGTTCTAAGAGGGATAATGCAAGTTCTAAGAGGGATAATGCAAGTTCTAAGAGGGATAATGCAAGTTCTAAGAGGGATAATGCAAGTTCTAAGAGGGATAATGCAAGTTCTAAGAGGGATTTTGTTGATCTAAATATTTTTTTTTTTGGTTTGAGTCGCAATCATTTTTGAAAAAGTATAGCATTCCCAAGTAATTATTCTAAAATTTAATCATTCATTTTTTGGCCATCTATTTTTTTCATGGAGGCTATCAAGTGGAAGATTAATTTTCGAAATCATCAAATTTTAAATCGGTATTGTTATTTGTAGTAACCAATATAACCGACTTGAGATAAGAGCTCAAAGCTAAGCGAACTCTTTATGTATTGTCAACTCTATCTAAACTGAATTTTCTTAACGGTTCATTCGAGGATATTTAGCTCTTCAAAATTTAAATCGCCAATTAAATTTCTATTTTTTAAAATCTAAATTTAGAGAAATCCCTTTTTTATCTTAATTATGGCATCTGATAAAATCTAGGATTATATTTCTGGAATAATAAATAAATAAATCAAAACAATAATAGTTATCAGCAAATCCTTTCTATAAAGATTGATTAAATTAAAGAAAATATCAATCTTTTCTTTCCAAATTCTAAGCAGTTTCTCAGCATTAAGTTTTCAAATTATGCAGTCCTAAAATCTTAATACAGAGTTGTCTTTAATGTACCGTGTTCGTCGTTACTTTGAGAATTAAATTTTGTAAAACTTCAACAATTTTGGATTAAATTTATGCTTGTAAAAATTACTTTTAAGTAGACAAACCCTACTTTTTAGCATACGATAGAAGTTTTGAAATTTTTTAAAATTCTTTCTTTTTTTTACTTATTACGTACGTTTTCTTTATGTATGAAAAAAATCTGCTTTTAAATACGAAAAACCACGAAAAGCCGATTCTGCCACTTAGGAAATTAGACTGGAATAGCCGGATTTAGGTCAAACGATTTAGTCTTTTTACCAGAAACTTAAATTCCTGTTTCACAAGAGATAGGTTTTTCTAGTGTCACGACTGACAAAAGCAAAGTAAATCGATTCCCGAATAAAGTTATGGGAAATGAAATGGAATTAAATATCAGTATAGTTGTATTTTATTTGCAACAAATGGATTTTATGGCCATAAATGCATTTGACGTTGTTTCTTTAAGATAGTAAATTTATTTCTTTGATACTTTTGTAGAATCGAATTCAATGACTTTTTGGTTACCATTTGTATAATTGTAATTTAGTAAACTATGTACCAACATTGCAGTTTGCGCGATTTTAAAATGTCGGGTGAATTTTTAATACTTTTTTTCTCCCAGGGTAAAATATATGGGAATTCTTGAGTTTCGGCACCAACTTTTTAGGGTCTAGAAAATACTGATAATATATTTTCCAGAACATATAAAAATACTATATTGCAAATGAAACCCTTATCAAATTGCGAAAATGTTGGCGTTCATCTTAGCGACCTACGAGTTCAAATTATATGAAAATCGTTCTTTAAATAAATTTGATAAAAATCTTAAATTACTTTTATTAATGTACTAAGAATTAAAATAATTATCAAATCATTATTTTAAATTAATACGTTAGCCGATAAAACACTTCTGGAAATGTTAAAGTAATGAGTTGTTATGAGAATACATAATTATTCAAAATTTTTAAGCTATAATTATTCAGGAAAATAAGAAAATTATGAAAAGTTGTTTAAGTTTGTTAAGTTAAAACGAGTTGAATACTAGAACTGCACAAAAACGGAAAAGCTTTGTTTCATTTGGGGGAAAAGTTATAAAAGTTAATGTTACTGTATTTCCTACAGCTAAAACTCTGCAATATTTATTGTGCCTTTATCTTGACAATCCTCTTGTTAGAGGGGGGGGGGGGGCACACACACATGGAGATTAGATACACTTAATTTTGCCGTACGGTTTAATAAAATACACGAATGCAAATATTTTGCTTCTCTTTTCCTAAAATATTCAAAATCTAAAATCATTACAAGCAGGCTAGAACCCTTTTCGTGTACTTTTAGAAAACGCTATTAAAACTCTATTAAAGATTTTTTCAAGAAAACTTAAAACGACATTTGGTACTAAGATATATTTTGTCAAATTGCTTTCGAACTTTCCAGAATTTTGATGGTGATGCGTTCATTCAGATCTGTCTATTACGTGTTATATTTGTCCATTTAAATCAGAATTAGGCCGTTTTTATATGATGCAGTATGAGATATGCCTAAGGAATTAAAAAAAGTAATTAGTCGACGAATAGCATGAGCTATGCAGATCAAAATAAGATACAGATATCATGCAGATGTGCGATTCATTCGGCAAAACGATATCTAAGGTTTGTGTTGAATGAGGTAGAATTTATCTGAATAGAATTGGGTACATTATATCTACTATAGTCAGGCAACTAGTAGAAAATACTTTCATGAAATTTGCATATTTTTATTCGATAAAAATTAAAGGCAAAGGAAATAACTTAAATACCGTAGCCCTTCTCTTATATTTATTTAGTGTATCTCAACAATGATTGCCGAAAGGGGGAAATGTGACTAGTGGCACTTTAAAAAGACTGGGAATTGTCAATCAGGGATGAGTACTATCGGGTAATGTGCGAGTACTGTAAACGGTTGCGATGATATTGCATGCCATTGGGAAAGGTGGTCAATACATGGAAGTATGAAAGTTCTAGAGAAAAGTTTCGTGTGCTCAGGAATTTAGATTTATTTGTTGGCGTATTGCAATCAGAGGAAATATTCGGTTTTTAGATGCAAATGCGTAGAATAACAGAGTAACATTTGTAGCGAAAATTTCGCATGATTTTAGAATGTATAATGCGTGGATAGAAAATTTGATCAATTCAGTGCGGTCAATGTGTAATATGGGCAAGTTTCGGATAGCATGTGGTGTGAAGACTGGTCCGTTTCGACGTGGGTAATGCATGGGATGTAGGCTGGTTCGTTTCGACGTGGGTAATGCATGGGATGTAGGCTGGTTCGTTTCGACGTGGGTAATGCATGGGATGCAGCATGGTTCGTTTCGACGTGGGTAATGCATGGAATGTAGGTTGGTTCGTTTCGATGTGGGTAATGAATGAATTGAAGGACAACTGGCTCGATCGGTGCAAGTAATGAATGAATGAATGGATGGAAGGATAGCTGGCTCTCTTCGGTGTGGATAATGAATGAATGAATGAATGGAAGGATAGCTGGCTTGTTTCGGTGTGGGTAATGAATGAATGGAAGGATAGCTGGCTTGTTTCGGTGTGGGTAATGAATGAATGGAAGGATAGCTGGCTTGTTTCGGTGTGGGGAATGAATGAATGGAAGGATAGCTGGCTTGTTTCGGTGTGGGGAATGAATGAATGGAAGGATAGCTGGCTTGTTTCGGTGTGGGGAATGAATGAATGGAAGGATAGCTGGCTTGTTTCGGTGTGGGGAATGAATGAATGGAAGGATAGCTGGCTTGTTTCGGTGTGGGGAATGAATGAATGGAAGGATAGCTGGCTGGTTTCGGTGTGGGGAATGAATGAATGGAAGGATAGCTGGCTGGTTTCGGTGTGGGGAATGAATGAATGGAAGGATAGCTGGCTGGTTTCGGTGTGGGGAATGAATGGAAGGATAGCTGGCTGGTTTCGGTGTGGGGAATGAATGGAAGGATAGCTGGCTGGTTTCGGTGTGGGGAATGAATGGAAGGATAGCTGGCTGGTTTCGGTGTGGGGAATGAATGAACGGAAGGATAGCTGGCTGGTTTCGGTGTGAGGAATGAATGAATGAATGAAAGGATAGCTGGTTCGTTTCGGTGTGGGGAATGAATGGAAGGATTACTGGCTCGTTTCGGTGTGGGTAATGATTGAATGAATGGAAGGATTACTGGCTCGTTTCGGTGCGGGTAATGAATGAATGGAAGGATTACTGGCTCGTTTCGGTGTGGGTAATGAATGAATGAATGGAAGGATTACTGGCTCGTTTCGGTGTGGGTAATGAATGAATGAATGGAAGGATTACTGGCTCGTTTCGGTGTGGGTAATGAATGAATGGAAGGATAGCTGGTTCGTTTCGGTGTGGATAATGAATGAATAAATAATGGAAGGATAGCTGGTTCGTTTCGGTGTGGATAATGAATGAATAAATAATGGAAGGATAGCTGGTTCGTTTCGGTGTGGATAATGAATGAATAAATAATGGAAGGATAGCTGGTTCGTTTCGGTGTGGATAATGAATGAATAAATGAATGGAAGGATTACTGGCTCGTTTCGGTGTGGATAATGAATACATGAATGGAAGGATTACTGGCTCATTTCGGTGTGGATAACATGTGGTATGAGAACTGGGTCGTTTTGGTGTGCGTAAATTTGGGCTTTGTCAGAGGATTTAATGAGTGAAGTGAAAGCTGTGAGCCTTGAAAGAGTGTTTGATGTTGTGCGGAGTGAAAGCTGTGAGCCTTGAAAGAGTGTTTGATGTTGTGTGGAGTGAAAGCTGTGAGCCTTGCAAGAGAGTGTTTGATGTTGTGTGGAGTGAAAGCTGTGAGCCTTGCAAGAGAGTGTTTGATGTTGTGTTTAGTGAAAGCTGTGAGCCTTGCAAGAGAGTGTTTGATGTTGTGTGGAGTGAAAGCTGTGAGCCTGGTAAGAGTGTTTAATATGTGGACTGCCTCTGAGTGTGGATAATTTGTGGAGTGATTTTGTCGTATAAACAGCAGATGAGTGAGGAACGGATACTGTAAATGTTTATTGCACAGAAGTACGAAAATTGAAATCGAAAGTAATGTTTGATTTGAGGAAAGAAATTTGGTGTTTATTGGCATTCTATCAGGGGAAAAAATTATTTCATTTATTTTATACATTAAGAGTGAAAACTGGCTTTTGGGAATGTGGGATGTGCTTCATGAAATGCGTGGTTCGTAGCAGTAAGTAACATAAATTGCGAGTTACAATGGTAGCTGTAAGCGGTGTGAGCGTTCACTTAAGAGTGTGGAAAAGGATATTTTCTCGAAATACTGATATACTTTACCGATAAATGTTTTCTCTTATATTCATTTTATAGTTTTACCAATTGAATCAGTGTAGTTTCTCCTGATCGTACTTTGAAAGTTGGAATTGCATGGGATTTTATTTTTGCAAAGATTATGAATATTTCTGTGGAACGTGAAGAATCGAACGGCATCCTATCTTTGTTGCCAAATATTACGAGATTTTTTCCGAAATGTTTCGTCTTATAACTTTAATGAGACAATAATAGTTCTATCGAGGTTATATAGCCATCTGCTTCGGTTGAAAAAAAGGTTCATTTCACAAATTTATTTGCATAGAAACGTTAACAAAATACGTCCATAATCATTTTGAAAATGCTCATGCTAATTTAGAAATTTAAATTTTCGCAAATTGTTTCAGAAACAATATGCTAGATTAATTTCCTGAATTTTTTAATTAATGCGGTCGAAAAACTTAAGGAATTCGAACATTTAAAATTTTCAGTATGAAGGCTTTTACAGAAAGAAAATCAGCCTTAAGATTATGTATGTTCATGAAATATTTTAGACATTAATGAATAATAAAATATAACAAAAAAAAAAATCCCAACCCAAAATATTTTTTTCTTAAAACAATTAAATGACCTCAGACTTGATATTTTGTGCCACCTATCCTTGTAAATATATGCAATATCTTCAATTTCTATGCGTTTATAAAATTGAACACTCTTACGGATAAATAATACAGTTAAGTTTTAGCAATGAACAATGTAAATGGTACATAACTTCACGATTCATATTCGAAAATGTTTAATACCAGTTATTGACTTTTTAATCTCAGAAGAATGTGTGCATCAAAACTTCCTGAAGATAAATATATTCTTTGTTATGAGGGAAAATTTATGCATTAAGTTACCCAAGATTTCAGGATATAGGATTAGTCTTGTTGTCTGGGTTACAGAATTACGATTTGCGCGAGCGGTAACCAAAAATTAAAGGATACGATTTCACAAATGCATCAAAGAAGAAAATTTTTATTTCAATTTTAAATATATTACAACAAATGCATCTCTGGCCATGAAATACCTAATTTGTTGCAGCTTAAATAACAAAATGTTACTTAATCCCGCTTCATTTTTCAAAACTTTATGCGGGAATTGATTTACTTTGATCCTGCCAATATTGATGCAAGAAAAAGATAACTGCCTCATGGTTGGGATAGTTGAAATTCATACCTAGATGCGCGCTGCTGAACCAGTTAATAAAAAAAGTGTATACTGGTAGTTAAATCTTAAATACTAAAAAGTATAGAATTTTTGACATTGGTATATTTGAACATTTTGAAAAGCTAGTTTGGAATTCCTATCTAGACGATCAAGAACTGACAATTTTAAAATTTGTTCAAGCTTTAGAAAAAAAAGTTATGGATAACGTGGGCTACAATTATTAATAATATTTATATTTCATTTTTTTCTTATATTTAATATTTCTTATATTTAAAACTTTTGGTCTTAATCAGATGCCAAATAAGCTAAAAAAAGTATGTATTTTAATTAGGCGATTAAAAATTTAAATTAAACATCTGTTTGAATAAAAAAAAGTCCGAAATAAAATCTTAATACTGATTCAACCTTTGCCTTTAGGCGACATTAGGAAAATTAGTATCTAACTGGAATACATCTTGATGCTGATGAATTTTAATTTTCCTAAACGCCAAATTTCTAATCCAAGGCTGATTTTTGAAAGCTTAATTTTGTACATCTGTTTTTAAAATCTGAATTTGTGATAATTCTTTTGTTAACGAAGTGAATTTTATTTGAATTTTCTTTTCAAAATGTTCTGAAATTCATTGCCTTTATGGTCCATAGTCATTTTTCTATTTTTATTTTCCCAAATCCAATTTTCAAAATTAGTTTAAAGAGAATCTTATTTAACAATTAGGCTTTGATTAGTTTAAAGGAAAATCATATTTAAAAGTTGGGCCTTAATTTTACGACTTTCTGTCGTATCTATTAACCATTCATCTTTATGGAGAGACGATTACACCCACCCAAAAGATTTGGTTTCGATACCAGACATCCTTCATCCATAAAAGGAACACTTTTTAGTAAAATAAAAAATGGGATAGTAATTGAACATACTCGGATGATAAACTTCCATTTACTGTGAATTCGGAAATATTTCTAAGCAGTTATTTGGAACCCTTCCCTTATCTGAATCCAAGCTGATTTTGTGAATGTTATTGCTTAAAATAAAGGAATTTCATTAAAATCACAATTTAGCCTTTTGAACCTTCAATATATGATTGGGAGCTTACATTTAAAATTCAATTTGATATGTTATGGTATAGAATGAAATTTTCTGAAAAAAATAATTAAAATAATACGGACAAAACAAACGCGAATATTTACGAGAGGTAAAAAAAAAATCATTATTAAATTGTTTATCCCAATTATCAGAGATGACTAAGAATTAATAAAATCTCTCAATTGTTAAATTGCAGCTAATTTAATCAGTCCTTTAATCAATCGATCAATTAAAAATTAGTAAATCAATATGGAAAATACTACATTCTATTTCAAATGAAAGACTTTCTTTTTATTTCTTAAAATTTGAAGATTCTTTTTCTGTCCATTATTAGTGCTTTAAAGAAATCCAACAGTTAAATTAACATTGCTTAATTCTGAATTTCAATAAATTATTAAATTATTAAGTAATTTAGTATTTTTAGCAATTTCCCAAAATGCTAATAAAGCTGAATCTCCTGAACGAAGATTCCTAAACTGTTGTGGGCTTACTTTTTGCAGTGCCATGGGCCTAAAGGAAAAGCCATATAGTATCTTTTACATCACTGCTGATTAAAAAAAATTACAGAATAAAAACGTAGAGACAATTTGATTTAATTTTGTTATGGAAACTATGGTGTAACTTTTCGACAACTCCTGCCGTCATCTAAAGTTTGATTTTGAAGTATAATAACGAGTTTGTGAGATTGGAACGTTCTTCATAGTTCGTAGTTCACAAATTTCACAGCATGGCTCCATAAATCCCAAACTCAAAATTGAGAAAAAGAGCCCTGAAGATAATGTCTGGTCGCAGTATCGAAAGTTTCCTTTAAAAATTTAAATGGAAAAGAAGCATGGCGGAATCAAGCAAAGCGTTCAAGGCGCTTACAGAATTCTAAATTTTGATTCTCACGTTCTAAGATTAAAATTCTGAAATGTCATCTTTTGAAGCAAATTCATAGAGCAAACAAAATGAAAATGAAATCGGAATTACTTTTTGATATTTAGAAATCAACAATAAGATCTAAAATCTCAACACCAGATTCATGGAAAGGAGTAAGAATAGAAGTTTAAGCATTGACATTGAATCCAAATCAGCAGTGATTTTTGTACGAATAGAAATCTTAATGATGTTATCAAGTTCTAAAAATTTCCAGAACGTTGCATTAGTCATTTAAGAAATTTGCTTCGTGTGACTATTAACTGCCTGGGGATGTGTGCTTCTCTTTAAGCTGTCAGCAGAATCTTAAAAATATAGTTTTCGCATCATTATGAATATATTTTCTATGTTCTTTCTACTGTTTCAGAATTCTATAAGAAACTTTTCTAGAATTTTGGAATTCATTCCTGCAGAATTCTATTTTAAGGCCTAGATTAAAGAATGTGTCTATGAACACAGGAAGAAGCGGTATTTATATAACTTGAAGTATGTAATTTGCATTTAAGTTTATTTTTTTTTAAAAATCAAAAGTTGCCGAGATGTGAATATACCTGCATCTATTTATGATGCAGTAAACTGATGGATGACTGTCACTGATATTTTCTTGGGATTTAATGTTCTTCTGCCTGAGTGATTATTTTCTAGACTCGCCTCTTAGCAATCCCATGAAGACCCATTATCTCATGAAGAACTCGGGATAAAAAGTAAATGTTTTGTCGTGGGAGCATCAACGTTCTCGTCAATCTATTATCAAGTAAGTTATTGAATTTTGATAAAAAAATCGTGGGATAAGTCTCAAATTTGAAACCATGCATGCTCATTTTAAAATTGAATAAATTTGTTAATTCTTTATTGGTTGTACCATTTTCTTCCATGTAGAAATTTTGTCCCACATTGAAAGATTTAAAATTTTGTTAGATTAAGTTTAAATTTTAGAAGTTAAATAGTTTAACTATTAAATTATTTTCTTATTTCTATTAATTTTATTGAAGCTGACTTCCAATAATCCACTTTCCTGAATATATCATTCCTATTGATCATGTTTTCCACACTATTTATGATCTGTGCATTCATATCTGATCTTTATATAATTTTATTTCCAGTTCTTCCGTGATGATAACGCAAGATTTAGTCCAACGTGAATCTGTTTAGTGATTTAGAGAAACTCGTTTTGAATCTCCAAGTACTTCATGGAATTCCAGGCCTTCACATGAATATTAAGACTGGACCTCCTACACCTCTACTGACAACTTGCAGAATTTATATTACGTCAAGCGAACGAAATCCCTCCACTGAGAAAAAATGTGATTTTTATGGCCCGAAAACAATTTAGAAATTAATGCATAACTGACATGTTTTGATTAACTTCCTTGGTTTAAAGTATTACTGATGTCAAGTTTCAATAATTCTATTGTTAATAATAGCATGTTTAGTAACTCAAAAGATTTCAAATTCTTGGCGCAGCTCTGTCTTATTGGCTTTTGCGCCATCGATAATTATTCACCTTTGTTTATAATTAAGAATGTCACGTGCATTACAAACTTTCATGAGATGGTTGCTGTAATACTTGACTACTTAAAACTGTTTTCTGTTTGTCAGTTGTTTCTGTTGGTTAATTTTGATTATTTGAAATAAGAAATGAATTTGGCATTAAATCAGTATTTTATTCTAATATTATTTTTTGAATGTTTTAGTTTATATAGCAATAGGTCTGAGATGTCTGAAATTCAAGATGCATTTTGGTTTAGGAAAGTAATCTAATTGAGAAATGAAATGCTGTTGAGATTTCCAACTTCTAAAATTCAAGTCTTAGTTTTCTCTTATGCTTTATCGTTAACTTTTCCAGAAATATTGAAATCATAGTCTGGCTTATAAAATAATTGTTCTTTTGTTAAAAGCCATCGCAAGTGAAAGGCAGATTTAATTGTTGCGCATTGATTCTCATGATAGATTGGATTGCATTTACACTTTTGAAAATATTAAACAGTCTTTAAGTATCTCTTTATTTATGATCCATTCTACTTCGTCCTTCATTGCTTCTACTGGATGTAAATTTAAAAAAAAATTGATTAATACATTTCACGTTTGTTCACAATCTGGGATTCATAGGAAGACAAATTCAAACAGCAATAAAGTATATCGAGCATTGAAATAGAATGATTTACCACTTCTGTAAACAAATATTGCTCTTTTCCCATGTGTAATATACTTCCAGATTTTCCCGTGGGGTAAAGATTTATACAAATGATATATTCTTGACCGTCTTCTATGGAAGGTTAGCATTTTGTATAATTTCGATATTTTATAAAATTACTCTCGATAATTATGCTCTTATTTTTCAATCAACATCGAAAATTTTATCAGTTTTTATGCATCAACTTTTGAATTATTTATAAAATCTTTAAACCATGTTGACTGCGCTTTTGTAACCACGCAATTTTATTTCTGTGTTCTCTGAAATGATGGCTGTTCATTTCCGCTCAAAAATATTAATTTGCACGAAATTTATCAATTTTTTTTACAGTAATTACATTAATCTTAAAATAATAGTTCTATTGATAATACACTTATTAAAAGTATGTATCTTCGATATTTGCCTTTAAGTGACTCTTGTATTTATTTTTCGAGGGTGTTTTCTCTGGTTTGCCTTACCAGAAAGGAAATTGTAAAGAAATTTCTAAAATTAAATTCTTGCCTCAATCCATTAGTTTTACTGATTAATCAGCGGCGCTTTTCTCAGTGATAAAGATCCTTTACATCTTGTATTCTTCAAGCATCTTGTCTAAAAAATAAAATCAAACAATAACATTCTTTATTGGTATATTTTAAACATCTTGCCTTCTCAATAGAGTAAGATGCAAAAGAAAAATGTGATTGTTAATGATGGTTTATTCAAGATGCATGTTTTTGCCGATAGAAATTTGAGAATTATTTTAAATTGTAGAATGCCATGATATGTGAAAGATGTTTAAAGCTTATAATTGTTTAGATATTACTGATATTAATAATCAGCAAAATTTTATGAGAAAATCGATGTTTATCAATAAACTTTTCAGATAACTATTTTCTCAAATACTTATTCAGTAGGAAAAGAAAACGAAGGTTTGTGACAGAATGAAATCAAGTTTTCATTGTTTAATTTTGGGAACGATATTAAATTTTGAAGGCAAAAAGTTCAGTTTTTGGTTTAAATTAGTGCTGATTTTAAATACCGTTATGAAATTAGTTTTTATGTATTTAATATCTTCAGAGGATCCAAGTTAAAAGGCCGTGATCATGATACTGATCGTGACTCTGCTTTGAGTATAAATTACTGTTCTTATTTCAAACTGTCAACACTGATATCCTGGCGGAAATTACTTAAAATCAACAGACATATACTTATAATCTTGTAGGAAGAGTTGGAAGTAAATATTTTTATAAGTATTGATGATTAAATAAATATATGAATCCTTGAAATTATAAGCTGCTTCATATGAAGTGAAATTGAACATTGTGTATTAACCAAATTTTATATTTAAAATGTTAAAAATGTATTGAAATTATGTCTAATTGATATTGTGAATTGTTAAAATAGCTTATTTAACCTAATTGAATCACATTTCTGAATGTTACAAGAATTGTTAACTTGTTCAGCTCGGATTACTGTGCATTATTATGTAACATTAATTGCATTTTATGTAATTGATCTTTTATTTAAATTAAGTTAGCGATTACAAAAAATACTATACACTTGTACCTATTACATACTATACCATAAAAATAGTACTTATTTAATGTGTCAAGCTTTAAACCCCAAAATTATTTCGTACGGTTGATAATTGTTTTGCTGTGACAGGATTATAAAACAAGGATGAAATATTCTGGAGTTAGCAATAATTGAGCCATTGTGCTCGGTTTCTTCCGCTTAAGTGTGCTAATGGATAAGTCTTGTGATAAAATATTTTTTCATACTTTTACTTCTTTCTGTACTTTAAAACTGTGCTGCAATATTTTATATTTATTCTATTTAGAAGTTAGTAATTTTACTTTATTATAAACATTAAAATGTCTAATCTTTAAAATTTGTTAATAATTTCAGACAATTCTTCTAAATGTTTTGGAAAAATATATTAAAAAAGTATTAATTAATTGCATCCATCTAAAGATTTTTAAACCTTTTCCTTTAGACTAAGGTATAAATTCTAATAAGTTAAACAAAACTTTAAAGAATAAATTTTACCGATTTAAGTTCTGAATGTAAAAAGATTCTTTTAACTTGGCAATTGTAGAAAAATTGTATATTAAATAGCTAAGTTAATATTCAAATATCTTTAATATTTTAAGTGACTATGTAAGGATAATTAACATTAAATTTTATTCCATTTCCCCCTTTTCTTTTACTTTCTTTTTTGGCTTCGGAAACTTGATTGGCTCGGCCGGTCAGCGAATCAAGTCTCCTCTAAATTTGCTAAAGCAATATTTGATCGTCATGCCTGATCACCATGATGATCAATATGCTTTAGACAGAAATGCGGTATTTTAAAAATATTTTTTATAACTTTAGGAATTGTTTAGGCGCATAGGTTTTCCTGAGTAAAATTCGCTGTTTATTTCTAGAAAAATGTCACATGGATGCAGTTAATAACAACTGCACTGGAACTCATTCTTAATTCTTCTCGCTATCATTAAATTATTGAATTTTTTAAATGTTTACATTTCTAATTCTGCTTCTTAAATATATCAATTTTCAGTTATTTCATACAAAAGTGCTAAAATTTTCACTCATTTGCAATAAAATCCTTTCATAATTTATAAAAGAAATTTGTCGAGTAAAATTGTTTGAAATTACTACTAATGCAGCAATTTATTTCAATAGCTTAAATGGATTATAAGTTCCAGCAATGTGTTTTAAATGCTTCTGTTATCTAGACGTGTAAGCTTTAAAGATGGAATTTTGTAGTCAGTTTTTCATTCGCTACCTGAAGTGCTAGAGTTTTAAAATATTATGTAATTGACTGTTTGCTCATACATGCAACTGTTTTAAGAATTATTAATCACTTATGAATTATTTTAATTTAATAAATGTAATTAAACTTTGAATCCATATCAATGATATTACATGGAATAGAAGATATCCTAATGCTTGTAATAATGAATTATAAATTAAAACCTAAAGTAAATCAGTTAAATTACTTTTTAGCATGCAAATAATTATTTAAAAAATTTATTTTTGAATTGAATAAAATAGCAAAAATAATCTTACTATTTGTACTGAATCTCCTTTCTAAATATATATGTATTCCACCGTAATGTTTCATTTTTAATGCTGTAATGCTTACGCAGTCAATGTTTGTATTTGTGCTATCAAGTTGCCAATAAAATTTTATTTCTTATTCTAGTTGTAGTTTTCTTTTTTAATCAAGTCTTTGTGGCTTAAGCAATCCTTTAAATTATCTATTTTTCCGGTATTTATATTTTTTAATGGCAGTACTAATTATATGCAGGATGTCTAAGTCTTTTGAAGAAAATAGGATCTTTTTCTTATGTTAGATGCATTCAGAACAATATATTTAGTACTAGACGCTTTTGGTTACCAGTTTATTCGCTAGGAGTAATGGTTGCTAAAAATTGAAATCAAATATTTTATTTGGTCTTACAGGCTTCCTCGGAAAATTTAATTTCAAATTTAGATGGATGTTGATACATTATTTTATTTTATTATTTACATTTATACTGCTTACTCTATACCGCTCTGTTAATTGCGCTCCGCAATTTTCTAACTTCCTGTCTATATTCTTTATATCCAATTATAATACAATAGTTAGAAATGGCCGAAATTTAAATTTTTCATTGTTTTTGAAGTTAACAAATTTTATGGAAAGCGTAGTTTTTATATGGGAAAAATATGCCGAATCTTTATCTTAATTATTAACAATAGGAAAACAAATTGGGATAAAATATTAATATCTGTAATGAAAACAATTTGCATATTTCACAATAAAATAAGTTATTGTATAATTCTTTTAAAATTAAAATTTACAACAAAACATTTTTAATTGAAAGGATAATTTTTTGAATTTTCATGTGTCCTAATTATCACTTCTGATGGAATTTTTTAGGAAATTATCAGGGATAAACTCTAATATTTCACTAAATTTTTAAAATTCTAATTAAAAATATATCACAGTAGCACATTCCCACCTTCCAAAGTAATTGTGCTGAATATGTAGTAGTTTTAGGTATAACGACTTGGCCTTTGGAGTACTAAAAAAGTTGTCTTTATTATCAGCAGAGATGGCAATAAGTTATTTGCATACGAATTTGCTCTTTTATTGTTTATTAGTTGCAATTTAACATTCTGCATCAAAATTTCTTTAATGATATTTATAAAATTAGTATATTTGAAAATCTCAACAAAATATTCCACCTCGTTCTGAGCTATGTCCCTGCTCTTTCGTAAATTCTTTGGATAAATTTTTTAATTTTACTTGGATCTTAAATTAAGTCTTGGACACTCGGTAAACAACTTTACGTAAAATACCCTCCCCCCCCCCTCAAAAAAAATGCGGATTTTTTAACTAGACGGTTATCTATCGCTGGGCTGAGAAGCGCCGTAAGTAGGCGAATTGAAAAGTTTTAAATTGCTTAAAAATATTTAGTTGCTATACATATAAATTTATAATACGCACATTATATGAATTGTAAAACATTAGGATATATTAATTCTTTAATTTATTCTGACCAATTTTGATCTTGTTATCGGTCAAATTTCTTATCAATTTCATTAAATTATGTTACTAAATATTTACAAACTCTGATAATTTGGTTAAATAACAGCGTATACAACTGTGGGTGCTATCCAAACATATAAACTAAAGAACTTGTGGATTTTACAAGGTTTCCTCCCAAATAATGTATCGTTAATATGAAGTTGAGTCAAAACGTGTTAAAATGCAAAATCGATTAATTTATTCGAAGTGGAGTCTTTTCATGTTCACTTTCTAGGGCAGCAAAATGCCTAAATCTGTCACTAAAAAAGGAAGTATTCTTTGAAAACTTAAGATTTTGTATAGCAAGGTTTTAAAAATTTAGACGTTTTTTTAACAAATACATATTTGCATATAAAAATTGCATGTTAACATGCTTCCTTGCGTAGTAAATTTGAATCTCCTTCACTCCAGCATCAAACTCTTGCACCTTGAGCAAGATCACAAGTGTTCAAATTTTTCCCACTCTCAAAAGTTGTGTACTTTGTGATACAGTAGAGAAAATCGTGTATGCTTTTTATGACCTTTGTTGGGCCGATTGAAACCAAGCTTTGACGCATAATTGCAGTATTGGTAATTATAATATGATTAGTTAAATTAATCCATTTTCCCAGATATTATTCGATAATACGAGGATTAGATTCGAAGTGGACTTTTCCTAGCACCAGTATTTTGCATAATTTTCATGATTGGCACTCCTGCACTTCTGCTAGCTGACTGCTTGCAAAACCTTTATTACATCAAGTGAACGGAATCGTCCCTTTGATTGGAAATTAAACATATTTCATATGGTCAAAAAATACTTCAGAAATTAATTGTCGTGTGACTATTTAAGCCAAATTTTTGCGCAGTAGCTTCTGAGGGTAAAGACCCCTGAGCACCCGAGGGCAGAAGTCTGACTTCTTACTCAAATGAAGATGACACTCACACCCGCTTGCACAACCCCTTCTTACGGGGGGGGGGCTCATTCACGCACTTCACAGAGAGAACACAAGGAAGAGAACAACCATGCCCGAACTAGGACTTGAGCGCGGAACGCCAAGATCATGGGGGAGACGTGCTACCCCCAGGCCAGGACGCCGGCTGAGAAATGAATGCGTCAATGATAGGTTTGTTGCCTTGATTTCAAATACTATCAATGTTTAAAGTATCAGTAGTTATTATATTGTTAACAACAACCACATGCCTAATTATTCTAAAGAGTTCTTATTTTTGGCGCAGCATAGTCTTATTTGATTCTTGTGCCATTGGTACGTATCTTTATTAAATCTTTATTATCTTTATTAAATCCAATAATATTTTTTTATTTATAATTTGTATTAGTAATGCTTTTGGAAATAGTTTTTCAAAACTTTAAACTTTCGCTTATGCATGCGATATTTGTTTAGTTATTTCACATTTTAATATTTAGCATCTCTCTAACAAAGAAATTGATGTACATCAATTAAGAGACAACAGGTGATGCATGCCATTTTCCAGTTTCTTATTAGAAATGCATAATTATTAGTTTTTTGAATATGAAGTAATATGTAATATACCAATTTGATTTAATTTAAAAGTTTATTTTATAGAAATCAGAAATTGATATTTTAGATTTTATCGTTTCTACGAATATTGCTTGCAAATAATCCTTCATTTTGGAATTTTGAATCCTATAATGACGATTCAGTGATCAGACGCTTATTAGTTAACGATTTGGAATGCCACTGCGTTATTAAAGTGCTAAGAAATTGGACTTAATTAGATGTATTGTAGAAGCCAGTTAGGGAATTCTTCAAGTTCATCTGGTGAGAATTTTCAGTTTTTACAATTAGAAGTGGGTTGGAATCTGGCATCAGAGCATTTGTAACATGTCGAATGAAATTCAACAAATTGCAAATATTGTACCATTCTGTTCTATTTCCCTTTATTTCAAATAAACTTTCCTTATAAGAGAATTAAAATATATTGTTAATCAATCTCTGTGGATTATTTATCCTGTACAGAGATTAGAAAAATAGATGATACCCTTTAATCTTTCAGTTTGTACAGATCCTGGTCACTAAGCTATCGAAGAAATATAAAAATATGATGACCATTCAAAAATGTTCTGGATATTAAATTACTATTATAAATTCCACCTAAATATTTGCTTAATTTTATTAGTCAATAAATTTTGGATAAAGAAGTGTTGGAATAAAGAAAGTCTTGCAGACAAAAAAAAGATCATTTATTCTTTCATATTTTCTCCATCCAACTTTAAATGTTCGATTTGCTATTTTTCCTTGTTCGGAAGTAGAAATTTTGTTTTTAAAAATTTACGAAATTCATTATTATTTACTTCGAAATTATAGAATCATACAATATTAAACTCAGTTATCTTATATTTAATATTAGTTGATATATTTAGTTTTGCTAGAGATGAAATGTTCGTGCTTTTTTCATTAAAGAAAAATTTACCGCTTAGTAAATTTTCTTTAAAACTTCATTACACTTCTATTATATTTCAGCAATTGTGAAAGAATTTTGATTCATTCATAACATAGCGGCTTTCTAAAGTAAAGGTTAATAGTTATCGCATATAAAACCAGATGTTAAAATCTCCATCTTATAAACCTCAAATACGGGAAAGTAAAAATGTCCTTAATGTTAACATTGAAAAGAGTGGAAACGTAGCTTCGTCATAAACAAGCCCTCTTAAGCAACTTATTTTTAAAGGAAAAAAATTATTTAAATGCAGAAATTATTTCTACTATTTGAATATTTATTTTTAAATAAAATAAAAAAGTTTGTTCCAAATTTTTTTTTAATATTTTGTAGATGCTCTAAAAATTATAGATTGTCTGAAATAATTTTTTTTAAAACCGTGGAAATTCTAAGCTTTTCTTCTTAATTTTAAACATTTTTTAAAGAATTATGTAACAGTAAATATGTAACCAAGCAAAGGATTATGTTGGTTGAACATTGAGAGTGGCAACTTAAATATGAATTTTCAACATAGAATAAAAATGCATTCATATTCTATGATACAAATTTTTAGCCTTGGCTTTCAATATCCTTCGAATGTTACAAGACAGTTGAAAAATTTTTAAATAACGAGAAATCCTTAAACAATTTAAAGAAATATTTTTCAGTATCAAGAAATTAAAGTAAATCTTATTTAAATGGGTCTCTTTATCATGCTTTGGCTTTATCAAATTCCGTATATTAAAAAGTTATTATGTTTCTGCATGTAATTTGTTGAATAAAACGCATATTCACAATGAAAACAATTTTGAGCAGTATAAACATTAATTACTTGATTAACTATTCCAAAGATTTCATTTACACCTATCTTATATTTCGCAATATTTGTGAAAAAAAAATCTGAAAAGAATTAAATAATCAATAGTTTGGATTATTATAGGATATAGACTATATTTAGTTTTTAATTATATTGCTTGAACTTAAGAATATCCTTTGCACGTATTGCCCTTCACGCTTAATCTTTATCATGCAATAATTCTTACAAGGTAAACAATAATGACAATTTTCATCAGTTTTTAATGTTTAACCAGACCTATCATAAAAATTATTCATCGTTTTCCAATCTTTTAATAAATAAATTTGTTTGAGAAACAAGCATAAAAAACCCAATTTGAGTAATCTAAGTTACATTTTCTGTTAAAAAAATATGGCAGTTGTACATGCATAAGTTACAAATACGCTTCCTAATATGTAAACATGATTTTCCCAATTTTAATTTTCTTCTTTTTTTAACTTGGAAGAAAAAGTCTAGTCTAAGAACTAAACTTTGACGGAAGGAATAATTTAAAACAGATACGTATGCGACGATATTAATCTACTATTTTTAAAGTAAAAAATAAAATATAGCCCGTTTTTTAAAAATTTCCAAAAAATTAAAATAAATTTAATTTATTGTCTAAAGTCTCTATTGGGATTCTTTATTTTTAAAATTTACTTTAAGGTATCCGACTACGTTAAAAACACTGGTTTTCGACCACATTGGCGAATTCTTCTTTTATTATTATTTCTTATAGTTATCTTTCCAAAATAGTATTTTCTAGGAAAAGGAAGGTCTGATCAATCATCCAGGATAATTTTAAACAATTTTTTAGCTAAAATATTTCTTTAATTTCAATTTTCTTAAACTTTAATTTTTATAAAAATTATCCACCGTTAACATAATATCTCAAAAACTAATAGAGGTATTTACATAAAAATTTCAGCGTGTGTTTTAAATACTGTGGGCAATGAAATGGACCAAAAGTTTTATTGTTGGTGAAATACTTTTTTCATTTATAGGTGTTTTTAGAAAAATTAAGTTGTAAATTTATGGAAAAAATGTATATATACGTACATTTTTACCCATAATTTCTTTGCATCTCAAAATGTTTCTTAGATTTTGGTTCATTTCATTCATCATTATATTCTATAACTTGTGTACAAAGAAAAATAGGATTAGGATTGCTGCATTACAATTTTGTGTAGAGTGTTAACCATTTAGGTTAAATTTCATTAAAATTTACTACAAATTTTCCTATTTCTCAAAATATATTATATTTCCAAATATTTTTTTGTATATATAGTGTTTATAATTGACAATACATCTAAAAACCATAAATAGTTTTTAAAAAATTCAATTTTTCAAAAATATTGCTTCGAACGTAGTCGGCTACCTTAAATGACAAAATATAAGATGAAAGAAATGCATTGAAACACCAATCAATAAATCAAACATTGGATTTCGCTTGATATGACCATGGCGACCATTTATGAAGTTTCAAAATTTCTATCCTTTTTAATAATTTTCTATTTATTATATTTAAAAATATGAAAAGCGAATTCATATTCATATTCTGTCATAAAATGAAGGTTTACCATGCTTTATTGCAAATCGATACAGTTTGTTGATTGAGTAGTAGTTTCCTCGGCAACTGCTTTAAAATTTCCATTATGATAGTTTCTTTTTGGTTAGTATCAATTACTTAATTGAACGATTTATGCGAAAATACAGGGAAAATATTGGTGGAAAGTTTATAATGCTACATAAAAGACCTAAGAAAAAAAGAATGAACGAAAGTGAGAAAAGCTCGATAAATTTTGTAATCTGTTCGATGAAATATGATGTAATATTCAAACGTCTTCAGCCATTCAAAGACCTTTAGCGGAAAATGTAAAATTCTTATAAGTCACTAGGTGCCATTTTAAAGTTAAAGATTTTTTTTTGCGTTGTTTTCAAGAAAGGCTGTTTGTGAAATTAAATAAAAACATGTATTTGAAAAAAATTAAAAGAATAAAAACTTAACATGCCAATGAAGAAGAAATTAAAAATTTTGTCATTTTAAGAGCATTTGACAGACAATTCTCAATACGTTTTAGGCTAAGAGGTCATTCTCTGGTGCTAAATAAGTAAAATCTTATAATTGAAAAGTGATCTTTGCTGTGTAGAGTTTGTTGTTATTTTAGAGCAAGTAAAAGTAAGAGCACAAGTGAGTGAACTTACGTACAAAAATATATTCATTTCAATGCTTATCAAATCCAAAAACAACTAAAGTACAGTTATAACTGTATTGAAAATTTTATGGCAAGTGTTTATATAGAATTACAAGTGAATTTGTCTTGATTTCTGATACCGATAAATTTATGCTTATCAAAAACGCTAGATATTTTTAGAACTTTTTTCTGTCTCAAGACTGTGTATTTATGTTACACAAGCACAAAACAGCAGAATAAAAACAGAAAATGCTGAATTAATATTCCTCAAATAGGGATGGATGATTTTATTGAGAAATAAATTTGAATTCAGAAGGAAGAATTACAAATATGGGTAAAAAGGAAAAATCTGTAATTTGCTTCTCCTGCAAAGATGGACGAAACACCTTAAACGCAAGAAACCTTTCAGAACAGAAAAAGAATCTAAATCCTCAATCAAGGAACATTCCAAAGTTTTTGACGATATTTCTTTATTTAACTGGTTTCATTGAAACCATTGGCAGAAAGACAAAGCATCATATTGCATCGTACATAACCGGTATTGTAGTACTTCTTGTTTTTGTAGATTTTTCTTCTATATCAAGCTACAATTCAGAACGAATAAAAATTACAATAGCATTTCAAACTAGCTACGTTTTGACCATCATTGCATGGTGCTGGAATCAAAGGAAAAAGTCACAGCTGACAATCCTTTTGAGAAAGATCCAAGATCTACAATCAGATTTTCCCAGAAGGATCATAAAAACTATTGTGATAATAATTTGCATTTTGCCTTTTTTGCATTCCGCTTCTTTGATTGCATTTTTTGAAACAGAAGACGCGAAGCTGTATTTTCATGGATTCGATGTAAAGGACGAATGGGCAAAGCTTATAGTTATGGTATTGAAAAACACTATTCATTGCATTTTGTACCCATGTATAGCTCATGTCGTAGCTCTTGCATATTGCATACAATGCTCACTTTGTTCGACAGGAATAAGTTATCTGAATATAGAAATTACTCAGTGCGCTATAGAAAACTTTGGTATACCCATACAAGTAAATATACTGAAAAGGAAGACACTGATTCAAGATATTCTGCTTGATATTCAAGATATATTTTCTGTCCCGATTTTTCTCATAATCATTGGCAACGTTTTGATGTGTAGTAGTATTACAGGATGGTTTCTCATCCACGATTGGAGTGAAGGCGGGGATTTTTGGAAAATGAAATCAGCATTTTATGTCATAAATGGCTTTATGAACGTGACCGCAACTCTCTGGGCAGCGAGTGGTCTCAACATTTCGATGAACAAATTCAAGGAGATTTTTCATCAGAAAACGCATAAGAGATTGCTTCTCTACGACACAAAAGAAGAGCTTTACCTTAAGAGGGATTTATTGGAAGAACCCGAATTTTTATTAACGGGATGTGATATTCTTTCTTTTAAGAGAAGCACAATTCTAACTTTGCTTGGAACTTTACTTACCTATACTGTACTTGTCATGAATACCAATTAAACGCATGCACAACAGCCCTTTTTAGAGATTTACTTAAAATTACTTGGAGTCACAATTAAGTTTTCCATTTTATTAGGACAACTCGTTATTTAAATTGCTTCATTAACTGAATAGAGATTTTAGTAATTTATAACAAAAAATAAATAGTTGTATTTAAATTTATTTATATTGTATAGCTTAAAATGTTGTGCATTTCGTAATAAGTAAAATGAGTACTTCTTCTCTTTTCGGATTGGTAAAAAATTAAAAATTAGTGCTCACTTTTCTATTTTATTTCATATTACAGTAGACTCCCGATTATCCGCTCCTGCAGCACTAAGTGTTTGTTTTTGCTTCCAAGCAAAGAGTAAATGCTTCCAAAGCAAGAAGCAAACACAAATGACTGATTTCTTCAAAAATGTGTAGTTTTACAGTTATGCTTTTGTAATGACATAATACATTATAGTATTAAAATAGTACATATGTATTAATTTTTCTGTGTATCCTTGACGCCTCTCGTAAGTACAAAGCACTTTTCTGTTTTCATTAACAAAATGCATTTTAGTGTTAGTTATGAGTGATATACTAAAATATTAAGCGTTAGTTAAACATTTCCTGCTGTTTATTTTACGTTTTAATGTACATAAAACTATTTTTCAAAGTTGGAATGACTGTTTTCTCTTTTGCTATACCCATTTTGAGCTTTTTTCGGATTATTCGCGATTTTTGTTATCCGCGGCGGCCGCGCCACCCAATTCCGCGGATAATCGGGAGTGTACTGTATTTCTTTAGTTTCCCTTATGTTGCCATTTTATCTGTAGTGGCAAAAAGAAATATTTTTAATTCTAATAAAGAATTCATACCAGCTTGATCATTTGCTGAAAACAAACTTTTTAAGTAAAAAGAGATTCTATAGGTAATTATCACTTAAGCTTTGACATGAAAGTGTGCTTCTTTAGCTCATTATTTATGATTTAAGCGCATTATGACAGTAATGATCCTCATTTGCTTTTTCTTAGAACTATATTTCAGATTTAGAATAAACTCAGTAAAATATAGTTGCTATATGCCTCTATTGTACACGAAGTTAAAGGATTGGAAGTGTACTGCTCTTGATTCTAGTGTATATTACACATAAAGATATCTATAATGTTTAATCAAAAATGACCGCGCTTCTCTGTCATACGGTCTAATGCTCTTGATTGGGATCAATGAAAATACTCTATTTGTGTTTAACTCCATCATTTCCACTAATTATCTGCTATAATGTCACTTTTTCGTTTCCGAAATTTTGATGTTTTCCAAGATATTTTCTTCGAAAAATATTATTAGAGAAAACAATTTTTCCATTATCTCAAAATT